>NC_084664.1:28026822-28356322 GCF_028389875.1 Rhea pennata
TGTATTAAAGGACTTGCTGGAAATGTTCATCAGAAACAGCGTTGCTTATTTGAAATGAAAATAACTATCCATTTAGATTTATTGCTGTAATTGTATTCTTAAATTTAGAACTAATCATAGCCTTAGGATGCAAATGGACCACAATTTTATATTTGCAGGTACAAAAGAAATATAAATCCTGCAGTCCAAATGAAACTATTTGTTGGAATAGAAGTTTTAATGCTAAAATTTTGATCTCAGATTCAAAACCAAAAATCTAATACATTACAGATATTATTTCAAAAGTCGTGGTTTAGCAATGCTCTGTGAAGGTGTCCTATAGCTCTTGATATTTTTCTCAGGGAATTCCATCTGTTTCATTCTTCATGTTGAGCAGTGCCCTAAAATATGAATAGTTCCACGGCAGAGAATAATACCACTCCTGAATTTAGAGTTTGGAGTTAAGAAGGATCACAGATCTCATTTTTTGGTTTGTATAGTCTCATTATTGAATCATCAGTCAAGAAAATTTGATTATATGATTGTACGAACCCCTAATTTTTAGTGGTGACTAAAGTTTTGATGTGCTGCAGTGTATTTTTACGGTTCTCCAGGCACATGTATGACTGTTTTCTTCTAATGATTGGGGGAATTCTCAGTTCAGGCTGCAACAGTCATGCTGAATTAGCTGGAGGTTGAGGGAAAAGATAGATGCAGAAACAAAACCTGGTTAAAGGCTACTGCTGTTGAAAATGTTTTTAGCTGAGAATAAATAAAAGGCTGAACAGAAAGAAAGATTTAATCTGTTAATTATAGATTAATTAATTGTAAATTGTATAATGCTCACTACTCCTCAAGCAACAAAACAAAACTATGCTCTAATTTTATCCTGGAGTTTTTATCATTAACTGTAAATCCTAGTTCTCATTAAAGCAAAGCAAATACAAAAATGTTTCATTCATAGATACGAACATTTACATAGATGCCTTTCTAGTTCTGAGAAATTCAATTTGTTTTCAATATATCTCCTTTTGTGAATGACTTTTTAAAAATACTATTTTAGTCAGGACTTCACCTGACTGCATGTAAAGCTGAAGAAAATTCCTGAAAACTCAGCTTTTTTGCACAAATGTTTTTCTGCAGGCCTTGCTGCACCACGGTGGCATTCTAAAGCTGCAGATCTCCAGGGCTGTTTTGCAAGGGAAGCTATTTCCATGACCTGAGCGAATGAACAGAGCAAAACAGGCCACAGAGCGGGAAAAGGAGAATGACTGACTGAGGAAAACCAACCACAACTACAAACAACCATTGTAATGAATGAACCAGGAGGAGTCTGAGGTTTTGTGACTCTCTCAAACTAGCCTTTAGAAAGCAAAAGTAGATTCAGGTCACAAACATGTTTACTTACTGGGACTATTTTCTGATATATATTTTCCTGAAGGTCCTAGAGAGGAAATTTCATCCAAAGGGTATATCACAGCATAAGCAATGTCTTACAAATAATGATACCCATGGCAAGATTTTGGTAAGGAAGCTATTCACATTCTCCAGGACAAGATTTAGGGTACTTGATTCATGTGAGTTATCCTTACTCTTATTAGAGTCCTTCTGAAGTCAATAGGATTATTTGCTGGAGTGGAGAAGATGCTAAAGAAATAATAAGCTATTGGTTCAAAATTTGTATATAGTCTACTGCATTAAGTAAGTCTGATTATTTACCCATACTGTATGTTCTGGCATTTCTAATGGTCCACCACTGGCTGTGAGAATATAAATGGTCACAGGAGTATCATCACGCTCCTTCTTCACTCATATGGTACCATAGTCATAACTGATTCAGGGAGCAACTTGGTGAAATGTGTTTCTCCAGCTGCATAACCAAGAGCTCCAGCACCTCTCTAGAGATTTGCTGTGAGATTTGGGTACACAGATCCACATTCATGTATGGGATCATATCTCCTTGTTTAAAACAACACTGTGTTCTGCTGTAAATCGTAGAAATTGGAGATAGAAAATAGTTTTTAAGTCATTTTTACCTGAGGATAGGACAGTTCCATTCAATGTGTTTCTTAGTTGTTTGTCCAGTCCAACTGGAATGGAATTAAGTGATGCAAATGTCAACATATTCTTTGCAAACTAAGAAATTACACTATTAGGAAAATATTCATAGTATTCTACTGGAATTTTATTTTGTCTATATCTACATTATTTTTGTCCTTATGAAACTAGGCATCTGCTGGGATTTCTTTTGGAGGCAGAACAACAAGGGGTAAGAGTGTGCGTGGAGAGAATGTGAGGAAATCCCCCAAAGATTATGAACTTAACTCCTTTGAGCCTCTGGGAAAAAATCAGGGATGGTGAGCAGGACGGATATATTTTCAACGCTGATCTTTCTACTTTCTCTCTCCCAGTACAGGCTAGTAGAAAACATTTTGTGAGACTAAGAGAAAAGCAGGAAACTGTTCAAAAGGGTGCATGTTTCTTTTACCCCATTACATCTCACCTACATTGCTTAGACTACTTTCAGCATCTTATGACAAATGTCAAAGTCCATCAGGGAGAAAACACAAAGCAAACAATGTGGTAGGTTGTTAAGAATGAAAGCAGATAATAATTCATATAATATAATTGAAACAATAGCAGTAAACAATTATGATAACTCTGATACAGTTGCATTTGTAGATATCTGACCATGGATATCATCTTTGATTTCCATCACTCTAATCCCCCAAAAGCAGAGCAAGTGAAAGCAAATAAAAGTCAAGATAAACAGTAGTTGGAAGGTAGAAGAGGAAAGAGTCTGAGGGAACACAGAAAACAACTGACAGTGTTCCCTTCACAAAGGAAAACGATTGTTTTAGAAGAAATCAGCTTAGTAGTCTGTGCTGTCTCACAAAATGCAAGACCAGGCTATCTTTCAACAAAACTGAAAAGCAATAAATCTAAAACTACAAAAAGACTTGCCCTTTTCCACTGCATGTAATTACATTTTAGAACACACTGCTACAAAGTGCTCCTGCATTAAAGTACTCAGTAAAAGTCCAGGATTGTTATTTTTTGTTATGAATACTAAGGATCTCATTCTGTAACTTACTAGAATAAATTTGTTGAGCCCACAATTTATGTCTGAATTTTAGAAAATGCTGCCTGATCCAAGAGAAAGTTACTTCTCTCCGATGATTTTCTTTTTTTCTGGGTTGTTTCTTTTTAATTTTACTAAGCATTTTTACTTAAAGCTGTTCTGTGTCCTGTGGGTAATTTTTATTATGATTTGAAAGAAGGATTACTTTTGAGTAATAAGAATTTTGTACTGCCTTAGATGGAAAGACTATTGTTATGCATACAGTCTGAAATAAGAATTTTCTCTTTTGTATTACTTCATTTCCCCCTCCCTTCTTTTGGATACTTCATTCATTAGATAGTTATTTCCCTAGATTTGGTTTTGATTTTAAACTTCTGCATTACTTTGAAAGTGCTTTTAACTTTGTGATCTCTTGGTTTCACTTCTTCCTAAAGCCCATTAGTTTCTAGTATTTGAATACTCCAATCAAGGCCATCAGCTCTTCAGCTATTCCTTTTTATTAATCCTATTGTTCCTTCATTCTATATTAATTGCAGTGGAGATTGAATCTTCTCTGAATTAGATGTGATATAATCAATCATTAAGTTCTAAAATTTCATTTATATATATAAAAGTATAACGGCAGGCTTGCATTAGTATTACAGACCTGCTTCTCATTTTCTGTGTCACTGAAAATTTCCCTGAAAATCCCTTTTCTGGAGTGCTTGGTCCTTTGGTCATGGGTTTTGGTCATTCTGGATCAGATTTTACCACACTGATGGGGCAGGAATATTGTATTACTACCATCAACAGGGAAAAATATGATATTGCTTCTGACATTTGAGTTAGATTGTTCAGAACAAGCAGGGATCTCTCTACTTGGTACTGCATTATGCTCTGGAAGAATAACTTTCTGTTGATATAAAAAGGATTTAATCTTATGGAATTATCAATAGATAATTACTATTAGTCTTGTTCAGTAGGAACTGACATGAAATGCCTGTTTTTTAGGCACATATTAGCCCTTGCATCATCACATCCCGTGAAGCTTTCATAGCCATGTGGCCCTGCAGCCCCAGTGTGGCTCATTTCCTCCCTGGTCTAAGGATCTTTTGACTTCTGCTGGTTTTATTTTTTAAGGTGCACTCAGTTTTCAGAGGTACTCAGCTCTATGAAGTGTCAAACTGGTTTTACAGCATAGTCGAGCGAGCTGGCCTTTAGAGATAAGTTCTTGAAAACAATGAGAAAATGGTCTCCAGAAAGGCCAGTTCATTAAGGTCATGGAGGGCTTTCAGAATTGTGTCTCTAAATAGGAGACAAAGAGCTTTTTGAAAAATTCGGAAGAAAGAATTAAGGTTTCTACAAAAGTCCTGAAGCAACTTGTACTGTAAAGTAACAAAAAAGGTATTATATAGCTGTCATTTTAATGGACTTACTGTTTAGGCCATGAGGATGAAAATGGTGCAGTTCTTCCTTTTTCTATACCTGCATTGGTTAGAGTGTGGCAGCCAGTAGATGAGAGTCCTTTCTCTGTTAAGTGATGAACATTCAAAGACCTGCCACGTGAAGTCCCAATCCTGTCATCAAAAATGCAGAGGGCATCCCATATGTCCACAGCAGCCAATGGAAACCTCAAAGGTTACTTTTGAAGGTATAAGCTAAGAATTTGGGACAGATTTAGTCTTATATTTTTTTTCCATCAAAATGCAGGCATATTTTCTATTTGTTTCTTCTTTTTCATTCATCTCTCTAATTTTTAGTATTATCTAAAGTGTACAAAACTTTCTAAAATATGACATAACAGAAGTGATATAAAAATGTATTTTAATTCCTAATATAGAGGATTATAATTATGTGTTTCTACGATTTTTTTCCTTCCCTGATGTTTTCCAGAATGTGCTATAAAAATAAAAACTTACCACTGTCTCCTGGCATGTGGTAACATGGCACTGGCTTTCTTTATTTTTCTTTTCCGGCCAATTCAAAGTCACTATTTTGAAAAATCAAAGTCTTTTTATTTATCTTCCTCTGGATCACTTTGTCCAGAATAAGTGTCCAATATCAACAAAAAAGAGACGTAGTAACTTAGCATGTCCCTTTGTTCCCTCTGTGAAAAACGACAGTGCTATACATCTTTGCTCCCACTGGCTGAATGACTGTCAGACATCAGCATACCAACAGTTTTGGAGTAACTTTCTCAAGCTCAGTTCATATTTATACAGACTAATTTATGTGTAACAGAGGACGCTTATAGTTAAGGAAATAGAACTGAATAAACCAACGTCTCTGCCTACAGATAGCCAGAAACACAAGTTAGAAGAGGTCTTATTTTATCAGTGGTAGCTTATAAAAAACAGCATAAAATTAAATCTAACTGCTTGTTTTGTCAATATCTTTTTGTTGGTAAGGTGTAGAAAATCACATCTTTTCATAATTAGGTCATTTCAGGCACTGGAAAAATGGATATATATAATAACAGCTTCAAATAAGAAAGCAAAACAGATGTGTTCAGATGGTGAAAAATGGTAGGGTGTAAATGACATACTTTGCAATATATGTTACAATAAGCTGTTACATACCATGGGATCCCTTAGAAGAAGAGACCTTCTTCTTCTTCTTGAGTATCTAAGACTTCTAGTCTTAATGACTGATTGTTCACATTATAGAGGTAGCCTAAGCACACATATTTGGGTGTTACAGGGCTAAACAGTACACATGCCCATTCTCAAAAAGAGGTGCCTGCCCCAAAGAACTTCTAGTTTCAAAAGACCTTAATTTGCTGTCATGGAGAAGGCTTGAAATTCAAACACTTGATTAAATCATTAGCAATTATACAGTAAGAGGTTTCATAGTAATCTTTACATACAAATAAGCCTTTAGGCTTTAAGTATATGTTGTTTTTATTATACTGTAACTAATTTACCATTATGTTTCCTGGTGACAAATCATTTTCTTCCCTCAGGAACACAGCCATCCCTAATATTTTCATTATGTTAATATTCTAAGGGGTAATTATTGATATTGACACCGCTGCCTTCTTGAAAAAGTACCATTCATGAATTCATGCCATTCATGTTCCTAGAATGAGTTAAGTTTTAGCCATTAATATGCCAATTATTTGAGTCTTTATTGATTGTCTAATTCCTGTGGATACTGCTGTCTGTCGTCACTGCTGAACACTGATCACTATTCAAAAGCCCGTCATACCGTAGAATATTTTTGTAAAACCAAACTGCTTCACTTCAGACACACAAGACATAGGAATTCAAATGGCCAACCCCAGTCTCCCAGAACTAAACAAACCACACAGCTGAGCTCAGATATGGAAAACCCTGCAAATCAAACAACCAACTCCGTATACACAGCAAGCCAAAAAGTCTCACAGATGCAGAGCCAAGACAGCCAGCTGAGAGTGACTATTGCTAAACAGGAGAGCACGCAGGCAGGAGCTACTTAAGCTTGTGAAAAGTAAGCAAAAATATTTTAGATAAAATAGGGCTTAACATAGCAGTGATTAAGTCTGGATTACTTGCACTGCAAAATACAGATAACTGTCAAGCTTCCTCTGAAGGATATTTTTTTAAAAATGGGCTTGTTAATGGCATGAGCATTTCAAACTGCAGTTAATTTTCACAGGAATATTTGTGCTCATTGCACTTGGTGCAAGACTTCTGCAGAGAGCATGCGAAGAAGTCTTGGGGTGGAAGTGCCCCCACAGGCACTCAGGCAGAGCTCTGGTTCACTGTGATTTTAGTGCCAGCAAATCACAGCAATAGTTAAGTTTACCATCTTCATAAACTGCCCAGCCTGAAGCTGAGTTCCAGCATCATCTCACAGTGTTCTAGTATCGACCACCTGGGGCTAGAAAGCCTTGTGAGCAAATGAAGAATAAGATGGCTAGTGTGTGTCAGTGAATGCAGAAGAGGCCCAAAAACAGAAGAGTAGAGAGCTGGATTAAGTATTGCCTGTTTCTTTGAAAAGCCTCTGAAAAGAATGGCTGTAAGGATTAAAAATTAATGTGATTATTTTAACAAACTGCATTTTTGGGAGGAATAGCAGGAGTATATTCCAAGCAGAAATGTCAATGAAATTGTGAAACAGTTTCCAAAGAAAAATGTTTCCCAAAGGTTCCTTGTTAGGAGTTGTTTTAAAGTAGTTTGGACAAAGCACATATAAATGGGGAGGAAATAAGCCACAAAATAATGAAAATGGTATTTCTTACCTAGTAAAACAACTGCCTAGAAAACAAAACAAAAACATCATTCAGTATGTCAACTTGAAAAGAAATATACTAGTTTTAAGATCTTGTTTGTGAAAACCTGTGCCAGAGGTCCGAATCTCTTAACATTAGTGGGATATTTGCAACATTTAGATTTCTTCTTGGTGTGTCGATTCTGAAGACCAGCAAGTCAATGATGTGAGACATTTTGCAAAATATAGTAATCTCCTAAAACCTACAGTATGCATCATTTCTTGTGACCAGCACCTCACTTTGTGCAAGTAAAATTATTTGAAATGTAACATAAATTTTAATTGTGTGGAATTCAATCAAAGCTAACCTAGTATGGAATTCCATTAGTGTCTTGAGTCCTTTATGTTTTCAAATGTATTTATCTAACATCTTGGTTAGCAGAGCAGCACCTTCAAGCCCCTTTCGCAGATGAATAAGCAAGGTCCAGAGATACCACAAGTAACGTTATCAAAAATATGAGTCCTATCTTCAGTCCTATGGTTATGCATCCAAATAAAAGATCTCAGAGTTGTATGAACCCTCAGGTCCTACTGAAATAATTGGGAGCTAGGCCTGGGAATAGCTGCAGATTGTGACCTTATTAACTGAAACCACTAAAACTCACACTTATAAGCCCAGAACAATAAGGGAACACAGGTGTCCGGTCCCTGTAAGCAAACTGCCAAGCCTTTTGATAGACATCTATTCTCCATATATTCTCCTGCTTAAGAAGATTGTGTGCTTCAGAAAGGGAGCCATACAAACCAGCATGCTGAGTGATGAGCCACTGAAAAGCTAAATCAAAAGGAAATATTAAATATGGGCATGTATACCATTTGAAGTCTCTCTGAGGTTTAGACATCCTCCTCCATCCAGTACTGCTAGCCCTAAAGCCTCCTGTGAAGACATGTGCCTGATAGCTCATTTCTTATGTAGCAGCACAGCAACAGAGGCACACAGCAGAGATTAATTAATTAATTCCCCCCTCTCTCAGAGGCATTCAGAAACTCAGTCTCTCCTGATGCAGCAGGTAAACCTAACTGTGCATGCTACGTGGGGAAGGGAGGGAAGTCACATGCTCACGCCCTTTGAGGCTGCCTCATGTTGCATGGCATGATGAAAAATTCCCTGGGCTAGAGGAAGAAAACAAGCTCAGCGTAAGGCATGCATTTAGAGAGGAGCTGTTTCTGGTTTTTGTAGAAAGGGATGAAGAGCTTAAATTCCACTGACAGTTTTTAGACCCAAAACTGACACCCAGGACTGTCCCTGTCAGGCAAATGGCCTAGTTCCTCTGTTGGAGGACCATGCCCACCTCTTGTCTGCCAGGCAGAGCTTCAGCTGGAGGGAAACAAGTGGCTATTCAGCACTGGTTGGTGCAATATTCCTCCTGCATGAGATGTGTGGGTCTATATTCTCACAGGTAGAGGTGCTGTGAAACTCTAGTGTAATAAGTGACTCTTTTTTTCAGTCTTGTCTAAAATAAAGGGGCACATACACCTGCATTTTTGGCAGAGCTCAGTTTGATAGGGATCTTCCAAAGATGCTAATCAGACCAAGCAGTGCTGTAGCTAAGCTGATTGTGGACATGTATGAACCCTGCTGGGAGAGAGATGCCAAACTACTCAGCTTTAAGGAGGTGTCTTTTGCACATCCAGAGCAATACCTTAGGCCTCTAAAGAATTTTAAGACAAAAAAATAAAAATTCAGGCCCATATGTTCTCTACGTGCCTCTAAGGTTAAGCTGTAGCTGAGCAAGAGTTGGCAGGATCACATTCTCGGTCATAGGTACTTAAAAACTTCCTAAGTTCCCTTTTAAGCACATAAGCCCTTTTGTAGATCTAGGCTTAATGTCCAAATCCTTCTTGCCTAAGAGAATGTTCTGAAATCATGCAGAAAACTTATGGGAGAAGGAATTGAAATTGGATGATGTCCTCAGATAATGCTTTGCCTCCCCAACCATCCTCTATAAAAGCTACTTTTTCTTGTAACATACTAATGGTGATTTTTGGTGCTCTAAAATATATTGGAAAGTTGTTAAGGTCAAAGAGCTAGGTAACTATTCGTTTTCAGATTAGATCCAAGCTAACTTTCAGTAGAGGGGGTACATATTTAGGCTTTTGGTTTTTTTGGGGGGGGGGGGGGAAGAAGAAAATAGCAGGAAAATAGCTGGACAGTGCACAATTCCAGATCCTTTCGGGCACCCTTCCCCTCTCATTAAAGTCACTGTCAAAAGATCAGATGGCATGAGGACCAGTGGATTTATAGTGTATCACCGTGAGATACTCCCTGTGGCTTCCACAGAACGCAGTGACAACTCTGAGTGAAAGGCAAGGTGCGAAGAACTGCGTGGAGCTGGCTAGCGGTGGTAGGAAGGCTGATGACTTGCACAGCACACAGAGCAAAGGGAATACAGAGCAACATTGTTCCCGTTGCCCCAAATAGGAAGCATGGCTGAACATAGAGAATGAGCAAAGTCACTTGCTGTTAATTACAAAGTATATGAGATGTGTTTTATGTCTCCTTTCAACTAAATTAGAGTAGCATTTTCAATACTTCATGATAAGGAATGTATAGATGATATAATCCTTCACTGAACACAATGTAGAGATGCTACTTTATAGTTTTATGGGCGAGTAAGTTGAAAAGAAATTCTGGAACTGTGCTAGTCTAAATTGCTCCTACCTTAGTGAAGTTACACTGCTTGAAGATTTTCCTTTTCTTTCTAAATAATTTATGTTTATGACAACAACCATGTCAGCATCATAAATTTAATAGCAGAAACAGTTAGCTATCCTGCTCGAAACTGAGAAATTAGAATTAATTCATTGCAATGCTGTATCTGCATAAAGTAGGTTAGTCTTCTAGTTAAATGTGATTTTTCTCTAAAACTTGTAATATGATATTTATTGTATGTTCAGTTAATACAGAAAATTCCATTACCTTATATAAATTTGCCAGACCTTCATTAGACTCACATAAAAGCTATTGCCAAGTAGTAATGTTATATAAATGCAAAAAGGGAAGTTGCAATAATGTGGTTGAACAAAAAGGGGAATAAATTGATTTTCATACTCTTTGGGAATACAGCTTCTTAAAGTTAATACAGCTTACGGATTTTATACCTTTAATCTATCTTCCTCATATCTTTTTCTTCCAGTCCTGTATATGAAACCATAAGCACTATTTTATTAAAGGGGGGAAAAAAGTAAAAACAAAGGTACAGTTAAAGAAGTCTATGCATGCTTGTTTACTCTCAGAGCTCTGAAAAGCAGCTTTTAAAATAAAGTAGAAAAGATGGTAGTCTGACATGTAGGGAAGATTTATCATTCTTCAAATACATTTTAATGAATGTGAAGGGTCTTAAACTTGCTTTGAATGTACAGCTTGCTATTCCCTTTGAAAGTAGTTTAACTTCTACAAGCAGAGTCTGCTAAGACTTGGAGACTGCTAAAACAATTACAAACATACCCTGACTTGTGATACTACAAGGGAAAAAAAGTCTAATTTTATAAGGAAATCGGTTCCAGTATCTAAATTTTGTTTTTATTAGTTGCTTATTGCATGACATCACAGGTCAATAGACTCGGAGACCAAAGTAAAGACTTCTCATTCCATGGTTCACCTGGCAGAGAATTTGAAACTTCAAAAAGTTGCATGCTGAACACATCAAAGATTTTTTAAAATACAGTAAAGATATATAATAGAGCTTTTGTGTTTTCTCCTGAAAGCTAATAAGCATCCTGAACTTTTAACATAAACAAAATTCTGATGTTAATTCAGTTGGGCAAATTGAGCAAATCCAATGTTGTGACATGAAGAAATCTCTTGTTCTCATCAGATGGAAATGAATATCCTGGCATTTTAGATGCAGGGGTCTGAAAATGTCAGAGCAGTTTACACGCTTGGAAAGGCTATGGGAGGAAATATCATCAAAAAAAGAAATTCAATGTATTGATTTCTTACTACACTTGGGTTTATTGTCTGACTTTGCTTTCAGATATGCAGGCCAGCACCCCAGACCTTGTACAGGCCAGCACCCCAGATTGTGCATGCTTCTATCTGCAAAGGCACCCAGGGCATTTAAGCATGGCAGACAGTATCTCATTGCCCTTTCTCAGGTTCACTGGTGGCACTTTATTATCCCGCTGACATGACAGCTCATCATGCCATAACATATACATAGCTTGACTGAGCAGATGTGAAGAGACTTCCCCAAGACCGAAGAGGAAATGCCACAGCTCAGCATCCACCTCTCCTCTCCTTCTCCCCTCCTCTCTTTCTTTGAGTAACTGCCGGTGAGGGTAGTTGAAAGCTCGAAGACTGCTGAAAGACAGGGTTCATGTGGACAGCTTGCAGTGAAGAACACTGAGAAATTAATAAAACTGGCAATATAAGAAGGCACAAGTGCCTAGGCTTTAGCTTCTTAGCTCGGGGCGGATGGGGGGGAGGGAATCACAGATGCTTCATACACACAAGTTCAAAGATATCTAGGCTTGATTTTCCTGTGCTACTCTGGCAATGCAGGAGAATCTTAAAAATTATTTACTTGCTCTACACTGCAGTAGTGCAAAGAAAAAGCCTGTGTCTGTTCTGGATTTAGTACCTGACCGTCTAAACCTAGGAGCAAATCGAGTGTCTAACTAGGACCATAGCAACACAAATACATAGTACTAACAAAATAGACATTAAAAAACTCACGTGTTGGATCCTTTTTGGATAAGAGTAGCCATAGAAGCAATCAGCATGGGGAAATCTACCATTTAGCCTCAAGAGAAATTCCCATTTTGGGTCAAAGACTGTATAAGCCATTGTCAAAAACAATTGAAAAGTTCAACAAGGTAAAGGCAGTAAAAAAAAGAAAAAGTAGAGAAGGAATGAGTCCCCCACTGACTGATGTTCAATTAATATTTGTCTAGGTCTCTTTCTTCTTCCTAGAGGGTGACACAATGGATAGTGTGAAAAAATAAAGCCACCCTTCATGTAATCCTGATTGCTTCTTTCTTGTCTCTTATGAGCTTACAAGAATGCTTCTGAAGCAATGAACTGGATGAGGGAACTGTGGTGGGTTACAGTGAGCCATCTCTTCTGAACAGTGGGTTTTAACCTCATTAATTCCCAGATCTGGATCACTACATGGTTGTAAAAACACTTGGGATAGCACACGGCAGAATTGCACAGAGAATGAACGTTTGCAAGCAGACAAAAAGGCTGGCCTTCTTTTGCCTGAAAGTGCTTGTGAAACTACAAACCTGTTGCTAAAGTTACCCTGATGCAAAAATTTAACAAGATTAAAAAAAAGGGGGGGAGGGGAAGATTGGACATTTACTTGAACAACACATTTCTGTAAAGTTTTAATAGCACGAAAATATAATTTAATTAAGTAGTGATAATTTCGTAATTATTGTAACTCTTCATGTGCCATTCCACAAGTCATTCTTAACAAGCAAAAATGAGAGGTAAACTGCCTTAGGGCCAAGCTATCCTATAAATGCTAATGCAAGGATTTGTGCATCTCTCTTTGAAGCAGCTGGTCACTGCTGCAGATCAAAACTGCTCATCCAACAGGATTATTCTGCAAATTCCAGCTACAAAAACCAAATGCCATAGATTTTGTGATTGCAAATGTACTGCATGAACCCCAGGGTCGGAATTTTTCTAAGCATGTATTCAAATATTCACACTTCCAATGTGCTCAGATTTAAGTATATGTAAAAGTGAGCATCTGGTAGAAATTTAATTGCAAGTCTGGCAAGAAATACTGTGACCAAACAGTTAAAAGGGAGGTTGGGTACCTCTTTTTCTCTGTAAATAGAAATGTGGCTGTCTTTGAGTGCCCTGTCAACTCAGTGCCCACTTACAGCCCCAAAGCTCAGCTGTGCTTGTCATCTTCACCAGTTTTGAGTTTTAACAAAGTAAGAATCTCTTGCAACTTGTAGAAATGTATTCTTACAACCCCAGACAGAGCTCTGTGAGACACATGGTCAGGGATAATTTGACTGACACTACGGGCTGATTTTGTAGAAATTTGGGTTTCCTGGCCTGGCTGCCACAAATATTCACTGCTTCCTGATGGCCTCCATATGTAGATTTTCATTTTAATTGTTTCATTAAAAATTCCCAACTACTAAAAGAAAGACTTAAAAGTCTTTTAAAAGAAAAAGAATTAAAGAAAAAAGAAAATGCGGTCGAGCAATAAAAGAGAAATGAAATACAGGCTTGAGCAGTGAAATAGTTAATTAGAAAGCACCTACAAGAAAAGATCTCTTAAGTTATAGTGACCTCAAGAATGACTTCTTTCTGAAGGATGAAATTAAATTGTTTTAGACCATCACTTTGATTTTACCGATCTAACTAAGGAAGAGGTATTATTATTTTCCTAGTAGGGGTTGATCTACTGAATTACACATTGCTGATCTGTCACTCAAAATGACAACACAGACGAGGGATCTTCTTTGATCTCTAGACAGTTGAGGTTTCAGACCAGAGTCCACAGGGAAGATAAAGTTAATTTTTCAGACCTTGAACCTCGGAAAATCCACTGCAAAGGGACGAGGCTATTATGGAACATATTTGTAAGTCATCACCAAATGCCATTGATTTGCTTGTTAATAGCGGTTATGACAAAAATCTGGTAAAGCTTAGAAGCCAATTACCGATTGCATTGCTACCATTACATCACAGCTTAACTCAATTTACAGATGTTTAAAAATAAAACAGTTAGTTCTTCACATAGCTTCAGCTGACTAGACCAGACCTTCAGCTCATTTACACCAAGGTGTCTCCATTAAGTTCAGTGCAGTTATCCTGATTTACACTGAGAATATAGCCCTCTAATACAGCACCATGATACTTAGAAGTATAAGGGCTTATTCAAAATCAGAAATAAACACCTTTCCTCCAAATATTTGGATGATAAAGAGTAAATGAGATTGTTTGAAAAGGAGGCAGCAGATTTACCAGCGCAGTCCATTTAAAACAGTTGGTCAATTTAGTCTTGGATCCTGATTCAAAGCATCAGAAGTCGCTATGCAGTTTTCCATGCTGCTGGCATTTGCAAGCAAATATTTATACGAGAGGCTCTTGAAGTGTGAATGTATTACTGACAGCACATAAAATAAAATAGAAACTACCCTGAACTCTTGACAGTTTTTCTTTCAGCTAAGTTTGCAGAATATTTTTAACCTCTGGCATCTCAACTGTCAATTAGACTTTCATAATGTAAATAGCAAACAATGGAGGAAGTGCACAGCCCCGCGTTTCCACACAGGATGTGTAAACCTATCTGTTCCCTGACAGTTCTGTTTACCTGCTAGAACAAATTAGTAATTGTAAGCATGTACATGTGAGCTTTTATATCAACACAGATTTTCCTTAGCCTAATGCCTACTCAGTGGTACTCCCCGGCTCCCAGAGGTGAACAGTTGAGGCTAAGTCAATGGAAAATCGGTGTTTCTAGTCTCCTCACATTAAATGATAGGAAATCAGCGCTTGGAAAAAAGAGCCATCTCCACGCCGAGGAGGAGGCGCTGTGCCTGGGGCCGGGAGGGTGAGGAAGAGGAGGTGGCAGCGGTGGCGCCTGCCCCGGTGGTGTGGCACCAGCGGGAGCTCTCAGCAGCACCCCTGCCAAGCCTGCGTGTCTCAGTGCTGCGTGATGAGGCAGCTGTGGAGTGAAGGTGCTTCTGCAAAAGGCAACTTTGGGGAGACGAGGAGGAGAACAAGTCTATGTAGCACAAGAAGAACTGTTAAAAAAAAAAAAAGGATTAAAGTGTAAAATGTTAGATGAGTGATGATTATTTCTATGCTTGTACTATTTCTTGCTATTCTCCTACTGCAAGCCTGGGAGGAGATAATGTTTTGAACCAGTTTTACCAGCCTATGTGTGAGCAAATGAATGAACATACTCTATTAATTCCAACCTGCACCTCACTAAGCTACTGCTGCACACAGCCCAGCCTCTCCGAGAGCGCACGAGTAGCCTTTTAATGCCAGCTGCGGCCCAGCTATCTCAAAGGGTGGAAAACTTTCAAAAAGCCAAACACTAGTTTGCCCTCAGCTCTTGCTGATTTTCCACACAAACTGAGCTCTACATCCCCTACGTTCCCTCCATGGAGATCACCCACTTCTCTATTTTAGGACCTCTTCCCCTGGTCTTTCATGCTATTAATAGCTAAATCCAAACCCTTTACCTAGATTTTCAGTCATCTTATTAAAAGTAATTTACTTATAGTATTGTTATAGAAATTTCTATTCTTTTGGAGGTTATCAAACACCCCTACTGCTGCCCTGAGCCAAGCAGAGCATGTAGGCATGGCAAGGCACCCCACGTTAGTAGGTCTACGGGCCATGTGTCTTTTCCACCTCACATTTCTACCAAATAAAGAGCCCTTCACACACGCTGGAGAAAACTCTTAGTAACTGGATGCAAAATGTGTTTTGTTTTTCTCTCAAAGGAGTTCAGTCTTGAATGCACTAAGAGAACATTCACATTTCTTCTGAGTTTTAAGAGGGGAAAAAGAGCAATATTTACAGCTTTTGCTATGGAGCCAGCAAAAGACGTGAAAAAAACAAACAGTCTCTGGTGGGCAATGATGCCTCGATGAATCCCGCAGCTGGCTACAGACGGGGTCAAACAACCCAAGGGCTTCCTTCACCGCCGTCCTGTTTTGCTGGAAGCCGAAAGTGGCTGTCCAAGTGGGAGGCCTTGGCTGGAGGCACAGGGGGTTGAAGCACACATGCGCTCTGTCGCGGGGCAAGGGTCCTGGCTGCACGCCCCCGAAAGCACCCGCAGCCAGCTAAGCCACATGGGGGCCTTGGCAGCAGGCTCAAAGGGGTTATTTAGTTGCATTTCTGTCCTGGGTAAAGATGTTATAATGGCAAAAAACAAACTTTGCTTTAGTAATTATGGGAAGAGGAAATAGGGAAAAGTAGGACAAAACAGTAGGTGTTACTTTAGCTCACACAGGAGAGATTGCATGGCACTCCACCTTGCATGACAGACATCCTTTAGCATCACAAAAAGCAAATCATCTCCCTTTTTCAGTACTCTATCTTATCATTTTTCCCTACACATATGGCTGGTGTCTGTGGGAAGGCTAGCAAGATTTGTTCTGCTAAGGATGAGAGATTCCTGTGTTCTTTGCATTAAAGCAAAGAAGCAAAGCATACAGAAAATTAAATGATATCTATTGTTGCATTATATAAGAAAAAACATGCAAAAACCAGGATCTCAAACTCTTTTCTTGTCTTGATTCATTTCCAGAATAGAAGATGATGTTTGACCTCTAGAGTTACACCTAATGTCTTTCATAATAAAAGCAGTTACTTCTACACAGCTGCAGTATAGGTATAGGCCCCCCATATCCTGTTATAACCTGCTACTGCCAAGAGCAAATGCTTGATGATTGTGAGTTAAATTCTTAAGCAGAATGAGATTTTTATCTGATGCGCAGTTTAAAACTTGGTTTGAAAAATGAAACTTGAAGTTTTGTGCTATCATTTGACTCCAGAGGTTGAAGCTTTTGAAAACAATTAAAAATTCGTGATAAAATTGAATTAGCATTGCAGAATCACAGAATGGGTAAGGTTGGAAGGGACCTCTGGAGATCACCTAGTCGAACCTCCCTGCTCAGCAGGGTCACCTAGAGCATGTTAGACGGGGTTGCATCCAGGCGGGCTTTGAATATCTCCAGAGAAGGAGACTCCACAAGCTCTCTGCTCTTGCCCTTATTGAACCTCATGATGTTCCTCTCCGCCCAGCTCTCCAGCCTGTCCAGGTCTCTCTGAATGGCAGCACAGCCCTCAGGTGTGTCAGCCACTCCTCCCAGCTTGGTATCATCAGCAAACTTGCTGAGGAGGCACTCCATCCCCTCATCCAGGTCATTGATGAAGAAGCTGAACAGAATGGGACCCAGTCCCAAGCTCTGGGGAACTCCACTACCCATGGGCCTTCAACTAGACTCTGTGCCACAGGTGACAACCCTCTGAGCTCTGCCTTTCAGCCAATTCTCAGTCCACCTCACTGTCCACTCATCTAACCCACACTTCCTGAGCTTAGGTAGGAGGATGTTACGGGAGACAGTGTCCAAAGCCTTGCTGAAGTCAAGGTACACAACATCCACTGCTCTCCCCTCATCTACCCAGTCAGTCATTCCATCAGAGAAGGCTATCAGATTGGTTAAGCAGGATTTCCCCTTGGTGAATCTATGCTGGTTACTCCTGATCACCGTCTTTTCCTCCATATGCTTGGAGATGACATCCATTATTCGCTCTCTTAATGTGAACACTTCTGTGCTAACATATTGAAAATTTAAGCTACTACATAAAAGGTATGTTTTTTATTCTTCTACTGTCCAATTTTGCATTTCTAAAAATTTGAAGTACGAGCCTAAATTTACTACTTTTACAGCTCTTCTTTTTGTAATAGATGAACTTACATTACATGTAAGTTAAAATATTTTTGGACTATATATGCATTTCAGGTATATAGACTGGGATACCTTGGTGGGATTTGAGAGACAAGGTGTTCAACAAACGTGCTTCCTTGTTACAATCCTGCAGTCCCCTTGGCTTGCTTCACTCACCATTTCTTCCCAAGATGTGCCAAGAGATGGGATTGGGTGTGTCCTTCAATGTGATGGTGCCATTCAGCCATGGGGACATCCGGTCTCACTGGCCCCTGAGCACTCCTGCACTTCAATGCACAGTGCGAGTACCTGGGCTTGGCCCAACATTAGTTTGATGTTGTAGCTTACTGATAAATAAGGTTTTCTATCAGTACAAAACAGCACAACAAGCTCTTGTTTGTAGAACAACACAAGCTGATTTCTCTTTACTTCCTTTCAAAAGCTGCAGGCAGTCACTAGATGAGCTAGATCAGGTAGAAGCCCAATTTCACGTGCTAGAAATATCTCACAATACAAGAAGTCCACTAACACCAAGATGACCTGCTCCTTGAGCAGAGTTATAATGAGAAGATCCGTGGAAGAGACGAAACAATATCGTACAATGCAGAATTGGCTGAGTGGGTGAAAAGAGATGACAAAAGCAAGAGAGCAGAAAAGGTCCTATGCTGTGCGAGGTAATATAAACTTTGAGCATGGCCTCTGCTTATGGACGCAAGGAATTTTGGTAGTTTTAGATTGAGACATCTGTAATACTAGTGGGAACCATGAAGCGAAGCGTGAGGATAGTGACAGTGCTGAGTGACTGCTTTAGAAGCTCCTGTCCATTAAATAAAGCTGAATATTTTCATAGCTGCTTTAGGCAGGGAAGGACAAGAGGTAATAATACTCTTCAAGGGCTTGGAGTCAGTTCAGATGTATTCACACTAACCTGTGAAAAAGATTTAGCAAGGGGGTAGTGGAAGTGGTATAATAGTGGGGCACTTTCCTACAGGAATATTCATTCTGATAGGTGCAGACAGGTGGCCCCAGCCATGGAGTATTTTGCTTCTCTTTCCTCAGATGGGCTGTGAGTACTTTCCCAAGCTGAGCTCCTTTTCTCCTATGAAGGTTTGCTGTTCTGTACATCATCTCCCTGCTTGCGAGTGTGGAGTCATCATCTTTAGAGGGCACTTCTGGAGACTGCTCAGGGGTCCCAGAAATTCAGAGTGGAGTTTGAGCTGGTGCTGTTGATTAATTCTAGAAGGAGCCTTGAGACTTTTGAATACCATATTTGTTGCTTCCTACAATGGTTGGCAGTGGGGTACAACTGATTAAATGAATAGAATTATATTTGATGAAATATGATATGACTTTGCATCACTGAATTGATCTACTGTCCTTCTGAGTGGCTCTCTATACATTTTTATAATCCTTGCACAGTGTTTAGATATTACAGGGACAGACACTTTTGAAACATTTCTAGCTAAATCACAGCTGGGAGTCATGGCACCATGATTCCGCTTAATGAAGTGCCTATTCTTATTCATGAGAGTCTATTGTTGAGATTAGCAGATTTTTAAAAGCTTTGCTACCACAGTTTTCTCTCCTGTCTACTGACCAGAAATTTTCTTCTGGAAAATCCAGTGTCTCTCAGAGGTGACATTAAAAGAATCCAACTTCCTTTGGAAAATCTCTTTATGTAGCATTTGCGTATTCATTTGCGGGGGAACTTGAAAGACAAAAAGTCTTTTTGTAAAGCTACGTTCTAAGGCCCAACAAGGTAATGTCATGGTCCCGGGCTGAGAGGATTCTCTGTTGAAGAAGTAGAATCAGGGCTGTTCCTAATGTTAATCTAATCCAGGGTGCTTCATATTCCAATAACAAGCTGAATAAAACAAGTAGCTCCAAAATCCCTTGGATATCACCCCAGGCAAGTTGCCTAGGGAACAATGTTTGCATCCACTTTGAAATATATACATATATATATATTTTCTACTGTAGTTCTGGCTAATAACAACAGGAATAATATCATATGCTTTTATCTAGAATAATTTTTAAAAGGCTTGCTCAAACAGCAGTGAAATATAGCCACACATACCATTTAAATATAGCAGACAGTTTTTCTCCAGCAGCACTATTTAAGAGTTTTAGGGAGAGGAAAGGAAGAATGACTTCCCATTTTGGAAGCAGAGGATGAATCATCAGAGGTAGGAAGAGTACAATTACCGAGACTGGGACCTGTCCAGGGATATGTGTACTCAGTTAAGTCACTGCACAGAGACAAATAGTGAGCAGCAAGAAAAGAAAAGAGGAAGAAAAAAATGAACTTCTGGCTGAAATATGGACTCAAACTATTGTTTTCAAAATAATGAACCAGTGATCAATTTGGTACAGAAGGTTAGAAAGGATTTGGCAAAGAAAAGAGAAAAAGTACTAAGTTGAGGACATAAAGCCAACTCCTAGTTTGCCTTCTGAGAAAATCTCATGTCTGCTGAGCTCAGCACCTCTAGATTTTTTTGCTATAGGAAGGAAAATCAATCTGTCTCTGCAAACGCCAACCTTTTCTTTACTCAAACATACAAAAAAGCAATCACAATGCTGTTGTCAGGACCATGTGGCACTGCTACTTTAGTAGCTAGCAAAACCCTTATCCCTTACGACATAATTGTATATACACTGTGATTATATTATCATATATTTGAGTCAAATTCATTAAATACTATAGGTATTTTGAATGTCAGTTATGGTTATTGAACATATCTGACAATCAGACAATTCTGCATATGACCGATGGCACAAAGAGAAAAAGCAGCTATTTTTAAAATGTGTGAGATTAAGAAGTATGTATTGTAATAGTTTTTGTATCATTTCATTTATAAACTTTTTAAGTACAATGAGTTTGACCATAAAAAAATGAATTCATGATGAAAGAAAACCAGTGAATATGCTTAAAACCTTTCTAAAACGAGTACCTTCATGTGTGTATACACACACATACCCACACACACATAATACAAACATATTAATAAAAGCACAGGCATTTTTTTAGATTAAAGGTATCTGTGGCAAAGCCTTTGGTTTCCTTCAAAGTCAGTTCCTTCCTACATCAGTTAAATTTATTTTTTCATGACAAAATATTTTTCAGGTAGCTAGAATCTACTGAAGTGTTTTCTAAAGAAAAAAAAGCCCATAAGGCCATAGCAAATAAGTAACTCATATAAGTGTTTTGAATAGCCGAAGAGAATTTTAATGTTTCTGACATTAAAGAGGTTCAGTTCATAATCTGGAAATCCCTTCACTGAGCTAAAGAAACTTTTTTTAAAAAATGCACCATTTCTTTTTGGAGTCAATACAGCCCAGGTGAAGAATTTAACCCAAATGCATTCCTGGAATATCCAGGAATGCAAATATGAGAGAGTGAATGAGTGGCTGCAGTGTTAGTCAGAGCAATGCAGAACCAACACGAACCAAAGTAGCAAGCATACCAGCATATGCTGTTTGTGAATGTAACCAAGGGTGCAGGCAGTTTAGGCCTTCTGTAATAAGGCCAGGCTAGGGCAGCATCAGACATGTAAGTCTGACATGTAGGACATGACTGAATAGCTCGTATAATTATGTTCTGCAGAAGACAACGATCAAGAGAAATCTTAGTACACATTGAAAAGGGGACTCGGGCTGACTATAGTAAAAATACTGAGTTTTTCATCCTAGCGTGCCCGCAAGTAACCGTTGGCAGTGCAACCTAAATGAGTTTTCATTTTCACAGGCAATGTCAAACAAAGGATTCAGCAATGATGCTGTGTCACTTCCGAGGCAGGACACCCACAGAAGACAAATGCTCAGTGTCTGTCTTTGTCCTGCTACTGCCATCTAGGGCAGGATTCAAGACTCTAAACCTAGTGCCAATGAGCCTTAAGGTATCCAAGACATCCATGTGAGACTAGTAAATCATAGAAGACTTCAGGAGCTGCACTCCTCCAAATCAGTAGCTGAAGACCACCTGGGAGTTGCTCAGCAGGAAGACACTGTGTGCTGTGCACTGTAGAGGGAGAGGATGTCAAGGAGGAAGGGTGATTGCTCTTCAGCATTTTCCTACTAGTAGTGTTCATTCCTACTGGGCTAGAAGGCTCATTGCACCTCCTAAATTATGCCTGATAGCAGGTCAGTGCCCAGGCTGGAGAAATATCACAGTAACTTAAAAATACAAGTGCAAGTATACAGAGTTCAGTTGATCTAAGGACACTTCACTTGTTCACGTAAACATTTGAATATAGGTTCCTCCTTGCCATCCTTAGTGCTGTCACACTGCATCTCACATACACATCTTCAAGCACAGTTCCAGTCCTATGAGCTCTTCTGTGTACCTGGTAAAGATCTTGAAGCCCTCACCCTGATGCTAAACTGGCCCCCCAGTGCACGCTGGTGTATCCCCAGGTGGCCCCCACCCCTCTGCAGTCCCTAGTCCAGGGCCTGGCTTGTTTCTCCTGGTGGGGAGCCAACAGGCCTGGCCTGCAAAGAGCAGAGTCCAACATTGCCCAAGCACAGGCCATGAGCCATTTAGAAAAAGAAGGGAGGACTTTTCTGGGATTTATGGAAGGGGGGACCCCTTCCTAAGAGCACAAAGATAGAGGACAAGGCATGTGTGATCTTAGGACAGATAATTAGTAGTGAGAGCCAAAAATAAGTTATTGCTGTCAGGACAAAAAAATAAATAAATAAAAAATAGAAGAAAGAAAGAAAGAAAGAAAACTATTGATGCACTGGAATTCTAACATGGGTTTTCTCTGTGGAGCCGGAAAGCTGCCTTGGAGGTGGAAGCAGGTTAGTGGTACATCTGTGTGGTCTGTCCAGCCAGTGAGAGGCTGGCTCCCTGCCTGCGCCACAGAAACTGGATACATATGCTGTGTTGGAAAGCAGGACATTTGTAAAGACTTGGTGTAAGGGCAAAGTGGCACAGGCTCAGATAAACTATCCCGAGATACACGCTCATGGGTGAGCATGACTTCAGGAAGGACCGCTCGCAGGTGTAGGATCAGAGGGTGTCTGGAGGCACTGCTGGTTGCCCCCACATGCTTAAGGATGTAAATGCATGCATTACTTGTTGAGGAAAATTTCTGCCTCCTGTACCTTGGCCATCTGTGTGGGACTATTCTTAGGCTCTATGCTAAAGCAAAATGCAGTAGCAATTCCCAAAGCAATGAGAACAGAGATGCTAGCAGGTATTTGTCAAGTACAAATGCAGAAATGCAGTTAGGGAGCAGAAAGAATGCTTGTCAGAAATAACCTTGAGATGCAGATGAAATATGAACTTAATTAAACATCTCTGCAGAAGCAAAATTCATCATTCATAGAATAGCAGAACACCTTTGCAAACTATGAGAATAAACTTACTCTCTTGGCATAGCAATGGATATGTATTCCTGGAGGAACATATTTTATTTTTATTTTGAAATAGCCATCAAGTTCACTGCCTACAACAGTAATGTGGTCTGTTCATAGTGTACCTGATGACACAAAAGCCCTTTTTCCCATATGGGAAATACCTCTGTCTATTTTATATTCCATCAAGGCAGTGCCTAATTGAGATATCCATTGACATGCAGAAACTACTTCCGTAGGCATCTGTGTTCCCATGTGCTTTCTATCAGCAGTTGTAAAGTGGGGCAATCAAATGACATCATATTATATAACATTAATAAGCAATCCTGCTGAGCACGGGCTGAGTCAGTGAGCCTGTGAAATGTGGTATCTCTTATAGCACCTGATCTCTAACCCAAAACCCCCTCATTGCCTAAACCACAACCTGAGAAACTTGTGGACAATTGACAGAAAGATTTCTGTGGACTAAAAATAGGAGACTAGCCTGTAGGGCTGATGCTCCATACTATCTACCACGTTTAGTGGGGTTTTGCTCCTTTCAGTTTGGTGCTGCTGGAGCGAAATACAGCATCGCTATATCAGGGGGTACCGCTGCTGTGGGGAACTGTACCTTTGGGAGGCTCTTGTTTGGGGAGAGACCAGCATGTGTCAGCTTGATCCAATAAAATTTTGCTGCTGAATGAAGCCTTTGGCAGCCTGCATGATCTAGCACAATAGTGAAGAAATTCCAGAAAAGATTTTTCACTAAAACAGAAATTTCATCTCATTCAAAACCAGAGATCCACAAGAAGAAAGATGTGACCCAGAAGACCGTATAAGCCATTACAGTGCAAGATCACAGTATTGTTATAAATTATTAAACACTGAAGCTGCTACCAGGTTTAAGTGCTGTACGAAGGTGCAGTAAATAATCGATCCAGTCTCAAAGACATTACTCTTGTTTGTATTGTGCCTTAATGTGTGCACAGTGGTTACCAGACAAATAAAACAGATACAGTTTCATCCTGAAAGAGTTTTTTTTTTCTCTTTGTTAGACATAGCACAAGGCATTAAATCATAAGTCAGTAGGGGGCTGGAATAGATGAGGGCCGCAGCAGATTCTGTGAGTAACGGTAGCTTTATTTCCTCCTATCTAGTACAGTCAGCTGTGTGCTCTAAAATAATAATCTGGAAAATTTGTCAGGCTATAGGACACCTAAGCCTGCCCTCATAACTTCCATTTCAGCAAATGCCTTCGGAAGAGATGGAAACTCAGGAAATTATTTTCCTCCATAGGAGGAAAAAATAAAATTAGCAAATGCTGACTTGTTGGCCAATAAAATACCCAGGCAGCTTTATGGCTACAAAGCTGACAGGTCAGACTGTTGTAGTGTGGTGAATTTTCAAAACAGAGAAGAGAAGATAACACTTTGGAAAAAAAGATCCAAAATGTGAGCAATTTATTTTCTTTTATTACCTTTAAGCAAAATCCCATTAAAACAGTTTTCTGACACATAAAACAGTTTCTAATACATTTTCCTAAAAAATGCTTCCCTTAATGTTCTTTAATGCCTAAAATATCATAGAATTCTTTACAGGTATTGAGTACATTATTCTCTAGGTCTGGAAAAGAGAATATATTTTATTTGAAAAGAAGAACAAAATTTCATAAATGGATTTAACATTTTCAGCATGAAGAGTATCAGAAGAGAAAGGGGTTTTGTATGAAAAAAAATCTACAAGTAAAACCAAAACAGAGGAAGCTATTCCAAAATGTGACTCACTAAAAATACATTAAAGCAACTATTTTTGAAAACACTCTTAGATGCTTTTTATTTCTCCTCAGAATTTTGACTCTAGCTTTTCCTGTGAAGGCTTAACAGTCACACACTGATTTCATGTTTCATTTATGCATATTGTTATACCAAAATATGGTTATAAGGTTAAGAGTACATACCAGTAATCTAAGAGTAACTAACTAAATTGCAGACATATCAACATTATTTGAACACCAAGTATTGTGCACTCAGAAAATTACTAAATAAAATTACACTCAAAAATAAATTCAGGCAACTCAGGATTTAAAAAATGCTCAGATAAAACATCCTAGGAATCTGAACCAGCCTCACAGAAACCTCATGCAATCAGCATATAATTAAAACATTTTAGTAGTGATGGCTCTTGCTTCAATGAATTTGATTTTTAAAGATATAGGCCATTAAAAAAGACTCCCCTTCCTGACATCCTTATTCTGACCTAAGCTTTACTTTCCCTTCTTATTAAGAAGCACAGACTTACAAACAACTAGCAAATCTCATCTTTCTTTATTCCTCAAATACAACCTCCAAACAAAGCTGAGTTATGAAGTCCTTCACTGCAAAAATTATGATTAACTTTACTACAAATGAACCTCCTTGAAATCTAATAATGTCCTAATAGTTTTGGGAGAGAAGTAACAGAAGCTCAATTGTTTCAGGAAAAAACCCACCCACAATGCCTTATTTTTAGTGGATCTATTTTTAACATTCTAAAATTAGTGTTAGAATAACAAAGTAGTAAACCAAGGTCCTAGACTACTTCATTATCTTAGTTATTAGCCTGACAGCCTAAGTGACTCGATTAAACATCAATGACAGAAGAGCTGGAGGGTTTAAAGGTCAATAAATACTGTGATAGGAATCCTTCGATGTAGCCTTTTGCTACAGACTTGTGGAGCTTAAATGTTGACAAGCTAATTACTCTGCTTCCCTAATTAAGCAAACCAGTCTTGATCAGCTGTTCCCTGATCAGCTGATCACAACCGCTCATTTGGAAGTTTGGAAAGGTCTAACGTGACCTAAATTAAATTAGTAAACAGCAGAAATGAAAGCTGTACCCAACTCATTGGAATTCTTATTTGAACTTTTGTTGAAAAAAATCTTACTCCTAGTTTGTGAGAGTTATTATACTGGTGAGCCAAATTCTGGTTCACATGGGAATGAGCCAGCTCATGTCGTAAGTCTCTGTCTAGTGCGGACGCATCTTGCAAGTACGAGGACTTACTAGGGGAAGTGTCAAAGCAAACAGCCCGTAACTCTCTCTGATCCCTTCTTTCGTGTCTCATAGTCTCTCTCTTCTCTTCTACCAAGCGAGGATCTCTAATAATTACCCTGTAAGATATAATCTAAATCCCCCACAGATTTAGAGGGCTGCAGACAGAAGTGTCCGGAGAGAAGGAGGCTCTGCCAACCTCTATGGGCACAGCATAAAATATTAATTGGCCAGGTTAGGTAACTCTGAGCCTTATACAAGGTTCTGATTTGGCTAAAATCGACCAAGAAATGACCAGGACAAAAGAAATCTCCCAGTCCTCTCATCCCTCTCCTGTCAGGGAAGGATTTGAATAAAATACTAAAAGCTTTCATGGGAAGCATGAAGCCCTTCAGTTCTTCACTAGGCTATTATTAACACTGTTTGTCTCCTATTCCCACCATTAACGACCTTGCAACTACTGGTAACAAAAAGCAGTGTATTCTTTCATACAGATGTATTTCCTGTGGTGGCTTTTCAATAGCTCTGCTGGCCATTTTTGCTAGTTGCCCCTCATTTATATAAAGGGAATTTGAAATGATATTTACATACAAATATGGATAAGAAGTAGAAAATGTAGCAGTCATGCAAGGAAAATGAGCCACATGTCATGCAAAAAAAAAAATATCAATTTCTTGAAGCTATAAGGCTACACGGGGATCAGCAAGCACAGGAGAAATAGAAAAGCAAAGAATGTACTGCAAGGAAGGGGACAGGACATTCAGGCTTTGATACAAAAAAGAAGGTTGCTGGAGATGCAAGGACAAAAGAGTGTAGGGGACAAGAAAAAAATGAGCAAACATTCTACAGGAAAACACTGGAAGAAAAGAGATATGGAAGCTTTCACCCTAGTTTCAGCTGGAATTATTTTGTCCTTTCCTCAGTTTCTTTTCAGACTCTTCCTGTGTTTTGCCTGACCCTGGCTGCTGCATGACCCACTTCAACCATGGCACTTGGTAGTAGCTTGGATGTAAGAGTTCCTGACTGAGTATGGGAGAGGGTCAGGCTAGAAAACAACATATATGCATGATAGGAAGAGCCCAAGAAGCAAACTAGCCCAAATAAAAAAACAGTCAGGACACTAGCTTCTCTGAAAAGGCTGGAGTGCTCCACTGGATCTGCTGAAAAATTTCCTAATGGAGAGGACTGTACACTAGTGACAACATTGTCATCAACAGTCTCCTGGTAAACTGCATCCCAGCATCATGAATTCTCCTCTTGGGTGGTTAGATTTGCAGCCAGAATTGCAGACAAAAAATTAATATCTGACTGGGGACAAGTGTTTTTTCACATTTTTCAACCGAATTAGTTAAGGAAATGGAAAATCTAGCTCTCTGATATCACATAGATCTATTCCAAAACCTAAGCCGCAAAGAAGTGAGCGTTATAAGGGTGTGTGTGTGTGTGCGCAGATGTAAGCGTCTACCTAAGTACTACTGCCTCAGTCTCCAGCCTATGAAATGAACCTGGAGTGACAAGGCAGGGTGCTCACAAGTGGCAATATTTCTCCACTGACAGTCACTGAGGCCAGAAGGAGAAGAAAGAAAAATTTTATTGGCATGGAGGAGAGCAATTTGGTAGTAACTTGCAGCAATTTGACAATATTTCTGAGCCCCTAATCCTTGTCTCCTTACTATGGGTGGGTAATCCTTCTCGTTCTCCTCAGCTAGGCTGCAGATCCTTTGCTAGACTTGAATGTAAGTCAGTTCAGATTAGCTCTGTCTGTAAATTAAATAGACTGAAGAATGTTTCCAGGCACTAGAAATCAATCACCCGTCCTTTTAAACTATTTGAGGGAAAAGGACAGTTTTAGACTGTGGACACAGACCATGCCATGCCCACCATCCCCAAGCCAGGAGACAGCCCTTGGTGTATTTACTGGTCCCCCAGCTGTAGCCCCTTGCCCTCTGCCAAGGCTGAGGTAGGGCTCAGATCCTGCCAAGTCTGGAGTTATTTGGAGCATCACAGTTGTACACTATTTGCTGCACATGGGATATCAAGGGTACCAATCAGGATGGGTGCAAGGTGCGCTGTGTGTGGCATGCTCAAGCCAACTGGCTCCTGTGGATCATGGAACAGTGGCAACAGAAGGCTGATGACTCCTGGACCTACATTCTTCTGGAGGTCCCAGGCAACACTAGGCTCCTCAGCAACAGGTATCAGCTCTCCCAGTCTGCTAATGCTTCTACCAATAAGGTACACATCCACACCCCTTCACACACACACATTTACCACTCTACTGACATTAAGAACCTTTTCTGTACATGAAGAGTCCCAACTTGATGCTTTTGGCTTTTGTCCAGCGTAAAATTAGAGCATGGAGCTGCACCAGCAGCTGGCTATGCTCTGCTGCCTTCATCTGGGCAAAGAACCAAAGCTGGGCTTTGTGCTTGGCGTGTTTTCTATGCCTCGCTCACAATTTTTTAGATTTGCTCCCATAGGAAACTGAAATCAATTAAAGATAAACAGGGAATGACCTGAGAGGGACAAGAAAAACCATAATTTCTCACGGAAAATGTGAGCAAGTGTACAGACAGGTGAAATTACTCATTTGCTAAGAAACTAAAATATTTGATGGAAGACATTTTTATTTCTCACAGAAGAAAAATTTTTATTTCCAAGTAGGCCTAAATCACAACGAAATACTGGTCAACAAACCTACGTAAGAGGGTGCAAATATGTTAATACGGCAGCAAATCTGATCATGAAGGTTACTCTAATCATGTTTTGCAGTGTTTAGAGATGCAGATTTGCAAATATACCGTATCAGAAAGAACATTTTAGAACATGGCAACATGTATCGCATTTAATTGCCTCATAAACATAGGAGGAAGGCAGTGACAAGGAGGCTGTTGCCTCTCTAACGGGATTGCCTCTTATTTGCATGTGTTGTGATGTAGTTCTCTTTACAGGTTTGACCAATGTTTCAAATCTTCTCAGCTGCAGGACTGAGATAGCAGGCTATAGCAGCACAATATTGGTGCTGTTTATTTGTTTTGCTCAAAGATCAACACTTATTTTATTTCTTTCCTCTCCTTGGCCATTCAACTACTGCTGAGCTGCTGTTGCTGTGATTCCCGTAAGTGCCTTGTTGTAACTTCCACATCACACCGAGAGCAATTATTCTACCCAAAGCTGCATGTCCTTCCACCTGTATATATGTTAAATACAGGGCCAAAGGGGACACCCGCAGCAAACAGATAGTTCTAATCTGAGTATCAAATGCCTAAACGTTATCCCTAGACACTTTCATAAGTGTTTCAGTTTAACTGAAAATCAAGAGACAAACGGAAGTATTGGCAGAATACTTCCACGGAAGAAGCTTATCTTCGTTGATACCGTAATTACTTTTACTGACCATTTCATTCGTACATGGACTGCACTCAAGGGCAGAATCACTATTCCCGTGGTGAAGACAGGGAAGATGGAACAGATATCAGCATAATTTCTAGAAATAATCTGTATGAGGAAAATTTGGACTATTTCAACTAAACTCAGAAACCCAGTAATCCTGATAGTATTTGGCCAGTTTTTCCTACTACATGTTATGGTAAAAAATGATCAGTAAAACTATTCACTGATATTAACTTCTAGCTATTTTATAGAGAGAAAAGATTGTTTTTTTACTGATATAGCCACTAAGCAGTGTAAGTAAAGACTTGCGTCTTTAAGGGGAGAGAGAGAAAAAAAAGAGAAATAAAGGAAGGGAAAGAAGGAGGGACAGAAGGAAGGAAAGAGGAAAAGAAAGAAGGAAGGAAAGGAGGAAGAACGGAATCTCCAACCAAATTTTTCAAGAAATAATATCACTTTCAGAAATATGGACTAGGTTTAAAAAGAATCAGATCCATTGCAAAAGCATAGTGCACGAATTTTCTCTGTAGAGTTTTTGGAATTTAGTATTTTGTAAGCAACAAAATCCGTATTGTTTGGACAGAAGATGGACATTTAAAGTGTAGACACTGTTTTATTGTTCAAAACAGTAAACTAATGCTTATTCTTCTGTGTGAATATGAATTGCCAGACAAACTCTGGTTGAGATCTCACTGAAAGTCAGTTAACCAGACTCCATGTTTTTCCTTCTGATAGGCTACAGAAAATTTCATATATCACTTCATGTTCCCAAGCCTAGATGCAAAAAATCATACAAATTAACTATCTATAATTAAACAAAAACTCATTTCATTTTTCTTAAGAACCTTTGCAAAGCAGAATATGCAGCTGTACTAATAATGACTAAAATTTTTTCTGACAAGCAATAGAGTAATTAGTAAATTAAAGCTTGTTTGTTTTGATGTCTGATTTATTTGAGTGACATCAGAATTTTCACTCTAAGCTAACCCTTTTATAATTTATCCCCCTCTGGATTTTATTCTTTCAAGTATATTACTCTGGAACACAGATCTGCGCCTTTCTATTGCAGGTGACTAACAGATGTAAATCAGATCTCAGTGTTTTTTCATTTCTCAAAGAAATGTTGCATTTGTCAGCTTATTTAACACTAAAGACTTCAGTGCAAAACCTGACTACAATATGTCAAGGGAAAGTCTACTTACGGAGGAAGTAAAGTTATATAATCTCATTTTCAATTACATTTCATTTAGGGCATATTCTCATCATCATCCACTATTAAATACAAAGATTCTTGACAAGTAACTCCTTGAGGAAAACGTGTCATGTTTAAAGATATATAGCACACATGTTTTGTAAAGGGCTAGAAACCCTGTCTGAAAAACCCTAACAGCTCAGTGCTGTGATTATTCTGGGAGGAGCTTCTGCAAATCTGTGGCTTGTATATAGCTCTCATGAAGGATAGTCTGGCATGTTACTTGTGGGATGCAATATCTTCCCCAGCGGGCCACATTCTCACACCACGTGGTCATGTTGTCTTGGGGGGGGGGGTGTACAAGTCACATGTTGTCCTGTTTAGAGATGGACACATTACCTTTGAGACACTGAGGATATTTAATTAATTGATGCTTCTAATGTTTAAATGTTGTGAGTTAAATGAGTTATTGCTAAAAAGAACTTCACACAGTTTAATTTTACAGCTCTCCCCAAATGCATCTTTCCAAGTGTGGTAAGATGTGGTAAGTGGACATATAAAAGCCATAGACTTGTTATTGAGAACAAATTTGGCTTCCTTGACAGACCTGCAGGCTCAGAAAATGCCTGACTAACATCAAAGACAGATCTTCTTTCTGGAATGGTCTGGTTGTTACCATAGCTAAAAGAGTGCCAAATATTCTGCAAAGAAGGACACTTGAAGAAAGAGAACAGGGCTCTTCCTCTGGGCTTTGCTGGTAGGCAGCGGTGAGGAGCTGCCTAGGCTGATGGGACAGGGACCAGAGCAGCCGCACTGCACTGTGCAAGGGAAGGCAGCAGCACTAGCTGTGCAGGTAAAGCTCAGGGAGTGCTGTGGAGAACTGCAGACATTAAAACCAAACTGAAACGTGTATAAATTAAGCAAGATTTTTAAGCACTTCGGACTAAATTAGTCTCTGGTGGAACTTCACTGTTGTTTGTGGAGTTACACCCTAGATGAATTGGGTTCTTTGGCATGGAAAATGAATGCTGCCTAACTTTAAATAGAGCATGAGTTGTTTGCAGTTGAGCCAGGCTTGTTTCCTCTTGGAAAAAAAATTTCCTTGCAACCTTTGTACCCAGTGACTTTGTGTCCTTATAAATGAGCTGACTGAATGAGACAAAAAGTGGTGGGTACCACACTGCATATACATGACAGGCAGACTAATTTAAAGTCCTAACTCATGAGCTGGGTTTTTCCGAGGTCATAGATTTTCATTAGCTATTTGCTGTGTTAATAAGAGACAACCACAGCAACAAGTGGTACAAATGTTAGCTTTGAAATACAGAGCACCTCTTAAACCAACAGAACTGGCAATAAATGGTGTGTGTATATTTGCTCATTTGGCAAAGGCAGAAGTTCAAATTATGTCTTACAGCCAGTTGACATATACTGGACCAAATTCATCCCTCGGGTAACTCCACAAACTTCAGAGGAGCTACTCAGGGAACGAATTTGCAATTTTTCTCTTAATGCAACTCCACACTCCAATGTAATTATTTTTTTATGTGTCATTCAGCATGGTCCAGCTGATGTGACACAGAAATAGGACTGCAAAGACCTATATATTTCTGGCTTGTCCTTTGTTCCTCTGCCACAGTTACTATTTCTAATCTGTAGCTATTTAATTCACATATTTGAGGAGGAGCAGAAACTGTTTCTTATTAGGTATTTTATAGTGCTCAAGAAAACAGGTTTCAGTTTCATTAAAAGCTTCTGAAATAATTAAATGAACGATAACAAGACATGAACAGTGCCTTTTTATTAAAAAGATAACAAGGTAATCTGAAGAAATGTCACCAGAATTAGTCCAATGTGCATTCCTTTGTCAGATTTTGCTCATACTGGAGTGGGAGCTCAGGTGTTGCCTTTCACTACATGTAATCCCACATGGCATATGGAGATATGGATGGAACTGGAAGATGGTTCTGTACGTGTGACTTACTTCTGGTTTGGGGCTTCTTACTTTAAAAAGTTGGACACATTTCGACAGTTATTGCAAAGTCCCATATGGCTAAACCCTCCCTCATTCATTTTTCTGTTGGCTAAGATATAAAATTTGCACATATAAACCTGAATATACAAATATAATCTTACTGTAAAGCCCCAGAAGGGCATTTATTTACATGCTACCAGTCTTTGATCACACTCTGCTGGGAACTGGTAGATAATACAGCTGCTTATGAGCAATGAGCTGAGATGCTCTGGAGAAGTCTGGGCTATCGGAGGAGAGGTATCCCCACACCTCTGCTAGTCAGCACTGAGACTGCTGGCAGGAGATCTCCCCACCAGTCAGACTGCTAATAGCGTTGCAGTTAGGTGTTTTTTCTTATCTGTCTATCAGGCAGTATGTGTGAAGAAGGAGTTCCAGGGACCCAGTCAGAGCAGAGAACTGCCAGTGAAACCATTATTATCCCCTGTGAGTCTCACGTAAAACTGAGAAATCTGATACTTGTGGAAGAACCTAGTGACATAATCAGCACAACCAGATAGATAATTAAATTTCAACCAAGAAAACATGTGCCCTTTTGCCTCTGCTGCAAAGAGTCTCACTATCACCCTTTCTCTCTGGGAATTACCTTCTCCTCTGTCTTTTAGGGTAGAAAAGGCCATGTTGAACTGAACTTGTGTGGGGGTAGTTCATTCCTTTGTGCCCCATGTTCTGTGGCTAGCGCTGTTTTTGCAACATTACTTCATGCCTGTATAACAACCGTTATATTGCAGGTGAGGTCCTTAGTGCATTGGATGAAGAACACTGAACAAATCCCTTAAATACCATGAAACCAGCCTAACAGCTCTAGAAATGTTCTGGCTTTTTAATTAAAAAATTCATAAGCAAAATTGTATCCTTTCCCCTTTTCATTGCAATTAAATGCAAAAAGAGCACAATGAAAAATAAAATTTTGTTTTAATCCTATGTTCAATCCTACATGTTCAGTATATGTGGCCCGCTTGACCTTTTTAGCCTGACCTTTTTAGGCCCAGTGTTATTACTTTCAGTCCAATAGGATGTGAATCCATATGATTTTCTTTTCTTTGGAGTTTTTTTGCCTTCATTTCTTCAGAAGTGAAATCACGAGTTTCCATCTGTTGTCCACCCGTGTGGAACAGCAGTCCCACTTCTGAAACTGCTAGTGGACTTGTGCAGCCTTGTAGAAGCTTATTTGCCACGGCAGAACTTACTGAAAGGGGGACACAAAAGCAACGTATCTATTTAGACGGGCACATTTATCCTTTAAAATCCAGTCTTGGTGCTGATGGTAAGGAGGAGAGGGAATGTATTGCTTGGAGCTGTCTGTTCCCCATATCCTATGTGAGTTCTCTCTCCAAAAAATATTACATTCCTTTAAAAAATTAATTCCAAATAAAACAAATCCATGGACGTAATTTCTGAAATGCTAGTAGCTGAGTTTTTGTGTTAGTCATGTGGATATGCTACCAGTAGAGGAGACTTTGCATAACCTGCTGCAAATATGTGACAGACAGCTTGTCAGGAAATGATCAGGATAGGCAATGATTTGGGACTAATTTCATGGATGTTTTCCAGTTTCTATTTTCTCCCCTGATCCTCCTTTCTCTTTTTCTGAACAAGAGGGCTTCTGAAATTTCCTGCTTAACATCTTTCACTTTGAATAAAGAATATGTTAAACATACCCCCTGCAGCTGGTCCTGCTGAAATTGCTCCTCTTGGGGGACTAGCAGATGATGTTGCCCGGTTTGAGAAGGTCCAGGCAGGCAGGTTTAGCCCACAGCAAAGCCCACACTGAAGTCTGCAACCTGAGAAGCTTTGCCCCTCTGCTGCTTACCACCTTAAAACTCTCTTGTGTACGAACGAACACACACACACACACACACACACACGCATGCACACACGCACGTGTGTGTGCACACGCACACGCACACACACACACAGAGGCAGAGGCAGAGGCAGGCAGAGACTTTAAATGAACCCAGATGGCTGGCACACAGGGAGTAGGCATCCTGGAAAACTGCCCCGGGGCGCTCTGGTTGCTGTCATCTTAGTCTACAAACCAAGTGCCTTCAAGATGTCTGTGTTGTTTCTTAATCTGAGATCACTCCCGTTTGGGCTTTTAGCCACTTCCTGTTGGGAAATGTCACAGAGGCATCAGAGAGATACACAAAGATTGATTTGACTGAAATCAAACATTCCCTTAACTTTGAGGTTGTAGATTATTATCCTTAATAAAGACCATATTGTAATAAAATCCAAATCAGATCCCAATTGATACACTGCACTTTCCCGTCTCCAGTACATGTACTGTTGTCTGACTGAGTGATTTGATTCTTGTGAAAAAGAAATTAATTGGCTACGAGTAATATAAAATGTTGATGAAAAGTGTGAATGTAATGAATGCTGATAACCAGTTTAAATTCGTCTTTCTTTTTTTTCCAGCCACACTGAACATATGTTTCCCTTCTTTATTTCTCTATAAAAATATGCAAACAATTACCTGGCTTTGGAGACATAATTACAAAGAAGTTCATCTCTAAAAGGTTATTATTGATTTATAGAGTTCTTTCATTTAATGGAAGACAGACAGGAATAAAAAGAAACTTTCTGCTTTCCCTACAAATAATAGATGGGCTGCAAGGGAAATGTAAGATTTAGAAGTAATTTTTATAAGATATACAAGCTACATGGTTCAGAGGGACGTTTCTTTCAGGCACACAAAATCATTCAGAAATTCCAACACAGCACGACCAGTACAGCCATCTTCTCACAAAAGTAATTCAGTACAAAGAATTTTGACAGGCCTTGATAGCCAGTATCCATAGATAACACTAAAGATAAAATGTGTGGGATAATTTGTAACTCTAGACATAGTGCTGGATTTGAAAGGTAGGTTCATGAGCGGAAGTGTACCTAAGAAGAAAATCATTTGACTTGCAATTAGTAGCTACCAGATAGAGCTTTTTTTTTTTTTTCTTTTTAGGCATAAATTTATAAATAAGTGCCTGCAGAAGGATGCAGTCTTTTTCTTGATATACGTGGCCTTCCTCCAGCTCAACCAGGAGTCTCACAAAAACAGTCTGGGGCTGTCAGGATCGGGCCCTAAGTTAGTGCAACACACTGAGCAGTCTAGGGGCTTGGAGTATTTCCTGTGTGTTTTTTTGTGTGATTTATTTCGATTTTAAAAACTCGATGCGGTGAGTCCCCTTAAGGCAAGGCTTGCTGTTTTGTCCGTGCTCCTCCTGTGACAGGTCCCTTGTGTCTGAGTGTTTCGGGCACCTTGCAGGGGCCTCAGTGATGGGAGCTCACAGCATGCTTTGGCCTGCGTGCGGGGCTGCGTGCGGCCAACTCACCCACAGCCTACTGGCACCATGATCGCTATAGTGCTCTCAGGGTGCTACTGCCTATGGAAACTGGGATGTTTTACAGCAGACCAACTCCCCGTCCAGGTTGTGCACTCTTTAACCAGTGACCACTATGCTGAGACAGATGCAGATGCTATTGTAATACCTACTAACAACAATACAACAGAATTAATTCTTGCGTTGGCTCAACCTGCGAGCACACTCGCGGCTCCCTTCAACACCTCCCAGGTATCTACTCCTGCAGAAGGCCTTGAGGCTTTTGGAAGGAAGGTGGGAGCTTTTGGAGCTGGGAGAGCCCTTATGGAAAGCACACTTCTATTGCCTCTGCCTTATAATTAGTATTGCCTGAATCTGATAAAACAGCTTATAAACAAATCCAGCCTGAGGCAATTTTAAAAGAGAATCAGATTAAATCAATAGTATATCATATGCACTGTGGTTGTAATTGCTCTTGATCACCATTCAGCTTGTGTTGTTGTTTTTCTCTCTATAAAATGGAAATTCTCAAAATAATGATCTTTTGTTCAGCAGCATTAGAGAGGGAATTAAAAGCTCCAATTTAGCTCTATGTAAGCTGTGCTGAGTGGCCTCAGCACTGTAGTGTGTATGCTGTGACACAGAGTCTTTGCTCCCAAGAGTCAGCCTTGCACGTCAGCCCCTTCGAACAGGGGGTGCTGGTGCTGCCGGTGGCTGGTTCCCACCGCCTTGCCAGAGAGATCTGGAAATGGAGAGCGCTGCTTTCCTTTACTAATCCTCTGAAATGATGGCACACAAATACCCCATTCAGAGAAACGCAGCTCTTTCTGTATGATACGACTGCCCAGATTCAGTGTGTTTCTTACACAAGGGAAGAGGCAGCTGACGCTGCAAGCTGTAGTGGTTGTACCCAAGGTGCTACAAGCTTGGGAGCTGTATCATCACAGCAGCTGAAGCCCCACGCACTCCCTTCTGTGGCAGGGCCTGGGTCCAACAGACATACTCCGTCTGGTTTTAGTCTTGCGAGTTGACCTTTGGTTCTTGGGAATGTTTTTTTTTTTTTTTTTTTTTTTTTTGATTTTGAATGATTGTCCCAGACAGACAACTTCCACCCATTTGTACAAGTGAAGGTGCAACGACCTTTCATGCCATTATTTTCCACTAGTGTACCATGTGTCTGCTCTCCAGCAGAGACAGTGTTGCTCACACCACTCTCAGCAAACAGCACTCCTCGCTGCCTTCTGACAACAGCAAACTGCTGCTGCTGATCATCATCATAATTTAACTTGGGGACTTGGAACGTAGAAATAAAAAGTGCAGAATTATGTTTCATTTTAGATACAATCTTATAATGAACCATAATATCCTCTTGGAAATTTTGCAATATGAGAAATAAGACAAGCAGTAACTGTGTGAAGAATTCTCTTTCCTTTTGTATCTATATTGAATTACTGCTCTGCTTCACACCTGATTATACTAATTTAGTCAAGAGTCTCAACGGTATGGGCTTCTGGATCTTTCTCAGAAACATAGAAGCCAGTTGAAGTCATGGTACCTGAATAATATTTAAATATTTAAAAAGTCTGAGGATTTGATCCATTGCCAATAACAGTAGATAGCATCCTATTAAAAAGAACACATACAAATGAAAATATAGTTCAGAAAAGCCAGCTGTACAGGGTGCCAAAAGTGCAAATTAAAAAAAGAAATAGAAATTATCTTCAGTGGTTCTCAAACTCTTTTTTTTGGGGGGAGGGGGAGCAGGTACACCATTAGAAATGGCAAAAATATCAGTTATAGCAACCAATAGTAGCAGTGGTAACAGATACTATGACTTTGAAGCAGGTTACATGTCTCTGATGGTATCTGTACCATGGCATGCATATCAGAGGTACAGGAACCTCGGGCCTACCCAGAGCTTCACCCTGATTCTGTATCTCTAGCTCAGCTTGGGCAAGACAGCAATGTGTCCCTGTGTCCCTCAGCATCCCTATTTTGATACGCAAAGCTTCTGCAGACGGAGCTTGCACATGTTGGTCCGTGTACTGGACAATATACTACCACAGTACTAAAGACACTGTTTGATATTATTGTGTAAAGCCAGGGAAAAATATGACTCTTTGAATGAATGCCTACAGCATCTCTCAGAGGGAGAAGTTACAGACTTTAGAGTGGCCCACAGAGTCCTATTCTCTCAAACTAGATCTGAGCTGTGTTTCCTTTTATTGTACTATCTTAATAGCGATCGTTGATCAGCCCAACTAACATAATTTAATTTTATTTAGGGCTCATTTTCAAATGTAGTTACAGTTATTTCTTGCAACTTTCTCATTTTGCTTCGAATTATGACAGAGGAAAGTGACACACAGGATATAAGTAGCAACAAAGTGCAGTTCATGCAATAAAGCATATTAACAGCAATTAATAGCTGGCAGATAACAGCAGACTAGTTGACTAAATAGACTACAGAAGGCATGACATTTACTCTCCAGAAACTTGGTGTATTGCTCACATCCATTTTCTGGGAATTCTTTCCAGGAAATGGGAGTGCTTTTTATCATTTTACCCTGTCAAAAAGACAAATATTAGGAAAATGTGATCAGTTTGCCTTCAAAGAATTGAAGACCCGATATTCCTGATCCATTTACATTTAGGAGGAGGATGGTAGGAAAGGCCAGATTCTCTGGCTGTCATTACTGCCAATATATGGAGAACCTACAGGATCAACCTCAATATTTGCGAAAGCTTCTCTCATTGGTTCTTCCTCTAGTGACTGGATGTGCCTAAAACTGCAGAAGGAATAATACAGATGAAAATAATGATTCAACTATTTAACTCCTTCCTTCAATGGGAACTGTTCACATACTTCCTTCATTTATCTGTCCCAGTGGCGTATGAGAAAAATGGCTTGTGGGTTCTGCCTGGTGCCACAGAGATGAGCGGACACACATGGCTCGCCGCTCTTCTCTAAGGATCTCTTTGTTCTGCCCAGTCCCTGGGGCACATGTTCGATGTGAGGCAATGACAGTTTTTGTTATCGCACAGACGTATCGGTTTCAGTGACAATCACTCCCTTTTCAGAAAAACATTATTTCTCATGATTGTCTCCCTCTCGGAAAATGTGGCCTTTAAAGCAAAAGGGGAAAGAAGAATGAAGGGGAGACAACAAATGTCCTGGCGACATAGACGTTAAATGGTGTGTTATGGGACAATCAGTCAATCAGTTTGAAGGGGGATAAATCAACATATGTGCGCACAAAAAGGAAACACTGGGCCTTGCATGGCAAAAGGAAGAGGGACCATTTTGTTGTGCCTGTATGGGTAGAAACACCACATGCAGCAGGAACAAAAGGAGTGAGGAAGGCAGGAGGGGGGAGGGAGGTGAAAGACTAGCTAATAACAACATGTTTTTTCCTTCCTTCCTAACTCAATGGCACATGTGACTTCATGAAGCAAATAAGTAATGAGCATCTGATGTAAAAGTTCCCCCCAAAAATGCTCCTTAGCAAAGACCACTGGGTAAACCATGTCATGCCTAATTTCTACAAATGCCTTGATTTAAGGCAGGCGCAGGACCTGAAATTCACACCAGCTCTTTGTGTGCTGGAGTCACACAGATACCAGGGTTGGTGAGAAGAAACTGCATACTTCCTATTTTATTTCACCACTGCTTGACCTGCTTTTCCTCAGATTTAAAATTATTTGCCAGGTCAGAATAAACTCCTCAGAATCCCAATGTGAAAAATGTACCTAACAATTCAATCCTTGTAAGTTGGGAATTGGAAGAGAAAGTGCAGTAGAGCCTAATTAAATTATATAATAAGCAGCTTAACTTGTGGTTTCACTTTGGTTTCTGTTATTCTTATTATCATAAGCACTGTAGCTGGCAAGGAGCTATTGAAATATGCAAAGTAGAGATGACAAAACTGAAGATTGTTTGGGTTTTGCAAAAGCTCGTCTGTCAGAGTTCGGTTTTGCAAAGTCAAATCCAAAAGGGGGGTTGAGCCAATTCCCATTTATTGCAAAATTTTCGTCAGAGCTTGCAATGAGTTCTGTGTTTGACCTATCTCTGTTACAGACAAAAATCAAAGGAGATTTGGATTTGCAAATCCTCATCTGTCAGGTTCTGGTTTGCAAAATGAAAGCCAGTACTGGCTCAAATTTGGGTGAAGCTGAGTATACAAATCTAATTTTAGCTTTATAACATTGACAAGTTGGCTTGTATCATATAGAAAGACTGTACTTCAGAGGAAAGATGCTGGTCCTTGCACCAATGCTGTGCTGTGGACCTGTTTAGCCTGCCCCACTGCTATAAGTCTTATTGTGCCCTACTAAATTTTGTAGTCTGTTGGAAAGGGAAAAAGAATCATGACTTGGTGAGAAGTGTAATAAACAGCAGACTCACCAGGACCAACAATGTTCTCCCGCTTCAGAAAATACACTTAGATGATGATTTCAGATCTTATTTTTCAAGATAGGACTAGTCTGTGACTGCTGTAGTGCAAATACACCCAGAGTTCCATGGATTTTTATCTGAGTTTTTTATAGCCATAACAGATTCAAATTTGAACAAAGTGAAATCCAGTGCAAGATTTCTTGAAGGCAGTGCTCAGCCAGAGCCATAGCTACGTATCTGCAGATAGAAATGCACCATCCCATTTACTGGTCCCTCAAGCAGAGGTTTCTGGACAGATCCTGGCTCCTTGATGGAGGCTGCTCCCTCCTTCTGCAGGATACAACCTGGTGAAAGGACTCAGCCTCAGCCCCTTCCTCACATCCTGCAAACGGCTGAGCCCTTTTTCAAAGCTTTCTTTTGTGTGTGTGCTGCTGCTGGACTGCAGTGTCCTGCCAGTGCCTTTGCAGGCAGATTGTGGCAGGCTGGGCCAGCTGACCGTGGGGCAGCTCTCCCATGGGGAGGATAGGTCTGAAAGGCAGAAGGAAGCCATGGCTGCAATGGCCCAACCTGGCGAGGGATGGGAAGTTGCTCTTCATTTCAGTGACATCTGGGAGATACGGACTATATTAGAAATGCTTCTCTGTAAGGGGAAAATAAAAGCATGCTGATTTGTTCCCCTTTACATTTCTTTTCCTTTCTTTGCCTTTGGAACTGAAAATCTCATTTTTGTGGTTGTCCTCAGTAGCTGCTTGTCTACTGCCTGTTCAAGGGAAAATGGGCCTTGTGCCTCCAGTTACACAGAGACATTTAGTGCTTCTGCACAAAAAAGGGCCCACTCCATAGCCTTGCATATAGCTACAAGAGCCAGATAAACAAAATTGGCTGATCATATATGAAGGGGGTGAGGAAGTGCTCAGGAAAGCCATTCTGCCAGGGAGGTTGGGAAGGTGGTAGCAATTACAGGTCAGTAATTACTGGTGTGGGATCCTGCAGCATCTTAAGCCAGTATCATTTTTTGGGCAATAACTTATGCCCTAACACAGATATGTTGGCAAAAATTTACCCTATGCTTTATCTTGATCGTCAATAAAGTCGACTAGTATTTACATATCACTGAGTTTTTTAAAAAAGTGAATGCTCATGAATTTGGACAATCAAAACAGAAATCTTTCCAAAAGTTTGGTATAAATGCTCAGCTTGCTACAGAAACAGGTTGCACTGCCCACTTAAATCTGGATCTCGATCTAGGGTTTCTGTTTGGCACTATTTCTAGTTTTGAAGACTGTCTCGTGCAAGCTTCAAGTAAGAATAATTCCAGTCTGTTTAGTGGTCTATAAATCCAAGTACCCCAAGTACAAATGAATCACTCTCTTCTCTGCCCCAGGGGTTTCACTATTACAAACAATGGCTGAAGTCATCAGCAAAAGACGAGGTCACAAGCCGAAAGAGTAAAATATGCTTTTTCATTTCTACCATAAAAATATTGAATGCATTGTTTGAAAATGTCAGTACATGAACCAGACTAAATGGAAGCAGACTTAAGTTGGGCTGTGACATCTAATGCTTCCTCCTCCACTCCTATTTTGTTTAATTTGACGGCTTTTACCGAGATACATAGGATCAAAAATTCAAAATAAACTGCTAAGGAAGAAGTTTACAATGTTTTCTATCCTCTGTCTTGGTACCGTGAGACCTAATGACTGTAGATAGTGAGTCCTGGATTCTAATCCTCACATTGCCTCTCTCTGCTGCTGTGAACAAGGCATTTAAAGCTCCTGCCAAGGCCTTTTCTGTAATAGTTACCTGTTTACAGTGGGGAGGTGTGGCATCATGAACAATTCAGGTTTGGGGAACATTGCAAGAGTGAATGTTAAGCACTGGACAAGTTGCCAAACAACATAAGATTTCACCAAAGGTCAGTGAGCTCCAGAATGTGCTATTTATCACGTTTAGCCTTGGTGATTCCAAATCTCAGACAGTCTCCCAAATTCTCAGGGCTGGTTAAGAGAAAATAGTTTAAATCTGTTTTATGTATTCATGTGTATTTAAAGAAAATCAATTTAGTCAAGGTAAACTACTTTAAAATGCTTTACACGCACGATCAAGTAAAAGCATAAACACAGCACATTCTGCAGAGCAGTGGTGACTTAAAGTAACTTACAATAACAACACTTTTTTCCACAGTAGGCAAATCAAATATGACCTACAGATTTTAATTCCCCAGAGGATGGGAAGAAAAGTCATCCTGGACCCAAGTAAATGCACTAGTTGCCAAACCTTCCTATCATAATTCAAGGACAAAGGAGTACAGAAAGAAATGTATTTCTTCTGTTTAATATATGGTCCCTCAATGCCACGTGCATTAGGCCCTTTTACTTTAGGCTTTATGCTATAAATAGCAAAATCCCAATCTTAGTTGTCAAGCTGCTCCAGAAGATGTAGTATTAGAGATCAGCCTGAACCAAACCTCAGGTGAAATTTTGGTTCGTTTGAAGTGAATGTGTGTGTTTTGTCAGTGGCTTTAAAGGAGCTTGCCCTTCTAGTGTCTTCCTGTACCCTAAGCCTTAAAATGTGGGCAAGCTTCACATCAGTGGCTCACAGGGAGCCTTCTTTGACTCAGAGGAGCACAATGAAAGTTACTCAAAAGGAAAATGCAGACTCTAGATTTGAACTTCTAAATGATCCTTTGTTTATATGTGAGATGTCAATTTTTTACCTCATTACTGAAGAAAATATTTAAAACCAGCAGTTTATTAAGTATTATTACCTCTTGTAAATTCAAATGTATAAAAACGAAGCCTAAATCAAACATGCTCTAGTCATAATGTTTCATCAGTAAAAATGCCTTTTAGAATACTTCCAATTAATGACAATTTTCACTTCAATGACAAGAGTTTTAGCTTGTTCTCTGAGATACACTCTTTGTCACATACAGCCGTTAATGCAGGCGCAAAAGCAAAATTCAGATTTACAGAGCACTTTGGACTGTATCTGATATTTTCTGTCTAATGAACTGCCATGAAGCCCGAGGGAGTTTTGGGAGAACAAAGGATTCAGAATACTTAGCCATACCTACAAGAATTTGAGAATAAACTACAAACAAACACCATCTGAATAACACTCAGCTGATTTTGCCCAGGATGCATAAGCTTAATAATGAAAAACAGCATGGTCAAGATGTCAAAAAAGTAAGCAAATAGAAGAAACTGGTAATCTAAAATTTGTATGTTTTACTCATGTTTAGGTACTGAGAAGCTTCCACCTGCCTCTTGTAAGCAGAAGGGCCTCTTTTTGAGATTTTGGCATATGCTTTACAAAAATTTAAAGATCCATTTCTCATTTATTGTTAGATTCATGCTGCAAGGCTGGAATGACTGCTGCTCTGACCACATATTGTAATTTCCAGTCTTAATTTTCTAAAAAAAAGCCATTGGATGTGAAGCCATGAAACTCCCCTTTAATGGGAGACTAGTATGTTTTATCTTCCTCTTCATTTTTTATTTAATATCCAAGAATATTGGAAACCTTGGAGAGAGAAAAATAAAAGGAAGTTGAGGAACATTTCTGCCTACAATATAAATTCCCACACTCAGTTAAAGCAGGCACAATTACTTTTATACATCCATCCTCTCTGTCTATGTAGGTAATTAGCATGTGTGCTATTGATACTGCTCAGCTTGCTAAAGCTAGTAACAATCTTATCCACGGAATGTGTCCCTGTCTGAAAGTGTTCTGTCAAAGGGAAAAGATTTTGCTGAAATTGCTACCTTGAATGAGAATCTGTTTCAAAACAAAAGTGAGAAAATGGAATCTTATCTTTCTACCCTTTTGGAGCACAGCATTTCAATTTCCCAGAAAGATGACTCTCTGTTTCAAAGTTTTCATTGTATATTATAACAAAAATAGGTTTAACAATATAAAAAAACAACACTGGAAAAAACATGTCTACCAACTTGCACTATGAAATTTCTATTTCTGAGAAATGTTTGGGGTTTTGTTCCATTCTGGCATGATGGTATTTTTACACTTTGAAATTCCACTTTGAAATGGAAAACCTGGCCTTCCTCGCATGAAAGCTCTATGTTTCTTGCTACTTATCCCATACTTTTACTCAAGGCCATAGATATGCAGCTATTTAAACATGTGACTGCAGTTGAGCTGTGGTTGAAGAATATAGCTGTAAATTTTATGGGCAACAAAATGCGTATGTAGTAGAAAAGATAGCCTTTGGAAATGTTAATCTTCTTTTAGTTTTACTGAGTGGGTGAAAACAAGCAGAAAAAGTGTTTTTCATTTTTCTCAAGCATCTTTTATGTTCTATACAGAAAGATTCTGAAAATAAAAAGGGCCAAAATGTTGCCTTTTGGAGCTCCACTAAGGCCAACACATGTTTTTAGAAGTGAATTTGACCCATTCTGCCCAATTACTGTAACTGTTAAGCCTCAGTATATGTGCACATAAGCTCGATTTAGTATTTAAATGATATACAGTAACCATCCTGTTAAATGTAAATTAAATGCACACTTACTCTTTAAGACAATTTAAAGTGTCACCTTAATATTTAAAAGACTGTGACATTTCATGAACTCACAGCCACATCTTCCCACTAATAATGCCAAACTGAACTGACTGGGCTAAATTCAGCTCTGGAGTAACCAAACGCAATGTTCCTGCTGTCAAAGAAGTTATACCCATTTACACCAAAGCTGATTCCAGGCTTTCATTATCTACACTTAAACCTAGCATAATTTATTTGAAAAAGTAGCTTAGAATAGTAACATTTCAGCTGTTATTCACACTTTGGGCACAATGTTCCCTAGTAACGTAAGTTGGCTTAGCTCCTTTGACTGCAATGGAAGTACCTTGATTTATGCTGGGTAAGAAGGTAGCCATATATGAAATGCAAAGACAAAGAAATTTAAACTAAACTTAATTGTTCTTGGAGAACTAAGTGAAATCATAGAGACTGATGACATAATTAACAGCAATTAATATGCTCCAGTCTCAGCTAACACTCATGAAGCAAAGACATTGGGTTCGAAGAAGAGAATCGTCTGTTAGAGAGAGATAACATTGCGGGGAAAGCACCAGGCACACACTTAGAGGCTTTAATTCCCTTACCATGGGTTTCCTGGCCAAAAGAGGGCTGGAACTGAGGAGAAACTGAGGGGGAGCAGCAGCTGTGGTCTTATTTTATGCCTTGGCTTGGAGATGAAGCATAGTGTTACCGCAGCTGAGCGTAGCCAGGCCGCAGCGCAGATGACAGGGCTCAGGGACCTCAGCGACCTGCAGCCAGAAAGGTAGCGTGCGGCCAGCCCCACAGAGACATGGCTGTGGGAAATGCATAGCACTAAGGCAGGGAGTGAAGATCACCCTGGGCTTGTGCTTGGCCAAGTCTCTCCCCAGCCTCCTGTGCCCCTTCCTCCTTTGATGGTTTAACTAGGAGCCCCTTGGGTCTGTTTCACTCTATAAAACAGTGATGTTAATCCTTCTGTTCTCCAGCCCTTTTTCTGCCTTGTCTCATTAGACTGTGAGATGCTCAGGGCAGGAACCATCCCTCAAGGCTGAGCATGCAGCATTAATCCTTGTTGGGGATTCGGGCACTATAGCCTAGGCTTCAAGCTACTAAGGTAAGTGCGAATACAAATGCAAATGAGTATTTAGCTTATAGTTGTTACTTTTTCTGGTGTCTCTGAACTGGAAAGGTGCCTATGTGTCTCCTTAGGCCATGGACTGCCTGTAGAAATCAGGCTCCATGGCAATACAGGTAAGAACAAACCAGCAGCAACTAAAATGTGAAGAAAATATTAACATAAGCACTCAATGCTCTGAAGAGTTTGTCTTGTGCTACCTCCAAACTCTTCCTTTAGCAACACTCTCTACATGGTTCCTCTCTTCCATAGTTTCTTTTTCATGGGGCCTTATTAGAGGAATTGGAAGCTCTGCTTATGTTTTTCACCAGTAATCCCACCATTTCTAGAGCAATGGCATATTTGGCTTGACATGGATGCTTCCTGCAATGATGCCCACAGAGGTTAATGAGGGGGAATGATAAGTTCCAGATTCGCTTTCTCGGGTGGCTACTTGAATTTTCAGACTGCAATATTAGAAGCACCATGATTCCCCAAACCACACTATGCCTTTCTTAGCTACAACATGGAATTTATCTGAAATGCATTGCAGACACTTTCTGCACCAGCATATAAAATTAGATGTTAATATGTATTATAGAGTTTTGTTACTCTGTTTCCTCTCACCTTAATTAAGACCCAAATTAAGGGGAAAAAAGTGCTTTTCAGTATGGAGTGCTTTAAATAAAACACATTCATTGTTGTCAACATCTAGAGCTGGTAAATCGACAAATTCATCATCCCATTATAATCTCTGCACCTGTTCCAGCTTGCGGTCTGCGGTGTGTTTTAGCTTGTGTATGGTGAATGCATCTGCTTAACAAGGACAGTTAACTGACAGAATTTGTTTATAAACCCAGTGAAGAGCTAAATGAGGTAAACTGCATTATCTTACACGTTAATTGTATTTCATTGCAGACAAACATTTATTAAAGATACAGACGGCAAACCATACATTCTAATTGTATTTGCATCCATTTCTGGTTTTATCCTGGTTTCCAGAATTTCTTTCCCCATTATATTTCAGAGCTTTTAGACGCAGCCTAAGATATTCCTACAGGAGACCTTCCTGGCAATGTCAGATACACATGCACGCATGCAGGAGCTGGGCGAATTATTTGGAGAAACAATTTATTAAAGAATGTTGCCATGTTCTCCAGTCTGGAAAATGTCTGTGAACAGATTTGCATTTCTGGGAATCTGATCATCTCTCTGAAATGATTTTATCAGTGCTTTCTGTGAGCAGCGTGCCTCGGCAGTTGGGACAACATTCGCTGTAGTCACTGCCTCCCCATTGTCACCCTTCCCAGACCCCACACGTCGGCCACAAGGCAGGAGTGATGAAATATCTCTAAAAGAAAAACCAGCAGGTCTGAGCCTTCCAGGTCCCCTCACAAACAAAATTCTGCGGTGGCTGTTTTGTTATTTCTGCCAGAAACATTATTTCTCAAACTTCTTATGGTTTGAATAGATGAGGTGACAGGAGCTGAGAAATGGGGGATTGGTATTACTTGATAATTTGGGAAATGAGGCAGAGCTAGTCACTGCACATCCAAATCAGTGGAGAGACTCTGTATATAGCAGATAAAACAGTAAATAACTCCCAGGAAGTCCAAGGTACGGCTATAAATTAAACCCAGATCTCCGAGTCCTAGTCTAGCAGCTTAACCACAAGAACCTTCTTGTCTGCTTGTCTGTTTGGGCTGGAACTTTATCTCTGCGGGATGTGTTATTATCTGATATTGAACTCACTTTTATAGAAGAGGAAGTAAGGCCAGTTCTTCAACACAGAAGAAAACCTTCTCCCATGCCTTTCATTTCCCAAGGTCAGACCTCCACAAAAGTTTAAATTTGGGTCTGATTTTACTGGTACACTGGGGATATTAAAAAGAAAACATCTTCGGAGTAAGAAGGGTGCTGAGAGTGAAACAGAGACTCTAGCCAGAGAGAGAGACTGAAAAATAAATCTGCCAGGCTGAGAAATCGCATAGCATGTGGCTCTCATCCATCCTGCTCTTTGCCTCATAGGCAAAGAAGTTGCAGAATTAGATTCTCTAATCCAAATACTTTAGGACTCATTCTCTAATTTCCCTTGGAAACTCATTAGTTTTCTTAAATGAGTGGTAATGCTGCTGCATTTTTTGGTTATGGGAAGATTAAATGAAGGAAATCTTTGCCTAGAATAATCATAGTTACTTAACTTGAATTTATTCCATTCCTCTGAAATTTTGAAAAAGAGCAGTTCTTTGGTCCTTAAAGTTACACTGAAGTAAAACTCAACAGCTTGCTAGAATATTGCCATATGAGTAGAAATATTCAGCACTGAGGAACTGGTGTGGAGCAGGAATAAAAGGTTGTTTGTTAGCACTGGCTGGCACTGGGTTTTAAGCAATACCACTAGCTTGCCAACAAGAAGCTGATAACAAGACTTTGTCAGTATCTTCCAAAGCTTCGCAAAAATACTTGCTTGATGAATATTTTACACTTAAGGTCTTAAAAGCTTTCCATAAATAGTGGCTTTACATATCTGCAAGCATACCCCACCACATACACATGCATGCATAGCAGAAGAAAAAAATCAGTACAAGAAAATATTAATGTTTAACACATGCAAATTAAGTACAAACAATAGGACAAATGTTTTAAATTTTGCAGTCTCCCCTGTAACACACCAGTCCAATCTGAGTTGGACTTAGACTCCCAGTTGCTCTACACTTATGTTTTAGTTATTTCTCAGTGTTACAAACCAAGGGAGAACTCAGAGCATGATACCTGCTCTTTTATTTCCCTCCTTCTGCCCTACTAGTTAAGCTTTAATTCAGAGCTAGGAGAATTCTTGTTTCTAATAATGGCTTCTAGAGAATTCTTGTTTTTAACTAGACTTCTGCTACTTGCTAGCATAAAATTTAGTTCAAGCAATTCTCTACACAGAACTGCTAATGTCTTTCAGTCTTGAACTATAGCATCTCTTCATTCTCTGGTCTGACCTCTCCAGTGCAGACAATATGTCCCCAAAATTGCATCCATGGAAATTAAAACAAAATGTATGATGGTGGGATCAGAACAAGATCTATACTCCCACAACATCAATTTGAATTTGGATTTCCAGAAGTAAAGAGCTTGTACACTCAGGCATCCCAAAAAATGCATTGTCATGGCCAAAATCTTCCTTCTTAAAATGTTCTATCAAAATACAGGGTGAAATCCTGGCCTTTGTAGCGTCAGTAATACACTCCCATTGTTTCAGCCAGTGGCTTTATGTAGCATGGGAACAGATCTGCCTTACCTCTCCATGGCATTTCCAGATTACTAGTTCAGTGCTTGCACTCTAAATCTGATTCGTCATGGCTGCCGGTTCGATAGCACTCCCAGATGTCTGGAAATATCTGATTAACACAGAAGATTATAAAAATCTGCCAAGACAAAATTCCTGGATAGCACAAGAGAAGATGCCTGGAAAGCCCTGATATATAATAATGCTTTGCCTATGCTTTACCTCTTCCTGAAGTTCTCCAAAATTAATGTGATAAGCATTATGAGGATCCAAAACCTAGAACAGAATAGGTAAAGCAAGGAGTTGCACAGAGAATAGTTTATATTGAAACCCAGATCATGGTGACATGGGATTACTATATTAACCCTTGTAATAACAGCCAGCTGTTTCAGGTGTAGCACATGCCACCCTAGAAGCACAGATAAAGCCTCTCTTCCTTTGTACTAAATGGATTAGTCTTGGAACTGCAAGGATTTTTCACTGCTCAAACAGCAGTTTCAAAGGAGAGTGCTCCTGGGAGTGAATATAGATTAATATAGTTTTTTTCTGAGACTGTGATGCCATATCAGACTGCTCAAATAGATAGAGCAGTTTCTTCAAGACACCCAAATCAATTTTTCCTCTTCTTGCAAGGTCAGTCCTGCAAGCTTCTCAGCTCTCTGACCTGAGCCATCAAATTACTTGAGTTCAGTCAGGCTCTTCAAGTGTTTGAAGTGACTCCAGGCAGACACCTCAGTGCCTGTGAGAGCTTAGCTGTAGGAGAGAAATTATTTCAGTAAATTATCTGCAGAACAACTAGTGGAAATGCTAAATGAATTTAGATGTCTGAATTTCTTGGTCAATGAAAGCTGCTCTTCTTGAGGTGAAGCGGGAAATGTTAACATGCCTACTCTAGAGCCGTTCCCTTGATCATGCCCAGAGACAAGCATACAAATTATCTCTGAAAGCAGCAGTGAGAATATTGCAGCACATTTGAGCTGATAAAGGTGTGGGAAAAGCAAAGATTTTCCAGCTAGTCCTTGCAAAAAGAGGAGAAAGGAATTTTAAAGAAGAAAGGGAGGACTGAGTCCAAGCACATCAATATCCTTATTCTAATTGGAAATAATAGCTGGGCCCAGAGAATTGCCACTCACAGCTGGAGCAGGGGGTTTGGCATTAGGGGTGCCTGTTTGGCCCTGGCAGGCAGCACCAGGTCTGAGGTCTGCAGCTGAGAAACCAAACCCCACACCTGCAAAATCTGAAATGTGTGTCCTATTTCCACCTCTCAAGCCTATCTCTCCCAGGAACTCATGGGCAATGCAGTTACAAAAGTTTCCAGAAAAAGAGGAGAGAAAGGGACCGTGAGCAGTGGGAACAGATGAAGTTTGCTTTCTACATCTGTTTTTTATTGAGGGAGCTATTACTGTGAGTAAAGTCAGCTGAGACATCCCAAGTCATTGCAGCTTGAATATTTAAGCTAGGCTATAAATATCTGATTTTTTTTTACAGTGATTATTGTTTATGCTTTCTTCCTATTTACTCTCCTTTGATTTAGTAGCATGGGGAGGTTTGTATCACTTTAGCATGTCAATTTGAAGGAGCCATCAGTGACATTATAGATAACCTCTCATGGATTAAACGTTTCAGGATTGCGCCATCCGTCTCCACTCTGTGCTGTGACCCCAGGTGGCTCAGAAGTACTTCGGGTCAAACTTATTAAATACTATTCACTATCCCAATAAACAAGTAGCGTGTTGTCACATTTGGAGTGCTGCGTATTTTTCTAGTAATTATGCCTTATTATATATTTACTATTCAGAAAATGCAGGTGTGGGCTGTTGAACTGGGGCCAATGAGATTTCGCCTAACTGGCTGCAATTCCTCGGTGAGTCATGTTTCACTGTCTGTTGGTTTTATAACTGTTTTCACTACTAATTTAGCTCTACGATGCAATATGCAATTAGTTCTATTATAGAAGCAGCTGTATTCAGTTTTACAATGGCACTTTCCCCTTTGGCTTGTAGCAGAGCCTGTTGTGGTTCTGCTGATTTGATGACTGAAGTTGTAAAGCGGTATCTGGATGAGCCACAGCAAGCCATGAGCCCCATACAAATATGATTCTTACTTATACGCCACTGCCCTAATGCTATTTCTTACAGCCCAATTAGAAATGTGGTCACAGAGAAAGCTGTTTCTTGCTACAGTAAGTAGTATTGTCATGCAGCGATTTGCTGCCACACTGCTATCACCTCTGGAGCCTTGTAGCTTATTATAAGTAATGTTTGTAAGTCGGATGTGAAAACAATAAGCTTGTGCTTGAAAATTGGTTTCCAGGCTTCAAAAATTAGTTCCTGAGGCCCAGCGGGGGCTGGCCTCCTCGCCAGAGCCTGCAGCGGTGATGGCGGCAGGGCCTCAGGGCCTGGAGCCCTGGGCACCACCCTGCCCCCGTGCATGGCTGCACCCGCCCTGCCCCCAGGCCCCGCCAATGGCTCCCCAGCTGCCCCCGAGGGCTAACGGCTCCCCAACTGCCTCAGAGGGCTAACGGCTCCTCAGCCACCTCCAAGGGCTAAAACGGCTCCCCAACTGCCTCAGAGAGCTAATGGCTCCTCAGCCACCTCCAAGGGCTAACGGCTCCCCAACTGCCTCAGAGGGCTAATGGCTCCCCAGCCACCCCCAGCCCCACCAATGGCCCCCCAGCTGCCTCTGAGGGCCAATGGCCCCCCAGCCGCCCCCAAAGCAGGTGGCAGCTGGGAGGCAGAAAGGCTCCAAACGCTCTTAAAACCCACCCATGATCCGTGGGGACATGGTGGCCTGCTGCCATGGTTGCTCCCTCAGCCTGTTGCTCGGACAGAGGCCGTGACCACACAGCAGAACAGCCGGAAAGTAAATACAAATATCATTTACGCTGATTAACTGCCTTAACTGTCAGCAAGTATGTTACAGAAATCAAATACATATTGCATGTTAGTTTAATCTGTATTAAAGCTCCTCTATTACAAGGGCGCCTCTATTAAAAGCAGGGTCTTGAGAAATCGCTGTGAACACTCACTGCGTTTTTCTACTGTGTTACGACCCATTTTCACACCCATACATATGTTATGGTTTTGTTGCATGTCACACAAAATGGCAATTTGGTCACGAAAAAATGAGAAATCATGACATTTCACATGTGTTTTCAGTAAAACAACAATTTTCCTTGAAAAGGGCCCCAGTTCCCCCCCCCCCCCGAAATAGGCCTATTTACAGTGAAAATGTTCCTGTGGTGGTGGAGTAACGACACAAAGAAAGGAACCAGTCTGAATATTGTGAAGAAAACTTAAAATACCTACATTTCAAGTGCTTTGAATTTCATGCGAGTGTTTTGCAACCTTTAAAGCACCAGGCAGCTGGCTGACCCGGGCCTGTGGAGGAGCTGGCCCTGCAGCACGTGCTCGCTGTGAGGATCGTTTCTGGCCACCATCGGCTGCAGATATCCTTCTGATCAGACTAATACCGCAGCAACTGTTTTCCAGGAACTTTTCACTGGGAGAAACAAAGAAACTCTCTGCTCTGCAGAGAATAGCCATTTGGGAGAGCCGGGCTGATGGAGAATTGGTAGTTTGCCCAGACCTTATCATTTTCTATCCAGAGGCTGGCTTTATGCTAGAGTAAACAGCTGGAGTTACGCACCATTTTTCATCGAAAGCATATAAAACAATAATGAACTTTATGGTTCTATAAAGATTTGCAAAATTATTCCCAGGTCTAAAGTTTAATTGTTTAATGTCACCAAATGACTTTGCAGTAACTGAGCACTGTGGAGTGGCAGAAGTTAATCACTCAACTGAAGTGAATTAAGATTTTCTAAAGCTACATTTATCACTGTAATTTCAGGCTAATTTCATTTTCCATTCATAAAATATGATTTCAGTTTCTGTATCTCTATGAGCTGTGGAGAAGGAACGTGCCTGTTTTATAAAGCATGTTTTTGTCAAGCAATGTCAAAGGTGATGTAGATACTGGTAACAGGAAAATGCTAAGCTTATCTTGGCATCCTTAACTTGAATTGCACATGCCTTAGCACTGCAGTCCACGTGCTGTTTTCTATTTTAAAATGCAGTGGGCCAATTTTTCAGCATTTGCTTTGATTTATCTATTTTTCCTGACCTCCCATCAGGAAGTGGACGCACCAACAGTCTTGCTTAAAACAATAGTTAGTCCTGACAGGGTCACTTAAAGCAAGGCCTGTGAACCTGAAGGCCCATCTCCAGGGGCTGCCTAACTCCAGAAATAGGTGAGGAACAACTCCCTGCTTGACTTTTATTTTCAGGTACCCAGAACAGGATCCATTTTGTTTAATTTTAGCTGTATGAAAGTAGATAGAAGTCACATATAGTCTAGGCAGGTTGTCCAAGCAATGTCAGTAGTGGAAAAAAAATGGGCATCTAGAGGATGATTTCTCCCATTTGTCTCCACTTCTGCAGAGGGATCCCCAACAGAAGTTACCTCAAACGCCTAACTTATACAAGCTGTAATCAACCACATGAACCTTGTTGTTCCCATCTCAGCTCAGGTCCCTTGGCACGTATCCCCTGCTCAAGACAGAATTCAGTTTTCCCTCTGCCTATGTCCTTTGAGGGTGTAACCCAACTGATGCTCTGTGACACTGACCGCAACATATTCACAGGATAAGGCCCATGTAAAAAACAGTCCAGAAGAGGAAGGGCTATTGCTCTATTTAATTCAGTCATAAAATGGATTGAATGCTATTCCATCAAGAGAAGGAGCCAAGCTCAGGCCTGTTCTGTTTGAGGTGTTCAAAGTGTATCTTTCCAGGTGTATCTTGCCAGGCAGAAAAGAATGAGGTGGGAATACCTTTGCCTCTCCTGGACATGAATTGGGGTCATCATCTATATATCCCTGTTGCTGGGACAGTCATTGGAAAGGAACACATTTCTGTAGTTCACAGTAAAAAGTCTTTTAGTAATAGGCAGAATCTACCTCTCAGCTTCCTGATTATGCACTGTGGGAGCAAAGACAGAGCCCAGTTTACCATGAACTTCAGCAGTAGTCCCAGCAACTCTGCAGAATTTCCCTGCTGACTGGAGTCTGACAATTACACCCTGGAAAGGGTCAACGTGTCAAGCACAGCCCTCTGCAGAGCTGTCACTCACCTGCCATGAGCAGCTCCCTACTCATTGGGCTGGCTTTCCAGATAATTGTTAGGAGACACCCAACCTTCCTTACACATGGTTACATCACACCAAAGGTAGTGAGTGGGAAGGTAAAAAACATACAGGATTAAATCATCTGATGGATCTATCCTAACAATTATCCATGTTTTCAAATTGAGGTTTTTGACATTTTTTCTTCAAATAAATTCATTAAGAATTTCTCCGAGGGAGAACTGCATGATTCTAACGCCGGTTCAAATTCTGGACCAAAATCTGGAAAGCCTAAGCCTTCTCCCCACCTTTTGAATGGCTAGGCACTCAATGTCCCTACAGTTAAATTGTTTTTCTTCTAGTGGCATTGATGGACAACAGAAGAGACAAAACTGCCCATTTTGCAGTTTTATAGACCAACATTATGCAAATTTTCCCAAACATAATAGGTCGGTGAAAACTGGGAGCCAAATCAGTGTAGCTAATTTGGTACTTTTGCAGTATTTGGTGAAAAGATGACATCTTCCACCTCCATTCCTTTTCTCTCCCTCTCCTGTCTCTCCTTGATGAAGTCAGAGGAGATATTACTGCTTTTCATTAATAATGAGTATTAGTGTGGTCAGCTGCGTTACGGTTGTGCCCAGACAATTGTTTATACAATGTGCAGAGATCTTCTACGCAGTGTGTACTCAGACTGTGTACACATATGTAACATGCTATCCTTGCCTCAAATTGCTTCCAAGACACAAGATCTATCGTATAAGAATTAAATCAGCACTTAAAGCCCATTTCTCCTACTTCTTCTCCCGAATCTTTTATTGGCCTCATGGAAATAGCCACAAATCTAGCCTATTTTTAGTGTCCTTTGAACTCATTTGTTTCAGCTTTTGTACCCTCTGAATTCTTCTGTTCACAAATATATAGTTTATTTCTACACGACAGGTATGATTGCTCATGAATTATTTCGCTTTTGTAACTTCTATTTTGCAAATAATGACAGAAGCAAATGTTTCCAGTGTAGGAATCATAAAGTGTGAGAAATCCAGTAATACTGGTGGACAGGAACATGCCAGAATGTCCCAAGTTAAAAATACATAGCTTTGGGAATGATTGAGAGGGGGGAAAAAGGCCTTTTTAAAGCAATCATTTGCCTTCAGAAATATTGCTGAGTGGTTAAAATTAGAAGCTGATATCCTGTAATAACTAAAGAAGCTTTCATTTCCCTGTTTTGCATCATGCATGCATGACAAATCATCTGACAGACTCAGGATCTGTACATACCTGTGTAGCTGCCCCATCTATTACATCTGACAAAATTCATCTTACAAAGGCTGGATGTGATAAACTAACCCGTTGCCTGATACAACAACCATTTCCTACCCACTAGTAGGGAGGGAGAAATTATCACTCCCTTATGAGTTAGAATGACAGAGCTCTGCTGAGAAGAACAAAATGAATAACATATACCATGAGAAAACACACTATGTGACATAGCTTCTATGTTGCTTTGATCTATCATTATACCAAGAAATAGAGAGGTAGGCTCTGCTTTCGCTTCATGAAGCCAAACACACAAAGCAAAGAATGCAATATTTAATAACAATACCTCATTTAGGCAGAAACTTTGTAAGAGTTTGAAAAGATAATTCAATCAATTTCACATATGTTTTTAAAAAAGAAAGAAATTGATGATAAGATTGAGGACATAAGGATACAATAGTTCAGTGAAGAGGCCAAGTAATTTAATGAAAGAATGACTCATTTTACAAATACTTCATCCAAAGTTTGTGTAGAAACTGTAGAAAACAAAATCTCATGAAGGCATTTTGATGTTAGCAACCCACAGTGCAATTTCATCTGCCACATATTAATATTCTGCAGCTTTGAACAAGGTGATCTGCCTATGCATTTTTCTCCTACAGTGGAAGGAGCAAAGTAGCATTGCCAGCACGTACTCCACGAGCTGAAGAGTCACATGACATCTTTTGTCACTAGATCTGCAATGTTTGATTATATAGGTATTGATGTACTTATGTGAGTTGTCGTAGCAACAAGGAGACAGTCAAATGCAACTCAAAAGAAACCTGCCTCCCTTCCTCAGTTTCTATGGGTAATACATGAGATAGAACTTGGAGAATCATGGAATCATAGAATCAGTAAGGTTGGAAGGGACCTCTGGAGATCATCTAGTTCAACCTCCCTGCTCAGCAGGGTCACCTACAGCATGGGTTGCATCCAGGTGGGCTTTGAATATCTCTGGAGAAGGAGACTCCACAGCCTCTCTGGGCAACTTGTGCCAGTGCTCTTGTCAATCTCACAGGGAAGAAATTCCCCCTCACGCTCAGGCGGAACTTCCTGTGCTTCAATTTCTGCCCATTGCCCCTTGTCCTGTCACACGGGACAACTGAAAAGAGTTTGTCCCCGTCCCCTTGACACCCTCCCTTCAGGTACTTGTACACATTGATAAGAGACCACCTCAGTCTTCTCTTCTCAAAGCTAAAGAGGCCCAGCTGTTCCTCACAGCGCAGATGCTCCAGCCCTCTGATCATCTCTGTAGCCCTACGCTGGACTCTCTCCAGTAGCTCCATGTCTCTCTTGTCCTGGGGAGCCTAGAACTGGACACAGTACTCGAGACCTCCCCAGGGCTGAGTAGAAGGGCAGGATCACCTCCCTCAGCCTGCTGGCAACAGGAAGTAAGGCACAAGATCTGTCAGATAAGAACTAGTAGGTGACCTTACGTGTGGAGACATACGTATGCTCTGTGTATGGACAACTTTTAATCCATTACTCAGAGGCCCTCCAGATTCTCTTTCCTATTCTTCAATAGAATTTCCTATTTAAGAAATAAACTTGGCACTTCTCCACTTCATGGCCTGATGCATAAGAAGCAGCAGAAACAGCAAATATCATGAGAAAATTAATTCCTCAAAGATTCCAGCTGGAAATCAATGCGACTTACTTGCTTGGTAAGTGAGACAATAGAAAAAAGCTAACTGATTATTCTGAAGTATAATCAAATGAGGATTTGCAATCAATATGCTTTATTCACTAGGCTACGCACATACAAAAAAAAAAATCCATTAAAAATTAAGATCCTAGTTATGCATTTTACTTTTGGCCTTGAAATGCTTTGATATTTTCCTTTTGCTGTTCTGCAGTGGAGTTACTTGATACAGTCCGGTTTCCCACCAAACTCAGTGGAAACTAGCCACAGCTTTTCCTGGTGCCAAGTGGCATAACATTCTGCTCTGTCCCAGTCAGGTCTCATGGCCCAAAGAATGCCAATTTTCTTACTTGGCCCAAAGAATGCCAGTTTTGTTACCTGGTTCATAATGACTTGACAGATTGCTTGTCCCAGCCTACTCCTTTCACCCTGCAGGTTTTCCACCATACTTGAATAGGTTTCTTTGCAGATGAAAAAGAAACCTTCCTTCCACAGAAGGAAGTCCCTCCCATATTTTAAGATCCCTCTGCCAAAAATTTCTACCCACATATCCTAATATCGTGTTTCTTCCTATTGTTGATTTTGGAAACTGTTGGATCCTTTGGCTTAAGTTCCACCCCAATCTCCCACAAAGAAATTATATAAAGACAGAAAAATGCTAGTGCAAATAGTTTAATTTTGGCAAAACAATAAGCAAGTGAAAACATTGTAAAGGTTGAGTAACCTGTCAGTTCACCAGCTGGACATCCAAACTAGACCTTTCATTCATCTAGGATAAAAAATATCCTAGGAAATTTCAGGGAAGAAATATTCTATCCTGCTGCTAAAAAGTTAATAAAAAGTTAATAAAAAAGACGAGAGGCCTAATGCTAAAGAAAGGAAAAGTCAGATTTGGGGGATTACAGGAAAAGGAAATAGGTACTGGAACCAACCCTCTGATCATGTAGTTGCATCATTTTTAAGGTGTTCAAAACAAGGCTAATACAAAGGGTTAGTATAACCATTCCTTACAAGGGTTTGGACTAGGTGACCTGAAAGGTCTTTGTCAAAGCTATTATCAATGGTACTGTGATACCTTTATAAGACAGCTTTTGTACTCTAGTAACTCAAAAATGGATGTTCTTTTTAGAATGACATTTCACAGCCTGTAAATCCTAAAATGTACTAATGGCTTTGACTTTTGGGTAGAAGATTGGTCTTAAAAGTAAAGGGCTAGCTTGTGCTCTAAACTTTTGAACCTTTATTTGTTGGTTGAGAAATGGCTCACACGCTTCCCCTATCAATAATGGTGGTTCAGAAGATGTCATTAAAGTCGAGAAGGTCAACAATCTGTGAACCACAATTTAAGTAAATGGGCTTTAAAAGAATGCCTCTGAGCCAGCCCACACCATGGCATTCTGACATTAGGGAGATAGGTACATTTCTTTGGAGACTGAAAATATTCAGCTGTATATTTTCTCACAGATAAATTTGAACTCAAAGGTCCATCTTCTTATGATTCTTCTTATGATTATGTTATTTTTATATGTATTTTTAATGGAGTCTAAGATAGAGACAGTTTGTTCGTTTGAAAGAGGCTACTCCTCTCTGCACAGAAGAGGACAAAAAAGGATGAGAAATAGGGAAAGTAAAAGTGATTGCAACCTCTTATGCTACTTCAATCTTAGGGCTATAGGCACTAATTCTGGCTTTGACTACAATCAAGAGCAACCTCAGAGCTGCTCTAATGTACACCAGTTCAGATGGTTCCCAAGAGTCTTTTTACTCAGCAGTTTCCATGGCACTTTCTCAGCACTAATTCTTAAGAACTTCCCAGAAAATATGGAATTGCTCAGTGTCTCAGTCAGCATGCAGATTGTATCAGATTAATGATTTTTTTTCTCTGACCTTTGCAAGGGATCAAGTAAAGACAAGTTTGCATAAAGGTTGTGAAAAAGTTAAAAGAACAAACAGGTGTGGGTTTAGTGAGGAAGCTCAAGGGGTTGTTAAGTCCACGCTCTTCTAGCACTGCATGATACAGTGTGCACATACCACTTCAACAGCAGCAAAACAGACCCTCATCCAGCTCATGGTGGCATCTGGCCCCGAACAGCAGCTGTAGAAAATTTGTGTGTATTTTTTTTAGTTACTTTGACCTGAATATTTGCCTCAGAAATTTTCAGGCAGAATCTAAAACTGCTTTCACTGTCAAGGTAAGCATACCATATGTACACGTCCCTAATCCTGCATTCCTTGTACGTTCCAGGCACCCACAAAGTCAAAGAGAATATGAGATGCAGAATGAATATAGGACCAGGCACATCATTTGAATATTTTAAGGAATGCTCAAGGATTTTTACAGTTGATGTCATGTTTTCTACACCATCAATATGGATTAACAACAGTCCAGAGCAGCAGGAACTCATTTTTTATTCATGTATGCTAATTGCATGGCGCTGGATAGCAGGGATTTCTTCCTAAACTTAAAGTTTCCTTTTTTTTTTTTTTTTTTTTTTTTTTTGAGCAAGCAAAAGATAGGAAGAGTGTGCCTGAAGGACATAAATGAAGAAGATTCAACACAAAACACTGAAATATTCTGTACTTCTAAATTTGTCATCCATACTTAAAAGAAGCAAGCCCTGTCATTCTTCCTTATACGGTTTACAGTGGATGAAATTCATCCTTACCTAATCTGAACCCTATCTGACTTTGAAGTAAGTCTGTAATCTTATGATTTATTTTTCATTATTGTTTCAATATGTTACTTCATTTTTTGAAATCTCTGTGGAGGCAATTCATTAATCATTTCCTAGTTACATATCATCGTGGTATCTAGGATCTTAGAATAATGCACAAGGCAGTATAACAACCACTTGCTATATGAGACAAAAGTGTACACAAACAACTCTTATCATGGTAATAGCAATGATAGATTTAGTGTATTGTATTAAAACACATTTATCTTATGAAGACGAGGTCAAAAGGTGTCCTTCCTTTTTGGTGAAAGATGGTAAAGTCTGAGGTGGTGGTCCTTCATTTCTGTCAGTCTTACTTTCCCTCAGACATGCTAGGTAACCCATCTCTGCTAGCTGTGTGCAAAGTTTTTTTGCTAGTATTAGATGTTGTTCAGAAAATAGGTGAGAGAGGGATTGTTGCTATTAGTATAACCCTTCAGCAACAATGCTTTAAAGGCTTTGTATTTTTTATATCTTTTGATTTCTTAGTTTATATGTATCCAGCCAACTGATTTGCAGATTTAAAAAATTGTAAGTCAGGAGTTCTACTGACAGATTGGCATACAACCATGTTATTTACATTTTCAGATGGGGGTGCACACAACAAACCTGTTTTTCTCTCCTATTTACAGATGCCCGCTAGGAACATCTATCATCATTTTATAGGTCATCACATCATCGTATGGATATAGAATCTGTTTTTCACAAGCTCCTTGATTAGATTACTAGTATTAGATTATGGGGACTTTGCTGATGCTAAAAGCCTATTTACTTGTAATTATGAAAATAGTGCCAGCTAGCTACTACCTCTTTCCTCTCTTTCTCTGTATGCTCTGAATTCAGAATACATTCTACTTATCTGTTCTTCTTAAAAGTCTTTTTCATATAATATCTATCATCTTGGTGCCTAACCACTAATATTTGCCAAAGACACTGTAAATTTGGTAGCGGCTATATTCTGAGTGCATCCCATCTGTGAAAGAGAGCTTATTGGGAAGACAATTGCATTCAGCTTCAAAATTCCCAAAACATTTAAGGGCAAGCAGGGAGCTTTGCTTTGCAAACCCAGTGCAACCAGGGGGTCTATAAGGAAATCATTCTCCATCCACACAGGGCCAGGGTTCTTCTGGAAGAAGGGCTATCCCTTCCTTTTTCTCATCATTTTTCCCCCATGCCTTTACAGCACTGCTACCCTGGAAGCCCTGCTCTCATTTGGTTATTTTCCGCATCGCCACTGATCACCTCACATTGTTTCTGAAGCGCCTGTTCTAAGAGGAGAACAGCTGCCTGTGCCACCAGTGAAGGTGGCATGCCCTACATGCAGTATGTCCTAAATGGAGCAGTCGCCGTGCACTCGTGAGGTGCACCATGATTTGTCTCCCCTTCCGCCCCCTGTCCTTCCCCACTGCATGCACCAGCTCTGCAGAGACATTTCAGCAGGCTGCAGGGAGCAAGATAACTACTGAGATGACTGGAATTTCCTTTCTTCATGATCATTTCCACACATTTTTTTCTCTTGTGCTAGGAATGCTCACAGGTACAGGGGCAGGACAGTCACATTCAACTTTGTGTCTGCCCAGCAATGGCTGAGGGCATAATGTGAACATGCAATAGAGTAGTTCTGTGGATTTGGTTTTGAGGTTCAAAACATCACTCGTCTAATTTCCAGGAAAAAAGCCCTTACCCACATTCAAGCAGAAATACTTCAGACTAGCTAGGAATAGCAAGAGCAAAGGTTTGTGCTTCCCCATAGCTTCAGCCTGGCCCCACTTGACTGCGAGCAGTCAGATGATAGCTGGGGCACCCCATCCCTCAGCTGTGTCCTACCAGGAATGGCCAGGTAGGAACCCATGAGGCTCTTTCTGCACACTTAGGAAATCTTACTGTTATAGAAACATCCACAGCAGGAGATTGCTCTGTATTTTCTGCTCATGCAGTGTACCACACAATGTTGGCATAGGAATCAAAGCAGAATAGAAGGTCTGTCACAATAAGTGATTTTTAAACTAGAGGAATTAGGGGACAGACATTTTTAATATATATTTTTGCTTTATCAACAGAGGCAAAGAGGAGATGAGAAGACAGTATATAGAGAGAAGGAAATGTGCTTATCTGTTAGTACAATAACACAGAACAATATTACTTTTGTGCTCTGCTAAATAATAAGAACAACAATTGCAAGCACAATTGGACTTTCAAGCAAGGATAAGCTAGAAATGCCAAATCTACCACAATAGCTCAATAGCACCAGCAACTGGTAACACCTGTCTCTTTGTTTGCAAATGAGTATGTGTCTATCTGCATGTAGAGCATTTATATCTAATTTTGTCAATTTGTGTTGCAGATTTTGCATTACCCTAGACTTATAGTAGCTTCCCTTGTAACTTTTGAAAGATTATTAGGTGTGATATTCAAAAGTATCAGGCTTTTACAATAGAACTCCTTTTGACTTGACTGAGAGCAATACGCGCTGGGAATCAGGCACATCTGAAGATCACAAAATGCATTTTACATTGACATAATAGTGCTTCTCATTATAAGTTCTTCACAAACATTTGTTAGGCAAGTTTCATATCATGCCTCAGCTGTATCATTAGACCCATCTGCTAAATGCCTTGTCTGCAACCCTGTTTTTCTTTGGCTCTCCCTCTCTTCATTCATTGCTGTTCTTTCACTATTTCATCCAGAACATTGATCTCTTTCCCTCCCCTAAATTCAGGATTTGCAGTCCTCTTTCAGTATCCAGATACTGGAAATGTTGTTCTGCTCTTTAAAGGCAGTATTATTTGCTGAGGATTTGGGTATCTTGAGTGTAAATCCTCCAACTGAAAAATAATAAAAGTATATATCCTTTTTCAAAAATTCATATAAACATCCTGTGTGGTAGATCCCACACAACAGACGTCACTCTGGGTTGAGAGATTCCACTGGAGCCAACTATGAGCACTCCTGTGCTCCTCTGCTTAGGGGACAAAGTCTTTTCTATCACTTGTGGCATTAAGTTGCTCTGCTTCCAGCTTCTTATTCATTGCAGAGGTTTGTAAATATTAGTGACATTCTAGTGTTTTACTTCATAACCTGCTGGCAAGGCCCCACCGAAAAGTCTGGCCTTCCTGCTGCAGGAGACCTCTTCTGCTGCTACGTTTTCAGGGAGGAAGTCTTCCTCTCCTCCCATTACTTATGGGCCCAGAGGCTTTGACATTACTTCCTAGGAAGACCTACCAAGAGATAGAAAAATCTTTATATCATTTAAAGCCAGTGGCTGCAAACCACACCAACAACAACTGAAGAAGTGCCCTGCTGGACTCCCAAGTGTTCTCTCTGGCAAGTTTTTTTCCTGAGTCTTCACACAGATGGTGGATGTCATACATTACTGGGAGCAGTGCATCTTCCGCTACCTCCAGCAGCAAGTCTCTCCTTACCCCTTCATGCTGGCTCAGCTGCCTGTGTATGTTTGTGTGAAAGTGGGTCCAAGCACCTGAGCCAGCCAAACTCTACCCACTTGCAAGGTCTGGGAACAGGAACATGTGGCCAGGATTAGAAAAGGGATGGCAAGTCTGTCTTAGATAATGTAAGGTGCCAAAAAATATAGTCTTAAAGCAGAATATGAGGTACTCTTCTTCAGGACCCCTAAGACAACTCCCTGCTTCCCAGAAAATGGTGAAAAAGACACATCAGGTACTGTGGTCTGACTTGCTCCCAATATCCATTGCATTTCTGATGGCTGTTGCTGCTTCCTGCTACTAGTGCCAGTTATTCTTTTCTCATGGTATAGGATTTTTCATGTGGCAGCCACTGCCAGGAATCAGCTCAGCCCAGAGCACGCTGTAGCAGCTTCAGGGTGTACTCCACAAGCAAACACAAGGCTGAGCACAGTTCAGCCTGCCAAATAAAGCCCTAAACTTCTCATCCTCATTGTGGCCAAGCAGCATTGCTCCTCAGCTGATTTATGGGCAACAGCCCCAGAGAGGCTTCCTTGGTGCCCAGCCCCCTGTGAGAAAGGTCAGGAGTACAGGTGTCTGCATGCCCATCAGCTTCGCTAACAAGAACAAAACAAACCTATGAACCTTTCTATTCCCCTGGACTAGGGTGATATTTACATCTTCCAGTTAGAATCAGGCCCCAAGCTGTTTGTAATGCTGCAGGTCTGGTTGCTCTTGCATCCTCTTAAGGGCACAATATACTCAGATACTCTAATCAATTCCTATTGCTCTGTGCATATCATTTAGGATATTTTTAATCACTTTGTAGTTCAGTCCACTCTTTGTTCTTTGCTGCTGTCAACTGCTTCTGATTAAGATTCAATTTAGACCAAAGAAATGCGAATAAGCAATGCAGTTTTTCTTTGTATGTCAGGTACAGTTGGAAGAAGAGAACACGAATAGTGTTACAGAAAAGGCCAAAACATCTGAATTGCTTTAGTTCAATAGTACTGTTCCTGCATTGGCCTTTCAGTTCGGAATTTTGCATCTCGGATCCCAGTACCTCACAGTGGCTTCCTGAATTACAGGAAACTCAGACCTTTTGCAAATAAAATGGCTTCATGAAACAGCAAAGTTTGAACCTTCAGTTTTGGAGGCTAAGCCATGTCAAGATGACACTCCAACCCATGATAGGTGCAATTGCTATCATTATTTGCAGTGGTGAGAAGTGCAGGTAGGCCATCAACCCATAGTTCTCCTTGGGAGGTCCAGTGTATGCAAGGTACTCTTTAAGAAAATGATGGTTCAGGCTTCAAAAAAGATCCTCATGTACCTTTTATTCCTTGGAAGCAAGCCCCATTTAATAGAGGGTTAGAAATAGGTTTTGGACAGAGATGTTTGCTTGACTCTTCCTTTCATTAAAGGAATAGTTATGAATACCCTAGAAAGAGATAGCTGTACCAGGAGAACTGTGTTCTCCTGTGTTATGTTCTTTCATTTATCTTACAGCAAAAACTCTAAAGAAATTTGATAGAAATAGCTTTTGTTATAGAGGCATCCCATTTTCCTAGGAAAATTTATATCCACAAGCCCATCAGCCTGTCCAGACTGTAATTTTGGTAAATCATTACTTACCTCTATTTTTTAGACCCAAATCCTTTGATGACATCAGTGAGATTCCACACAGAGGAAAGAGTCCATTCATGGGGATCTAACTGTAAGAGAAGAATCTTAAAACAAGAATACTGGACCTACCGTCCAAGTATAGTGTTGAGCAGTTGGTGAAGCTTTCAATATAAGCTCTGCAGAATATCAGGACTAGATTCTGTTAAAGGTTCTCTATTTCCAGATGACATCAACTAGAATGGCTAGTTCTTCAGACTTCAGGAAAGTATGACTTTTATACTTCGCTTATAGATCACACATTTTAGAGTTGTTTTCCAGGGAAGCTGTACATTTTCTATAAATTGGAAAAACCTCTAAAGTAATTTTTGACTTCGATATCTGTCAAATAAACTGTGTTAGTCTTTCCTCTGCAAATAACCAAAATTTGGCCTCTTCATTTAGTCAAAGTGCATGAGAAAACTTGCACATAATTTAGTAGACTAAAGCGCTTATTAAAAAAAAAAGGAAGAGCAGGTTTAATTGAGCATACAACCATGTCAACTTGTCACTCCAGGAGCAAGTTGCATCTGCAGATTGGAGATGATAAACGTTGCTATAGCTATCTGACTAAACTCTGCTCTTTTAGAGGAAAGGGACTGATTGTGCATTTCTCTGACACCTAAAGATCCAGTGGACAATGGAGAACATTTGGGATGTGCAATGAAATCAATGAATTGTGAGGGGTAGAGGGAGATAGCAAAGCTTTCTTCTTGAAGCTGAGACTTCTCAGCTTAGTAGAATATAGGAAAGTGAAAAGAAACCACCCCAACTAGATACTTCAGCTTTGGCCTGGCTAATGTACTTGGCTTTCTGTACATTGCCTTTAGGTTTACTATGACCTCCCCAAGAGTCAATATTTTCCATGAAGCTGCAGAAATCCAATGAAGCAGGACTGGCTACAAAAATCAGGGCCTCTGTTGTTAAGAGCTCCAACAAAGCATAGCTTTTGGGTGAAGAAAGACTGGATACAGGATTTGGTGATGATACAGCTGAATATCTAAAACAGTGCAATATTCTTGTCAACATAATTGCAGTTGTTTGTCTGATGATCCTATTAAGTGTTACAATTTATTTTTCTTCCTCCTCCTTTTTTGGTTTTAGGTAATTTTGGATTGTATTTTTAAGTAGTTATGCGTGAATTATAAAGAAAACAGGTAAGAAAAATTATAGTACAAATATCATTTTGAACTTGCTTCTTAGACTTAAGCAGATATGATAGCCTGACCCCTCCTTCCTACTGCTTTATAAACCAAGCTTCACACTGTTAATGGCACTAAAACAGGGAGAAAAAAAAAGAAAAAAAAAGAGAGAGACAGAGGTACATAGTCTTAAGAAAAGTATTATATTTCTCAGAAAATCTTGTAATAGACTGTTGTCCATAGCACAGAAATAGCTGCTGGGTTTAAAATAACTGCCCCCACCCCCAGTTTACCTGTAGTGAAAGACTAGCTTAAATAAAATAGAAAAAGAAAGAGAGGCATAAAGAGTCACCAAAAGGTAGTGGTGGGGTTTCTCAGATTGCCCAGCAAGTCAGTAGCAGTGCTGGAAAGGCAACTAGAGTATTTTTACAGTATACCTCATCTGCTGGGCTATAACCCCCACCATGTGGTTCCTTGTCTATGCATTTTTAGCATGCCCATGAATATAGTAGCATGGTGCCAGCTACAAACACAATAACTACATTACCTTTTGTCCGGGAGGTACTCTATTCTCCAGGTCCTCACAATGGAACAATTACTGAAGATACTTCATGTGAGACCCACTTGCTTTGGCATGGCTTTTAAGTTCTGTATGGAGAAAGAAGTCATATGCCAAAGCAACAAGCCAGCCTTCCAGAAAGGGCCAGTTTGCTCTGCAGCAGCTGGCATAGACTCACCACAGCTCCCGAGCATGCCCTGCTCAAGCTCCAGCTCCCCAGAAACAGCAGCCATCTCTGCAGAAAACAAGCCAGTGTCTAGGGACCTGCCACCACAGCAAGATCAAGAGTAAGAACTGCATCTAACACTGCAGAGATCCAGCACCAGATTTCTCCCCCAACCCCCTCCCACTCCCCCATCTGCCCCTGAAAAGTGCTTCTCAGAAAAGGTGGCAGGAAACTACTTTTAGCTGCAGTGGCAATCCAAGGTGCTCAGCACCTGACAACACTTCACACCCACAAGGATACAACCCTAATATGGCTAAACCTCAAATCATTTGGAGCTTTAAATGTCAGGATAAATGCTTCAGTGGTGTATTACAAATACACAAGATATTGCTTATCATCAGCAAAAATCAGTTAACTTGGAAATCCCATCTACAGTGAGCCTTTTTTCATTCTATTAATGCATTTGCATAATTTTAAATACAATCACAAAATAGCACAGTACTTTTACTGTCAAATAAATACCTTGTAAGAACAAGAATTTCTTTTCCCCCTACCACCACCATACCATTTATCTTTTGCTTAAATCCTTCCTCTCCAGAAATAATACAAATCAAGCCTCTGGGGCCTGTTTATATAATGGGGATTTATGTCATTTCAAGACAAATGGCATTTGCTAAGTTTCAGGGAAGCACCTGTATTAATTGTATTTCCTGCTCATGTGTTGCTTTTGTTTGCAATAAAAGAATTCATCTCAGGTGAGTTAACCTTGCTTTTAGAGAGGGCACCTGCAGTTATCTTAGTGCTTATTGTAAATCAAAACATGTTGAGCCTTTAAAGCAATGAAATAAAGAGGTGCTGACAAGAGGGTATGCCAATAGGATTAGGAGCTTTTCTCGCTGCTTGTATTATCAGGATGGAGAATTGAGTCATGTTAAATTACAGGGGGAAGAGATATTCCCAGAAATTCCACAGACTGGAGATTGACTTGCTCCTTCAGTAAGCCTATGGATAGGAGGGACATTCTGTGTTCTGGGAGATTAAAAAGAGAGAGAGAGAGAGAGAGAGAGAGAGAAAGACACCTCCCTTTTAGCCTTAGGTGTCTATAATTGACCAAGATTTTTCTGCTTGTGATTTGATCCATCCAAACCCTGTTAGAGGCACTTGCCCCCAACTGAGACCAAGGCTGAGGTGAATAAGAATTAGATGACTCACTCATATGTACTATACATGCATTCACATCTATTAGGATAAATGACATGTCATTCAATTTAAGCACAGGCAACTGGAGATTGTCATATTTTGAAAATGACAACTGTTATTTATTTATTGAGAATATTTATACAGGTTCTTCCTAGGTACAGAGAATGCATTTTTCTGCAGCTCCTGAGACACCAGTGAATCAGATGATTACACAAAGACCAGAAGCAGTTCCCCAAGCAGAGAAACAAAGCAGACATGCTAGTGGCCACAAGGTCTAGTCCAGCAGAGCTGAACAGGCAAAGCAGCACCAAAGTCGTTAACCTAACAGTTTGCTCTGGTCATTTTAAAACCTGCCGATCATGATGATCTGACTCCTGCTATATTAATAAAGTGCTGCAGAAGGTAATATTTAGATATCAGCAGGCAACTGTGATATAACCCATTTTTTAAGAATGGAAAAATTGGAATTGGTCAGATCCTGATTTTCTGGATTTAGGGACAGGGAGGGAGATGAGAAGGAAAAGATGGGAGAGGTTCACCTTCCCTGGCCGCATGCTGGTGCATCCTTCCCACTGCAACAGGGCTGGTGTGGTGGATTGCAGGTCACAGGCTGCAGTTTGGGGGATTTCTCCTCCCTATCCCTGCTTAGATTAGGGCTATCTATGTCTGCCTCAATTGCCACTCTGCAAACCATTGGTTTAGAAAAAATACTGTTGTTAGAGCTGTTCAAATAAGCATTGATCAAAATCATTTCCATCAATGCCCTGCCTTTTTGTTAAGTACAGATTTTATTTTAGATAGATAAATAGATTAAAAAGAAATATCCGCTCAGTCTTAAAGAAACAACATCTATAAAGTGACTATGAGTCCCCAACTCTCACACCAGTAGGTGTGTAGGACCAACACCAGTAGGTGTATGAAGGAGGACCAACTTTTATATCCATGTCTAGTCTTTGGATTGGACCCAGGTCTAGCCAATCCCTGAAGCTCAGCAGGACTTCTTCCAGAGTGGATACAAGTGGATACAATACTTAGTATTGGAATTGTTTTCTGGATGTCTTTATTAGATTCGTTTTCTAAGATGTTTAACTTTCTTTACAGAATCTGATCTGTAAAAAGAATGTTTTTGAGCATCTCAGAATTCCTGTCCTCTTCATTCTGTATTATTTGGAAATCTTTCATTTTTTCCATAACTCTGGACTCTGACCTGTGCACATTAAATGGAAAGTTAGAGCTCTCTATACAATTTGTAAGTAAGGTTAGTAGGCATTTTTGTGTCTGCTAGATATAATTTGTTCCATGTTAAAAGAACACATTCACCACAGTCATCATTTTGTTTGGTCTTCTTATTTAGCACTATATATTTTCAAAACTCTTGAGAGAAAGGTACTGTGGTACTGTGAATTGCCAAGTACCTTGAATGGGGGCCAAGGCCAATCAGCTGTTTGGAGAAGAAATCGAGCATTTACTTTATAGCATAAGACTTGTTCTCTCCACTGAAAAGATTGCCATCAAGGCACTGAAGCCAAAAGTTTCAGCTGTATGTTGCCTAAAGTCAGCTACCCAAACAAATATTCTATGCTTCTGCATCTGTTGTTAAATCAAAGATGCAGCCACTCTGAAAACTAGTGATCAGCTGGAATAAATGTGATCAAAAGTGCCTCTCTAGAGACAGCCTGGCTTTAAACACTGGCCTGTCTGTTTTAATGCTTTACATTAGTAATTTTCCTGAGGATATTCTTTGCTGGGTCTGGCACCAAAACAGATAAGAAAACAAATGAAAGACAAGTGACTGATTGAACTTCAGCAAACCTGTTTTGTTTCCCCACATGTTTTTCCAGTCAAAAATTTGAGAGGATGAGGAGGATGGAAAGAAGGTTAAAAAAATGTTGATGATTGAATTTTATTTTTAAACAGGAAAACCCTCAGGTAACTACGAGGAAATTCAGCTGCAACTTACTAGGTACAAGTAGAGGCTTGTAAAGAGGCGCGACTGTGTTGTGTGCGGGAAAGGTGGATGGCAGCTACGATGAAGAAGAGGGTAGAGGTAAGAAACAGCACAGCCTCTCCTGTGTCAAGTCATGCAAAACACACTCCATGTGGCATGCTACAAAATAATGGGAATATTTCAGTCCTCCCACCCATCCTGGGATGCACAAAAATAACCACTTTTTGGTTTGGAGGCAGGATTTACAACATTTTTTCAAGTACTTTTTTTTTTCCAAGTCAACTCAAAAAATTTTTTTTCTGCAACAAAAGGATGCACTTTGGATCCAAATGAATTAATTCTCCCTAAAGTGAAGTGTTTTCTGGGCAGGTATTTTTATCCACGTGATAAGAAATAATAAATTATATCAATTAAAAATTCAAAATGACATTTTTATTTCAGAAAGCCAAAGCATTTCCTAGAAGAAATATCCCATCAGGTTTGGCTTTTCTAAATTGTTATACCTTTTCTTTTGGAATATGCATACATGGACTTTTTTGTAGTTGAAAACACTCTTCAAATTTCTCTGGAATTTGTAGAAACTTTTACTTGCCCGGCACTGTATTTTTGGGGAATATACAAAAGCTGTGGGAAGGTGGTGCTGGTGTCCTCATCCTGTGCCGACCCACAGCCAGGACGTATCCGTAGAGGCACAGAGGAGATGGTCTGCAGTGGTGGCTCTGGTATTCATACACTCTCTGTGTTTCCATGAGGACCCTTTGAGCGGCAAGAGGAGAGCAGTCATGAGGACGATTTTCTTTTCTCATCCATTTCCAAGGATGGCTCTGCAGCGCACGAGCCATTTACTTGGTTTTGACATGAGCTGTGGAGTGCATTTAAATTTAGTTCATGGTTCAGATCCTCAGATAGCCTATCTCACCTCTACTCCCTTTAAATCAGCCAAGATGCACCAACATGCAGCAGCTGAGCACATATCCTGGTAACTGCAGTCCTAGGAGGAGCCAGGCAGAGAGTGGCTTCACTCAGAGCAGAAATGAAGCAAAAATAGCAGGGATTTTTTGGGCAGGATAATGGGACAGGGCCCCTTGGCCATGCCCCTTTGAGCCACTGGAGAGATCAGGGAGGCTGTTATGTCCACTCTGCAGGAAAGCACACAGAGATGCAGCTTCTCACGCTGTTTCCAAGGCTTTTGTAAAAAAACCTGCGATTTGTTAACAGTGTTAATAGTAAATTGCTTGTTAGAAATGAAAACGTATTAAAACGATAACAAATACTGTTTCAGAGATGCTTCCAAATTGTTTAGTTAATTCTAGAACTGGCAGAAGTTATGCAGACAGTTAAAAAGATACTTCAGTTACCTGGAATATTTACCGAAGATCAATATCCTTAAATTATAAACAATCAGCTTGCTCAGAAACATCAGCTGAAACAAGGGAAGTGTTTCAGTTGATACAGGATTCTCATTCACTGAATATATGTTTGTAAAAGCCACTTCCTATGTGAACCAAGCTGCAATGTCTTGTTCCATCCTTTTTGTGTTTTGCTAGTTTATTAAACCTAATCACTGCCTTTTTTTTTAAGTGATATTTTTTATTCTCACAGAGAAATGGGTACCACTTCATCAGCTGACTGAAAAGTGCATGTATTGTTTATAAGGTCCAAAATGATACACAGTTTATGCCTCAGATCTTGTGCTTGAAAAAAAGTTAAATATGTGGAAATTTTTGCAAGATTAGGTGTTTAAATCTTTTGTAAAATTACTAGAAAATAATTAATGAAATGACCCTTAATGAGAAGCAAAAGCCTCAGGAAGCTGTTTAATTTTATCATCCTTTCAGAAATATTTTTACTTACCAGGAGGCTTCTAGGAATATATATTTGTTAGTATCCTGGGAATACTCTTTTTATTTTATTCAATTACAAGCAATATTTGAGCAGAAATATACTTATTATTAATTCCTTAATAATTTGCAACATCTGCTGTGTACACCACAAACTACATTCTATCTTCAAATAAACTCAGGGAATCCTTAAAAATTAGTCATCCTCTTACCATTGGCACAGTTGGGTACTAAAATCTATCCTTCCTGTTTGTCTCTTCATGATATAATTAGTTGAATATCACTTAACTGGGATAAGATAGTATGTGAATTATATTTAATACTCAAAGATGATAGGCAAACTTTCTTTTATCATATATATGTGCTTATATCTAAAACAAAAGATGAACCAATCAGGCAAAAATGATGGAAAAACATATGTATTAAAGCATTTCTTAGCAGAAAATGACTTCTGTGAGATTCAGCTTCTAGAAAAAACTTACTATGGTCTGTCTTTACTATAGTATGTATTTTACTATGGCAGTAAAATACGTACGATAGTTAATTAAAGAGTTTATCAGAAGCATCCTAGCTGTGAGTCCTTCAGAAAGCAGCTGATCTTAGAATCTCATGTTTGGCACAAAGCACCCACCTGTCAATATTTCAATTACTGTTCTCCATGCCTGATCACACTTCAATCGTTTTCCAATAATTGTTATAATCACCCAGCACAAGGCAACTAGTTGCTTTAGGGTTTTAGGTAAGAAGCAAGGACAGAAGGAAAAAAAATGCCCTGGCATTTGTATACATATTTCCCCAGGGCAGTTCGTTATTTGAACAGCTGCTGGTAAGGCACAAATCAACTTCAGAGCTGAGCCAAGTCTGGATAGTAGGCATCCTGATTTCGGGTTTTTTGTTGTTGTTGGTCTTAATTTGAGTCCTGCACATGACCAGCCGCTTTCCCTACTGGAAATAATTTCTCTAAATTAAAGGTTGCTGCAGTGTTTCAAGCCTGTCAAGGATCTCTTGTTGGACAGGCTCCTTCAAAAAAAAAAAAAAAAAAAAAAAAAAATGAGTCAGTGTCTCAAATCTTAGCCTTGAGAGCCAGATTTCACTTGATGAAAGGATTGGAAAATCATTTGCCAATCAGGATGTTTTTCTCTGCGAGAGTCCATGGGAAGAAAAGATTTCAGTTTTGTTTTTGTTTAGGGGAAATAAATGAATTGGATCTATTGTTATTTATGTGGCATTATTCTCAGGAAAAAAAATGAAAATCCTGACCCACCCTATTAAAAACTACAAACATTTGAAAATATTCAAAAAAGGTCAACAATAAACATTGGATATTTTCAACCTCATCTATTACTATTTTGCACTGATTTCATGCCTGTGTAAAGTAATTTAGATGAGTGGAACTTCACTGAATCTGTTTCTTTGAATGGCTGTGATTTTTAAAGTGATGTGAAAAATAACACTAGGGAGAAAATCCTGAAAATCTGTTCTATTCTGTTCAGATTTCAAAGAGGCCAGGAATTCACATTTCAGTATAACAATGCTGTGGGGCAACATGTTGGATATTGTTACACTATTCAACCATGGTAATAATATTAACTGTCATACACAGGGAGGCCAGTGGGATTGTGATCCTGTTATAAATGGTATTGTTTTATGACAGAGATGCAAAATAACATACATGGGGGAGGGAGAAAAGCAGAAGTAGTGGCTCTTACATCCAGTGTTTAAACTGAATGTAGCAGCTCCAGAAAAGGAGATGGGCATCATTTATTGAGAACTGGGGGAAGACTTTGGCCTGAAGTGCAGCAGCAGCCCAAAGGCAAACAACAGCTTTGCTGTGCAAGGAGCAGTGTTCTCAGTCGTATGGAGAATACTTTAAAGTCAAGGGAGACACAGATGTCCCAGTTTTCTGGAAAAAGGGAGCCTTAAGTAGCCTGAAATCAAACATCCCCAAACTGAGGCAACTAAAATCTAAAGGTAGCATTTACAGATGTGTAAGTGACTTGCTTCTTTGCCCAGAGGTGGCTTAGGCTCCTGAAAGCCTGCATCAGACTGTCTTTTCAGAGACAGTAAGGTGCTGGGGATGCTTTTGGAAACTGAGCTTAGACTCCTCTAACACCGAAGCATTCCTGAAGAGTTTACCCAAAGGCCTCTTTGAAAACATGGCCCTAACCATAACATTATGAATTTCCTCACTGTCACAGGGTAGAAGTATGATCAGTTTTAGTGAACATGAGCTTAATTAACTATCTTATCTTTCCTATGGTGCATGATTGGCTCCACTATTTATTTCTGTGAGTATGGGCAGTGCATAGAGAGCTCCTCAGGTATGCAGAGTACACTATATGTGCCTGGAGCGTATGCCCAAAATAATGAATCTGTTGAACATGAGCAGTACTTTTTGGAAACTCATTGCCTGTAGAGAGAAAGGCTGGGGCACCCTCCTACCACCTGCACTTTTAAAGATCACCACCACTTAGAGTAGGCCTATGTATGTAAGCCACTAATGTATGACTGCCTCCTAGCTTTCAGTGAATGCTCTGCTCTATTTCTTTTGTGGGATTAGTCAACAAATATCAGCAGTAGTGACAGAATACTTTTAAAAGAAACTAGGTACAAATACCTATTCAGAGACATATGTAATTGTTGAGGTCAGGAGCTCCATGGCCACAGACCTTTGCAGAGCTGACTATAGGAAAAATACGTTCAAGATCTCTTGGTAATGCACAGGTGGAAAATAAGAGTCTATATACTTTTCTTTTGCTCAGTTTACGGATTTTTTAAGTTCCTATTTTTAATGCATATCTTTGGAAAATACAATTTTATCGATATTGTATTTATATCAGTTGACATGAGAAATCTAGGTTTCCTTGCATAAACTGTGTAATTTTGTGAAGTGGTGCATTTATCAGAAGTTGTTTAAAGTAATACCATTAATTTGTGAAGTTAAAACGTATAATATTCTAAACACATTCCAATCCTGGTTGATTTGCAGTGTACAAATAGGCCATCAAGATTTACGATAATCCTTTTGCCTTTTATAATAATAGCTTATAATTCACTCTTATTGCTGCCACCTTCTTTATCTGACATTTTACACTTATTCACCTGACCTCTGCTCGCCTACTTGTTGCCAACTTTGAGCCATTTTAAAGTTTTCTTTGCTTTACTTCTGCTAGTTGAGCTACTGCTGAGTGACATTGCTTTGCTGAGCCATCTTCAGAATTGTTCTTTCTTTGATTGTTTCAAATTGGCCCCTACTTTCTGCACTAGTTTTGGTTTAAAATTAGGCACCTACTTAAGTGCTTTGCTGAACTTAGGTGTCCTCTGTGTAATTCTATTTAATCTTTTCCTTGCTTCACAGTTTCCCCTCATGGTCTTGAGGTGATTAGTACCATTCTCTTCAGATATAGGCTCTTTCAGCAATGACAATTTTGCAGTTACTTTTCCTGTTGAACTGGTAGGAAAGGTCATTAACTTGTTGTCCGCCGTCTATTCCTGGTTTCCAATGAACTGTTCTCCACAAACCATGGGTCAAGAGCTGCCCTAATGTGCAGCTCATAAATCCCTGCTCCAGTAGCTGCAATCTCCTCACTCCTACCACACCATCAGCTATAAATGTGTCCCCATCAGTAGCATAATGACATGGAACCACTGCACAACTTCCGTCGAGATGAGGTTTCAAGGACTGAAACTAATAGCAATTGTGAAAGCTATCGGAATTATATTTAAAAAACAATATTGCTCTATCTGTTTGGGCCTTTCTTCCAAGGATCCCACATTACGAACACCAAGCCATGAACTTTCCACTAATGCTACTTCACTGTCCCGAATCTCCACCTCTAATACTACCCACCTCTCCCACATCTTTGATAGTATTTTCACCTCTATCACTGCTCTATTTGCTCTAGGAAACCCGAGAACTTAGTACACTTTCTCTAGCCCTTATGAAAAAACTCCATACAATGTCCTGATTTCTGTCACTATCTCTTCTTCTCATCCTTCCTGTCTATCACATACTACTGCAACTGGCCATTTACTTTGATAACACTCTGACAAAAGCCACTGTTGTTTCCAAATGAAGACAGCATATTGCCTCCTTCACAGCTGTCTCTGCTGGGAAGGAAGTCCTTTTTCCCACTCCCAGCCTCGACACTGGACCCAGTGGTGCCCTGTGGCAGTTCCCTGGCACCCACCAAGGGGTCCGGGTGTGCCTGGCCTGCCAGTGGTGAGTTTGAGCAAACCAGCCAAGGTTTGCCTGCTGTATCTACACTCGCTGGTGAACCACTTAACTTCACTAGCTATTAACCTTGAGCAAATTTCCTTGTATAGTCAAGACTAAAGAGAGCGGAGATGCTCAGTAAGTGGTTCCTATAGCAACAATATCCAGGTAAAAACTCCTGCAATGCCCCCCCTCCCCCTTTCCTCTCCTCATGTTTCCTTTTCTTTTCAGGGTTTTTTCATGGCAGGGGGTAAGCAGAAGGGATGCTAACCAGACAGTTTAACAAGCTTAAGTTACCCACACTAAACATATGTTAAGTGTTTTTACTGAGAAGTGGCACTGTATGCCCAAGAAATCAGTCATGCATTTGTTGGTAAGCCAGATATCCGTGACTGTGGATGGTGAATAAATCTGGAATGAGGAAACACCTTCGTTTTGCAAAAGGAGAATATCCAGTGATTTTTAAGGTTTTGCAAACATGTTCATAGACACCTTGCTTCTATGGTACTAGTTAGCTTGGTCCTGCTCCAGGACCCACTGTTGCAGAAATTGCCACCTCCTTCCACATTTGCTAGTACAGCAAAATTATATAGGGGCCAGGCAAAAGAGTTAAAAAGGTCTCCTGAGTGCCAGAAAGGAAACTCTCAAGAATAAGTTGCTCTAGCATCTGACTGGGGAAAATGTAGACATCAGCCTTGTCCATCTCTTTCCTTTGGATGCAAGGACAGTGCAGTGTTTATGTGGAGAGCTTCCTTCCCCTGGGACTTCCACTGAGGCTAAACAAAGGGTGCAATGCCTATGCACTGATGTGCTCTTTTGGGTCTCGTTGTGCCCATCCTGCCACATGAAGATGTAAGGGACTGTCTGAGTTACCCTAAGTCCAACCCACAGTTTACCCAGTTGATTGGGTAAGCTTAGATCAGCATCATCATTAATTTAGCTAAGCTAGATGACTTTGCCTGAAAGAGATTTAAAGAGTGCCAAAACCCTTCTTTCAGTGGTGCAGTTGGAAGATAACATTCAACAATGTGGTATGGTAACAAACAGCTCTTGGGATGGAGGCGTCATCAACAGGAAAACTGATTTCAGAGTAGAGCATCTGATTGCAGCTAGCCTTATTCAGCAGTTGGAACTGGGCCCATAAGTGACATCTCTCAAGTAGTACTGAGTTCAGTTAGTCCAAAATTAGAAACAAGAAGATAATTCATAAGCTATAATACATCTCATTTGCCCTGATCTTTGTACGAGTCATTGGTCTTCAAGCTTTCCTCTTGCATTAAGGTTTTCTTTGCAGCTGTAGGGGCTGGAAATGTACTCTTCATTCAAACAGAAAGTTACAGTTATGAGACAGTGTAAGCAGTAATAGCAGTAAAACAAATATTTCTGGGCCACAAAGCAAAAAAAAAAAAAAAAAAAAAAAAAAAGGCAACACTGAATTTGCTGAAAAATCTAATTCGCTTCCAAATGAAATCGATGGGAATCTTCCTACTGATATTAAGGAGTATCCTGTAAGTCTAGAAATTGTTATTTTTGTTAGCAATCATACCAGTTATATGTCCCTTGCAATACAGGAAAGAAAAATCACAAGAAGCTGCAAAACCCACCAATTTCAGTGTAATGGCTCGTATTCAGACCTGAAACTCCTCAGCATTTATGTCTCTGTAATCCTTGGTATATGCTGCTTACAATGGTTATTTGATGCTGATAAATTACTGAATCATTCATATTCTCCATGTAGTTACTAATAACTCTGTGCAGGCCCACAGCCAATGTTCAGGATGAGATTCCCTTTTTCCTGCCCTGCCAATCTGTGATCTACACTTGTTAGGCCACAAACCCAGCTACCTGGGGCCTTATCCTGACCTACTAGGTTCAAAGACCTAAATTTGCTTATTGTTTCATATAAGGCTACACACGCTCACTCAGACCCTCTAGATGGCCAAGGTATGGATGTGCCTAAAGGTGCTTGGATTAGCCTGCCAGCAGACATCCAGAGCTGCAGAGATTATTCCTAGAAGGGTTCCACATCTTCTGTAGTGCAGCACTGTGACACACCATTTACAGCCAAAGGAGAGCCTTCCTAAGCACTACATGAATGCTATATGCTCAAACTATACAGCCAAGCTATGCATTAGCTAACAACAGCGTAGCAAAAAGGGCCTAATTGCCCTCTGTGCAAATGTATTTATTACTTACTTCTCCTGGAGAACTGGGATGGACATTTTTTCTCCTCAGGGCTCCTTCCTTAGGTCTCAGTAAAGAGCTCCTTTGACTTTTTACATCTTTAGGTAGATCACTCTATACTCATTGTATAGGATCATAAGATAATTCATGTTGGAAGGGGCCTCAGGAGGTCTCTAGTTCAACTTCCTGCTCAAAGCAGGATCAGCTATGAGATCAGATGGGTTTGCTCAGGGTTTGCTCCAGCTGAGTCTTGGAAACTTTCAAGGATGGATGCTGCACAACCAATTGGGCAGCCTGCTCCAATACTTCATTGACATCTCCTTTTCAAAAAGTGAGATAGGCCAAACCTTTGACATTTTAAGTACTTTGGAGGCTGCACAATCTGCAGTGGAGTGTATCTAGTGAGAGATCCCCAGGAATTGTCTAGCCAGATTCACCAGCTCTGGGTTGCTATCAAGACTGTAGGCAGAAAGGTCTGACTGCCAGTGAGGGAAGGGAAGATACCAAAGGAAAAAAACATGGAGCCAAATGCCTGCTGCAGTTGTATTTCCCTGCAAGAGCTGCATCCTGTAATCTAAGTTAGTATTTAGGCTAGCATTCTGTGCATATCCTTGATTATTTTCAAGATTTCTCCATGCAAAATTTCTCTTTGCTTCAATCTGCTCAATTTTGACAGCAGATCATAGCACTGTATGCATTTTCCAAAGGACGTTTTCAGCTTGCAAAAGTTTTGGCTGAGGAAAACCTTCCTCATAACATTAATTGGCTTTCAAAGATTTCCTCAGGTCTCTCCATCAGTTGCCCTCCTGTTTGTTTTCTAACCATCATGCTTTTCCATTCAGATATTTTTCCAGATCTTCCATTTAAACATTTTAAAAATATGAAAGCAGAAAAGTATAAAGCTAGCTCAAACTCATTAGAGATTGCTCTAATGTCTTTGACTGAGTGAAAAATGTCCATATACCTTTCCTTTGGACTCCCATATCTGAAGTCTAGTGCTCTAAATTCATTGTTTGCTGTCCTATATCCAAAGTGAGGAGTCCTCTTGCTCTTGCTTGTGGGAGGAAATAGGGAATGATTTTCACTCTTGACTTAAGTAACTACAGGACAAAAAATCTTGATCAAAATATAAAAAAATATATAAACAAATTACTGCATAATATTTAAAACCACCTGAAAATAGATCAAAATCTCTGCTAATCTGAACTGTGCTGTCAGTTCTCTCTGAGATCTACCATCGAAGGGTTAATTATGATATATCACACATTGCTTGACATACTCTGGAACAGGAGGAGCAGCACAGCCACAGCAGAAGCCCCAGACAAGGAAAAGGGTGGAATCCATGGCTTTTTTCCAGGATCACAAAAATAAAAGTCAGAAAAATGATTCCTAAAATATCTGAAGAACAATGAAGAGCCATGGCCCAGTATTTCCAGTGTTTCTCCTGCCATTTTGCTCTCTCTGCTTTGCTTCACTTTGCTCCACTGACAATGTGGCTGCTTCCAGCCTCATTGCTTCAAATGTATTCTTTTTAATGCAGAAGACATTAGCAGCAATGGAGACACTGCAAGGAACCTGTTGCCCTAACAAAGTGTGGGCCAGCTCTCCAAGTGAGTGTGGTTTTGTAGACTCCTGATATCATTATGATCTGACTAAAAACAAGGATCTAGATGTAGCAGGAAAATGACAGTAACAACTTGATGGTATGAGGAGCTCAGTTTTCCTGTTATAATCATTGACTGTCCCAGAAACCTGATGGCTTTCAGGCAAACTAGATGCACTGTGACTAGTAGTGGCTAGTCCACCACCAGAAGAAATGGGCTCAGCCTATTCTCCTGGAGGATCCCTGGACTTAGAGGTCTCCATGTGGTGGGAACCAGGCTCTGCCCAGCTCCTTGTGTTGGATTCAGAGCTTTGAGAAGATAAGAGTTGGAAGAGAAGCACCTTTTTTGCAGGGGATATATGGTTAACACAGGAAATAGAGACAACGATCACACATCTTTGGGAAGAAATGCAGTTCACATGATGATGTAGCTCCATAGACCCCCTAAATCTCAGTTGGAAATAGGAAATATATGGCTGCACCTCCTGTTCACAGCAGGTAAAGGTTACAAGCTCTCTGCCCTATTCATATGGCTATTCCCTAACCATTAAACATTCGTCACCTAGAAGGCTTTAAAGTAAAGCTCTAAATAGATTGCATCTGCTCTCTATATCTAGAAAAATATGCTTGCAAAATATCGCGCCATTTCCTTTTCTGTTTATCTGGAACTAGCAAAGGAAGGTTAGATGTAAGGGGAGAAGAGAACTCCTGAGAAATGAAAAACAGCAGGAGAGTTGGATTTTCCTTGCTACACTATGCAAATAGAGTAAGTGACACGACTCTGAAACTGAGATGATAAATCTGATGCTCATTTCTTTAGAAGGCTCCTTTCTGCGAACCTGAAAATATACATCCATTACAGTGGAGACAAATTACTCTCTATAAATGAGAAAACTTACCTGCCTCCTCACCACTAACACAGGATTGTTTGACAATTGAATAATGTCTAGAGATATGCAAATAAAAGCAAATAAAAAAAAGTCAGAACTTCCAAAATTGAAGTATTGGCATTTTTCTTCACATGCTTCAGCCCAGCCAAGTTGATGCTGCTAGTTTCACAAATTCGTTCTACAGAACATTACAGGGGTGGTCAGTAGCATTACATTGCAGGGAAAATCTGAGTTTCAGGTGAACTGTGTCACTCACATTTACTATGCAAACTATGTGCCTAAGAAGAACAACATTTGAATTCAGCTACTCTGGAAGCCTGCCACAGCTTAGAGAAAATGTGTGTGAAATGGCTAGAATCAGAAAAGAGCCTTTAATGTTCCTAGGCTTTTCAACATATGTTTTTGGCTTAGGAGCTGAATAACTTTATTGACTCCAGAAAACGTATATAATCATTTTGACATGAATGGAGCAGAGGTTGAGAAATTACCATAAGTACAGCCACACATTTACTATTTCTGACTAGTTAGTTATGGACTATACCTAAACTACCAGGAGCTGAACAGGGAAAAAAATCCAGTAGTTCCTAAGATGCAGATCCTGTGTTTGCTTCCCACTGGAAGAGCTTTGTGTGTTACGAGCAAAAGTCCCTTTGACTTTCAGACCATGATGTGTATGACTGGAGATTTCTGCACTTCCACAAGGAAGTCTCAAGTTCATGGTGGACGCATAGCCACAGTTATCTAGGTATTCTTACCACACTTTTGTATTTGCTGGCCCTCATGCAGTACTGATAGCTCAGTTATGTTTTTTAAACTTCCAGGTGTCTTTTAACATCTCTGTAATCTTCCTTATTCAATTCTCTTCCATCAAATCTACCTCCTCTGGATCAAAGATTTTCTTCTGCCGTGCACCCGTGCAACACCTGCTGCAGAGAAAATCAGAAAGGCTGAGATTAAAATAGCTGCCAAGACGCTCAGCGATTGCTCCTGACTCAGAGCTGAGCATGGAATGGGTGAGTCAAAATTCTCTTTGATTTTCCTTCCCACCAGGGAAAAGTGTTGTTGCCTCAACTGTAAAAGAAAGATTTCTATCAGGCTGGCTCACAGCCAATTTCATGGCTACATCTAAGCGAGAGTGATGCCTAATATGCCTTGCAGTGCTGACAGCATGTGCCTTTGACTCAGGCTGACGTAAGGGCTCATCATGGGAGCTCTTCAGAGGAGGTGTTCGTTCAGTAACACAGCTACATGGAGAGACCAGGGAACAAGTTCTTCCTTCTGAAGGTCCTGCCTCACCACTACTTACCTCTACAACCAAACATGTTGCAGAGTGAAAGTAAGTAATCCTTCCTACCCTTAGCGTGGCATATGCAGATCTGGCACATGTCAGGCACAGGGGAACTCTGAAGCGGTGGTAGAAAGGCCAGCTCATAGCCAAACTTTCTGTTTGTGACCACATTTGTTCAGAGTCCTTGACTCAAGGTGTTACACATTGCTTCTCCACAGGGTCTGGCTTGGGCTCAGCTGGACTTCTCTCTAATTGATGTGTTCATGTGATTTTTTAGTTGTCTTAGAAAATACCATGGAGACTTACCTTCAGAAATGGTTGCCATATTTTTCAGCTGACATAAGAGAACTAAGGAGATAACATGAAAGATTTGTAGAATTTAACTGTAGGTTTTGGGATTCATGTGCCACCTTTTTAATTTTCATTTTTTTCACCTAGGTTTACTCTGGCATTAGCAGCAGAAGTGCTGTAACATTACAAGACAAATTGTTCTCCTGGCAGTTTGAGCCTAGGGGGCAAGATAAAACGCTGGAAGTATGGCAAGGAAGTCTGCACAGCCTCTTATTCAGATTAAGCATTCCCTCATTCAAAAGGCTGTTTGCTCTCTGTTGTAGAAAGATTTGTATTTTCCAGGACCAGTTACCTTGGCAATGAGTGCTGACTTGGGTCCAGCACATCAAGTTTAAGGAAACAAACACAATTCCTAACACCCAGTTCCAAGATACTCTGTATCATACTCTGTATGAATCAATGACAGATTAGCATCAATATGGCTAATGATTTTAAGGAAAAAATGCTTGATTTAAGCAATTTAAAGAACTTGGAATAATGTAGACATTTTTAGGAAGCATTGGTGTTTGTAGGTGTTACCCAATACCAAGTGTTCTCAAAGGTTTTTGAAAATCTCACTCACATTGAGAAGCCATGGCTCCTTCTTACCCAAGTTCATCAATACGATTGCTAGGAAATAAATCATGATAAAAGAATAATATTCTTAGAGGAAGGAAGCATACACCAAAATGAATACTGTTATGCCTTGCAGCTGTCCATATTTATGGACGAGGTTTTCAGAAATCAGAAAGACTGTCCTTGACTCAGAAAAAAATATTTACTAATAAGGATATCTTAATTTGCTAGAGCTTCAAAATCCTTACTGAGCCTGGACTCCACTCACTTAAGTTTACTAGGCCTTTTCTTTACCCTCCCCTGAAATTTAGGTTTGCATTTGTTGAAATAAAACTTTTTTTGTAAAAAGATATCTGAGGTAGAGACAAATAGACTTCATAGGGAGTCACCCTGCACCTGTCAGATTATCAGCAGCTCTATTATATGAAGTGCATCCTGTAAATGTTTTTGCATATCGAAAAATAATTGCCTATGTCTACAGAAAAGTCATATGTGGCATGAAACCCAGACTACAGAAGACAGTACCAGTCCTAGTGTTAACTAGTTAGATATTCAGCTTTCTATTGCAACATATGTTTGCAAGATATGCAAAATATCTTATAATTGCAAGTGTTTTTAGAAAGCAACTTACTTAGAGAAAGTTTTAGTCATTCAAAATAACTTTCATAACAATTATTCAGTTCTTCAGGAAATATTTTCTCTGCCCTGATCGCGTGGATCATGGATCATGCAAAGGGCTACAAAGATCATCAGAGGGCTGGAGCACCTGCCCTATGAGGAACGGCTGCGAGAGCTGGGCCTCTTCAGCCTGAGGAACAGAAGACTGAGGGGGGATCTTGTTAATGTGTATAAGTACCTGAAGGGAGGGTGTCAAGGGGACGGGGACAAACTCTTTTCAGTTGTCCCGTGTGACAGGACAAGAGGCAATGGGCAGAAATTGAAGCACAGGCAGTTCCGCCTGAGCGTGAGGGGGAATTTCTTCCCAGTGAGAGTGACGGAGCCCTGGACCAGGTTGCCCAGAGAGGTTGTGGAGTCTTCTTCTCTGGAGATCTTCAAGGCCTGCCTGGATGCAACTCTGTCTAACATGCTCTAGGTGACCCTGCTGAGCAGGGAGGTTGGACTAGATGATCTCCAGAGGTCCCTTCCAACCTTACTGATTCTATGATTCTATGATTCTGTGAAAGTTACATGAGTGTGCTTTTTGATAAATAATCATAGTAAAGCAATATGCTGTAATATCTCTGAATCTACCTAGAATATATGGCATTGCAAGTACCTGATAAGTGTAGCACAAAGAACATATTTGCTGTTCTTCATCTGAAATAGGAAAGCTATTTAGTACTTTGTAAAACATATTAAATGAAGTTTGCTCGCTCTTGGAGATAGCTATTTTTTCTTAGTTTTGTGCGGGTGGAATGTTTGAAAATTGCATGAGACAGGCAATTTTGGCACTTCAGCTTGGAGTGCCAAATGTTAGTAAATCATTCTGAATGGATTTGAAGTTTAATTCTGCAATGTTATTCTGTGTGACAGTGAAGGCATTTGCATTTTCACCTATTTACATATTCACAGAAATGCATGATAGTTATTGCATAAAAGGGGTCTATTTAGGAAGAAAAGGCACATACCATTTTTGAAAGCTTTAGTCAAAGACTAGATATGCATCATGAATTGCATAGCATAACTTTACCTGGGAATGGTTATAGTAGAAAATGGAACTGGACAGGTGCAGAGAGCCAAAACAGAAAAAAAAGCAGAGCTGGTCAAATCTTCCCTGGGGATGCTGAGCTTCTGCAGGTAATAGAGTAGAAAATCATCCCTCATGCAGTAGGTTAAGTCGTTCAGCTCTATTTCTCCAATAGTTCACACTGCATTTGCTCATGTAAATTATAACGCAGTTTGTTGAGCACAAAACACACCATTCAGAGCTCTTTTTCTGCCTCTGCTCCATCTCTGTGAAGACCTAAAGCCTGGGAATGAGTTACAGTTGCTGTGATACTACAATTTATGCAACTAAGATGCTGTTTTATGGGGAGGGTTGTGCCTGTCGATATTTCATTCTTACTGGTATTTCTACTCTTAGTTTCCTGACACAGCCAGCTCTGCTGCTTTTGGGAATTCCCTGCATTTTGGTGCACATGTCAGTGAAATACATGTGCATTGCCAAGGAGCATATAAACAGAGCTGGTCTCCTAGGTCTGATGGCTCAGCCTCAAAACAGAAAATGGATTGTGAGTATGAAGTGAAAGGAAGGGATGAAATTTATTTAGATGCATTTTTTTTAATATGGGTTTTATTTTGCTACCAGTAAATGATGATGACGACGACGACGACGACGACGACGACGACGACGATGACGACAATAGGAGCTGTTTAAATATCCAAAGTGCTGCATCTTCAAATTCACTCCAAGTTACAGAGGAGCAGCAGCTCTCCACGTGGGCGTTTTCCAAACCCAGGCCCTCAGGCGGGTGCTGCTTCTACCTGTATTGAGAGACAGCACGGAGCTTTACAGGAACAGGAATAAAAAGAGTGCCACATCTTTGGTGACAAAAATCCAATTTTAAAGGAGTAAAGAAGAACCTCTGATAGTGGCAGATGTTGTTCTTCTCTTTTACTAGCTACTAAAATCTCTAATAAAAGATCTGGTAAAAACCATTCCTAGAGGCAAACATGGTTAGCTGTGTATAGGGCATCAGTTAGTTCTCATCAGGCAGCAGGCATAGCTCACTGGAATAATTAACCCAGACTTTTTGCTGTTGGCCCGTGTACTGTAATATATCGTTTCCCATCTGGAAAGACATACAGCATCTCCTTAAAACATCCTGTTTGCAGGATTCAGCTTCTTCACTGCAGCCTAACGGCAAGCACGTTCAAGTCCTGATTGAAGCCATACATGGTTAGCTCTTCCAAGAAAAAAACGATCTTGCCTCAGCAAAGTCCCAAGTGTTATCTGTCATGACTATACTTAATATCCAGAGCATTAAACAAATTGTGGAGTGTAAGTTTTGGAAAAAAATGCACTTGAGTTTGAATTTAAAAGGCTAGGGTAAAACCAGGGTCTCCACTCATAGCCAGCAACATCTGTGATAAGCAGAACTGAAAGGGAAGCTTTAACCTCTGGGGTTGATGGGGACTGCAATGATGAAAGGATTTTTTAGATGTGAAAAGACGGATCAAGAGTTTTATTAAATCCTGGGTTGGAGAGAAGGTTGAAAATTGCCTGTGCTTTGAATCTGGGACGTTTCAGCCTGCAGCAGGTGTGCTTCACATCTTGAACATTTCATATGTTTCCATTTCATTTCCTCTAGTTTCAATTCCCATTCCCTCAGATTTTATTTACCTGTTTCTTCCAACAATATGATAGCAAAAATAGCAAAGCTGAAAAGCTTGTCTCTAAATGCCTGATTTAAATAATGCATCCATTAATTTTTGCACCAATAGTGGTAAAACATAAAATAGTACATTATTTTTCAGAATCTGATTCTGAAAACACTAGACCATTTGACTAAAATATTCCTAATGTATAAATAAGGTTACTCCTGTGCATTAGTGTTTTCAGGCTCAAAGCTTTAATGTGTTGTTTTAAAATACAAACATTTTCCAAGGTGCAAAATATAAATGCAACCCTATTTGAATCTTCACTGAAATGAAGCATGAAAAAAATGGTGATGAAGGCTTTTCTTCCTTCGGCTGAAATGGGGGACTTTTAACATTTTTAACAGAACATCCTTAACATATACAGACCGTTACGTGAATAATAAGTTGTTACTATGTAATTGGGTTGGCTGATTGCAATGATTATGCTAAGTTGGCACAACAGTATAGCCATAGGGAAGCTACTTGTGTAGGGCCCACAACAGTATACTCGTTGGAGTCCTGAATCTGTATTTGGAGGTCAGAAATTCTGACTCACTGAGGGGGGATCTTATCAATGTCTATAAGTGCCTGAAGGGAGGGTGTCAAGAGGACGGGGACAAACTCTTTTCAGTTGTCCCATGTGACAGGACAAGAGGCAATGGGCAGAAATTGAAGCACAGGAAGTTCTGCCTGAACATGGAGGTTGGACTAGATGATCTCCAGAGGTCCCTTCCAACCTTCCTGATTATGTGAGGGGGAATTTCTTCACTGTGAGAGTGATGGAGCACTGGAACAGGTTACCCAGAGAGGTTGTGGAGTCTCCTTCGCTGGAGATATTCAAAGCCCGCCTGGATGCAACCATGTCTGACATACTCTAGGTGACCCTACTTGAGTGGGGGGGAGGGGGGGGTGGACTAGATGATCTCCAGAGGTCCCTTCTAACCTCACTGATTCTATGATTCTACATTCTGTTTAAAAATAAAGCTGAATATTTTACAAGTGCTCCTTAAAATAAGATTAAACTCCTTTTCTGTGAGTGTTTCATTTTAATTTCGTCAAATTTTAAAATATTGTATTATCTCCTCTGCAATCTAAATCCAAGAAAATTTATTTCAAAACACGTTCAAGAAGTAACAGTTTGCTCTGCAGTTGTGAGGCTTTAACGCCAGCAAACATTTTTTGTGAGCTGGATCTGGCGTTGCAATGGTTCATCGCCTTTGCCAGACCTGCACTCTTCCACGGAGAGGCTGTTCAACCGCAGAGAGGCACCAGCAGCTGCGTGCGCAGTGGAGCGCTGCCGACACGAGGCCGGCACGGCTCTGTGAGCGTAGGGCTCACACCGCCTGCCCCACCGCCAGCCATGGCCACTGTCATGCGAGGTGGCCACAGCATCACCCTAGAGGCAGAAATGCCATCAGTCCACGGCAGAAAGTATTAAATGCTTTTAGCAAGCAATGACCACCCTTAATGATTTCCCAGGGAGGAAATGAACCTCCAATCAATTATGACACTTGATTAGGTTACTTAAATTGCTGAATCTCCAGTAAAATCAGCAGCGCCAGCTCACCGACACAGTGTGTGTGATTCAATGGCCCTTGTAGTAATGCAGCTCTGCACACCTCCTGTTTTATGTACGTTGCTTTCGCTGTTATTCGGCTTCCATCTCATTACCAGTAGCCCAGATTTCCACCTTGCGACTTCAGAGCCTTTTTAGAGCATTGCTCTGGTCAGGGTCTGGTGATTTTTAGGCAGATTTTTTCCTTGAAGTGCTAATGCATTTCCTATGCAAACAGACACGTGCCTGTGGTTATTATACTGGCTTTAACTCAGTTTTATTCCCAGTGAAATGGATATGCAGCTTCAAAGCTATTGAAGCAATTGGTGAGTATCAAAGCACGCAGTGGCCTTGGATAAGAAGAAAGACCATCTTAATAGTAGACAGTCTTGCAGGGATTTCTAGTGATCATTGATAGCATGTAGTTCATTCACTTTTTAATTATAAAAGTGGCAGTGGTAGTAGTAAAGTGGAGTATGGGGAATGCCACGCTTCCGTATCACAACTGTAATGGCTTCTTTCTTCATTGGCCCTTTCCCTTCTCTGAGGTGGGGGCTGAGAAAGGACCCTGCAGTTATTCTACACTATTTTGTGGCCCTGAACCCGATGCCCCTTCCTGTTTTGCAACACTTCTCTTTGCCATTGGTCCTGCTCCGTACGCGGAAGGAGTTTTCACACGTCACACATCTCACATGAAAAATCTGTGGGCAACTCCATCCACTCAGTCCCCTGGTGGAGCCGTGATGACAGATGGCAGAATAGACGAGGAAGGGTACCGGCGAGGGGTAATAAAATACAGACCCACCTGGGCCTGGTCCCAGCGAGGGTAGTGTTGGTACCCGTCCTGCAGCCTGTTGAAAGGCAGCTCCACCAACCTGAAAGAGGTTGTTCTGGCAGGGCAAAGAGGAAAATCAAGCCTCTCTCATGAAAAGATACAAATTTCAGCTGAGTGAGTGTCAGGCAACTGGGAATAGTAAAAAACAACACTGCCATAGAGTCTCCAAGTGATGCTGAATCTGCCACCTTCCTTGGTGAGCTATTCCAATGCTCAGTTACCTTAATACAAGGAAAAGCTGTCTCCTTGAAGGCTGAATTTGTCTAAGTCCAACTTTTACCCACTGGACCCATGTGTGACTTTGTTTGCAACATCCAAGCTCCCATCAAGCCTGTCTTCCAAGCCAGGTCCAGTCCTAAAGTTACCTCTAAATCATCAAGCGATTCAGCTCTTTTGCTGCTTGGATAATTCTCTTAAGAGTCCTATTTGTATGTTTTCTGGACCTTTTATTTCTATAGCATTTAATTATAGCACATATTGTTTAGAAACAAAACATTTCTCTCAAGAAAGCATGTCCACCATAAGACTTGCTTCATGGGCATTGAGTTTGCTCAGCACTGCCTGGGGATTTGTATCTCTGTGAAGAGAGTGGGAAGCGCAGGGCTGGGAAAGGCCCAGCTGAGTACTGGAGGACTGTAAAGAGGGTGCAGGAAGGTAAAATTAATCCCAAGGGATGAGTGCCTGTGATGGAAGCTGTCAAAGGCCACGGAGTTGTGTGGAGACACACATCCGAAAAAGGCCAGAAGAGATTTATGGGGTGATAGGAGGCTGTGGCAAGGTGGCCACTGGTGGGGATATTCCTGCCTGGCCCCTTTCCAGGGCTCCCACACCCCTGCAGAGCTCAAGCCCTCCTCTTCCTCTCAGTCCGCTCGTTCTTTCCTCATGTGGCAGCCCAGGAAGCAGCAGTTTCTGCTCCTGCCTCCGTATCACTCCTCCCACCTCCTTTCCACCAGCCAAGAAAAAACACCAGCAAATCCCCAAATTTAAAGTAATTAGACCCAAAACACTTTCCTGCTGGAAGACCTTCTGCATAGGAAAAAGTTTCACTGTAAAGGCTCCATGGCATCCACCTGGCAGTTTGCTGTTCCTTGGTAAATCGGACAGGCTGATGTTCAGACAAACACCCAGCCCAGTCCCTGCTGTCGCCCCGTGTACCGCACACTGCCGAAACGCCTGCGGCACTCAGGAGTGAGGAAGGAGTGCAAGCGTTCATCCTGGCACAGCACGTATGTCGCTGAGGAAAGGCAGATCTTTGCATCTGAGGCGGTCCCACTCTGAATTCAGTGTTATTTAACCTTTCCAGCCCAGGGGCTGTTGTGGCTTTTACCTCTTTCACATCTCCACATCTCTCCTACTGTCTCTACAATCACATTTTTCTTTCCTCATATGTTTTTCCAAAGACACTAATGCAGTATTTGACTTACCCCGTCCCTTCCCAAGCTACACATGTATTTGTTTACAAGATTTTCCATCAACAGGTGGAAGAGGCTCAGCCTGCCTTTCCTGAATGTCGGGCAGTTTCTCCAATCACTTGAAGTCTCACTAAGAGCAATCAGTGATGACGATTAGCAGGGCTCGCTACGGAGTTGATGCTGAAGTGCCTTAGATGGTCAGGGCTTGTCGCATGTCGCAACTGGAAAAGTCGGCAGCTTGCGGCGTGGAGACAGGGATCCTCCCATAAAGGCAAAAGAGCTTCTCTGCACCATTTGCCCACCCCGATGGGACAGCTGCTTCTACGCTTCGGCCAATACTAGTGTGTTGCAGGGGAAGCATTCATGCTAAGAGGCGCTTCTCCCCCCTCAGCATTCGCCCCTGCCGACGCCTGCGGACGAGATCCAGCCTCTCCTCTCCTCTCTGTGCTACATCGCTCCTCCTCGGGACCAGCCATGGTTCTCCTGGCACCTATGTCAGCTGCAAGAGTGATGCCTGTCACTTTGCCTCTCTCTCCATCTTGCTGTTTTCCATAGGTTTATGCTCTGTCATGGGATTTAAAAGAGAGAAATTGTTCCTGGGCTCCAAACCAATCAAACAAAAGGGTATTTCTTTTGGCCAGCACTGAGTTATACCGTGCCTTTCTTCATCAGAGGATCCATAGAGGCCAAAAGTGTACAGAATTTCCAAAAGCTACATGACATGTTTGTTGCACAAGCATCTGTTAAGGACCATTTAAAAATATTTTCCCCAGTTTAGGAATTACCTCAGTCTCAGATTTTTTGAAGCTGGGGAATTTTCTGGAGAAAAATCAGTGTATTTGTGCCCTATTCTTACATCTTCCCTAGGCATCTGTCAGAGACAGGATGAGCTATATGGATATAGCTTCATCCAAATAGATTTAGATGAAGTGGAAGGAAAAATATATCAGAGATAAAAACTGTCCATGATTTGATTGTTTTCAAGGTAGCTGAGACCATTAAACCATTTTGTTTGACTTCCTGTGGACAACGCAGGGTTAAATTCTGCTCTGTCCTGAGCCCAAGACCTTCTGTTTGAGTAAAGTGTAATTTCTGTTTAGTTTAAAACACATTTTCTGGATAGGCATCTGGTCTCATCATTTCCCTGCATTTGTTCCTATGATTAATTACCCTTGCTGTTAAAAATTTATGTCTTACTGCCTCTGCTTCAAGAAATCCCTGAACTGCATGTTGCTGGAAGCTGGAAGAACATGCTTGGAAAGTACCACAAAAAAAAAAAATACCTTGCACTCACACTGTTTCTTAGGAATTGTGCAGAGACTACGTGTGCAAGACATGACACTACTGAGGAGCCTCTGATTTGACCTGTTAACAACTGTTCTTGTGCAACGAAAATTTTGTTGCATTAAAGTATTTTTGTATTGTAACAGTTACCTCTAAGCTATCATTTTGATGCACTGAATAGATTGAACACTTACATTTTTTGCTACAGCGAATTTTCTTCTGAATCAGTTCTGTGGTTCTTCTGTGCCCCTTTCTCCTGTTTTCAAAAGCCTTTGTGGAAGCAGCTCCAGTGAGACCAGTATTAGACTCTTCCACTTACTTCACCAAAGTAGAAGAGTAAGTCTTGCCAATGTGACTGCGTAGAGGAAAATCCATTTCTCTGTTACCTATTTATACAGCTGAGGCTCCCAATACACAGTTTCCAACAGGATGGGCTCCAACCACTGGACTCCAATCAATGCCCCTTGGAAGCATCAAACATAGGGGAATTTGTACAGGTTGCTCAATATTTTTGGAGGTTTCTAAGGAATTTGAATCTAGTTAAAATGTTGCATTTAAATCCCATCTGCAGCACACACAGCTTCCTCAGGCCCATGACTGCAGACCTCTCTTACTCCATATTCCAATTCTGATCCCACGTGAATGTGAAACTGAGATATATCTTTTGAGACCCATGAAGTTAAAGTAGGAGGAGATAAGGACCTGGTAGGCAGATTTGGTGTCTTCTGTCATGGAAGACGTTACAGTTGGTTGCAAAAGAAACTCATATCATTAACACACAGTAAGAATCACTGCAGCGCTGAGCAGAGGGAGCACAGCAAAAGTATATGAGACAGGACTGAAATGCTCATATACATTTACCCTCTTTAACGCAGCCATAGCTCCATGCTGCCATCCCTGTGTCACCTGTACATCGTCTGGCTCAGCCATTACCAACCATCAAGAAGGACTCCTGTCTTGATTTACCACCAACACAGTGGACAGACCTTTACATCTCAGGGGTAAACGTTCCAATGGATTAACACCGAACTTGCTGTAAAAATGTACAGTCTGAATTTATCTGACTTCAGCTTCTAACTATTCAGTCTGATAATACCTTTCCTGCTAGGCTAAAGCCAGCTCCTTCTGGGAATACTTTCTTTGCCATAAAAAAAATCGAGACCATGACTTGACTATCTTATAGAGGAGACAAGTTGAACTGGTTCTTTTTGCCCTTCAGTGTAATGCAGGTTTCTGCTAGATTTATACAATCTTCTCTGAAGGCTTTCCATCTGCAGCCTCCTCTCTAACCGGGGAGCAGCAGGAGACGTGCTCGGAGACTGAGCACCCTTCCTAGGGAGAACTCAGTTCCCATGTCAGCCTGGGCAACGGTTCTCTGAGCTCTTCCGTATTGGACCAACAGCAAGTATCTCACAGTCTGCTATGCTGATATTGTCAAAATTATCACAGGGAAAAACTGGAAGGACGATAATAAGCAATAGCTCTGCATGAATCGCTTACAGTGCCCCTTGCATACCCTGAGCTGTAAACCATTGGGTTATGGTGTTCTTCAAGCAAGGGGGAGAGCTTGTTTTGCATCAGCATTTGCAAGCTGCATCCAGTGCATTTTATCCCCTGAAGCTGAACCAGAATGTCCCTTGTTTCATGCTAACCACTCCACTCAGGAGCCTCGTCTTCCTTTTCTTCTGACTCCCTCCTGAACATTCATTTTTCATGCTGTTTTACCAATGACTGTCACAACCCACTCCATCCTCTCTGCTACCATATATTGTTGTTGTTTCTGTCTCACTGAGAGTCTCAGGGCAGGTGGGCCATACTGTGTTTGTAAAAGCACCGTGCACACCTGGTGTGATAGAAAGCAACTGCTTAAAAATGTATTTCCTCAATAAACACTGTAACCTGCAAGCCCCAAATAGCTGTATAACATCAAAGTTATTTTTAAAAAGAATAGCAATTTCTAAATATGTCATTGCAACCACAAGAGCCTATTTTTAACGGCAGTGTATATATTCTGTTTAAGATGAGTCATAAAGGTTCTGCAGCTCCATCAAGCTGCAATCAAATCTCTATCCATTGGCTTTATTATTACTCTTTTAACTGTTAACCTTACCTCAAAGGTTTATCCCATGCTAGATTTGCTTGGTGGTTCAGGCAGCCACCTGCACAAGGGAATAGGCAGTCTCTAATGTGAATGGCATGGAGCCTGGCAGGATTGCTTCGCATTGCACCCGCTGCATTTCTAGTATACCCTAGAAAAAAAAATTAATAGGGAGGCCACTGCTAGCCATTTAATAGAAAACCCTAGAAAAGCCACCGAGGTACTATGGATCCATCTATGCTACTGGTTACATTACAGCTCTGTGCCATGTAATAAGTATGCTGGCATACCCTCTCAAATGCTGCTTTCTACTTAGAAGGGGTTTCATCCTTTCCTCTTGCATCCTTCAGGCAAAAGATTTTTTACCTGACAGCTGCAAGAAATGAACTCCAGGGACTCTTGCTGCCACAGTCACCTGCGTGCCCTACTTTCCTGCTCGTATTTTCCTCCAGTACAAACTGCCAGCCAAAACAACACGTATTTGGGTTTCAGTGCCTCCAGTGTAAGCTTCATTCAGGCAACGTTCACCTCCTGTGGATGGTAAGATGCTCATGTGGTACAGCCAGCACCTTGGGAAGGGAGGTGGGACGCTAACACTTATTTACAGTAAGATTCACTGAATCTCTTCTTCTAGAGCTTAGGTACTTGTGCCTCTATGCATATTTCTGACTGGAAGCTGTACTCTTTAATGTAAGAAAGTGGTGCTGAGCTGAGCACAAATGGAGTCATTACACCTTGGCCTTGTTTGCTGGATTTGTTGGTACTGCCCAGCCACCCCAGTGCTTTCCCCTAGGGAGACGTGGTGGCACCAGTTGGGTTTCAAGATTCAGGCCTGAAAAGCACTTTTCCATCGAACAACACGGTCAGCTTGTCAGTACTGCAGAACTTCCAGCTTGGGCCTACAACAAGTAATTCACCTTCTTACTCTTAATAGATGCTGGGCACTCGTATCATATAGACCCGGTGCATCCTATCTGGACACTGCAGAACAATACTGCAGAAGAAGAAAATGAGCCTTCAACAGCTCCTCCTCTGCCTGATTCGGCCTTTTAGATCTCGCAGACCACCAGCTCCCTTGGAAAGGAAGGGCTTTTATTTCGCTCATGGCAGGACGTGCGGTCAGACAGTGGCTGGAGTCCAAAGCTTGGTGTCCTGGCAAGGTGACTGGTGCCGGGGTGCCTCATGGCAGTGCAAGGCAAAGCAAGACCAGTGCATTTCATTAAGAGCCTTGAGATGCTGGAGGAGAGATGAAAAGCACTGGTCATTATCCATTACCTGTGACCCATTCACTTGCTGATGTGCTGTTTTTCATCTCCCTGCCCTGCCTGCAGGCAAGCATCCCCCAATACCCTAATCTGTTTTTTTTATTCTCCACCATTTATTTTCCTGGAGGCCTTGTCAATTGTGGCTCCATTTTTAGGCCATGCCTTGCAGCGTTGCATATTCAGAAGCACTAAAATGTTTCAGCTCACGCTAATAAATTCCAGAAAGTCAGATCGTTTATTATGAAGCCAGTAGGAAGGATTTGAGAAAAGCACGACATAAGGAAAGAGCTCGGGAGATGAGGAACACGGCCACGTCCTGGAAACACGCAAAGGGGGGGAGCGAGAGAGACGGAAGGGGAGGGAGGACTTGGAAACCCATTAAATGAGGGCTTATCAGCAGATTTATGCAAATCACTTCAAACGCCTTCATTTATTAAAAGTATTAGGCTGCATTACTGTTTGTCTTTGGTCTCCCAATTCGGTTGCTAATGTCTAAGACAACTATTGAAATTAATTTGAAATTGATGTTCCTGTATAATCACTTAATGAATCTCATATTCACTGCCCTTAGCTCTCAGTTGACAAAGGATCTCACCCACCACAAGTAAGAGGTTGGAATACTGACTGTGATTTTAAAACTGTTGCTAAATTACAGTTTGCAAATATTTTACATTTATATCACACACTTCATCTTGAAGGATCTCAGTGTGTTTGAAATGTTACGTAACATTCATTCTTCAGTAAAATTCTATCACAAAAACTTTCTGGGCATCAATCTTCTCACTTCCCTGCATGACTTGGAATTAAATCAAATTTAGCTGTACTATTATGCAAACACAAAATCATATCTGTATTAAAAGATTATTATTAGGGATGCAAAGTCAGACATTTGTAAGATAAGTGCTGGAACTATAGCTCTGTGCAATATAAATTCCTTTTTCCATATATATGTAGCATACATACAATCTTTAGTTTCTTGATCATATATTTTCCTAAACTCATCCCCCTCCCCCAGAGGACTTACGCCTTATTAGCGTTCAAGAAAAAGCTTCTTTTAAAACTAGCGGAGCAGAGGAAGTTAGTGACTTGTAGAGTCCTTGCCTCATTCATTACAAAAGCTGCAAAGTTTGTAATGCATGTTCCTCCGTTTCTGGGTGGCTGACTTGATACCCCATAAATCTTGATTGGCAGAAATGCTGAATATGCACAGCAGTAACTGAAGCCAAGGAAACACTTGAAAATACAGAGCATTTTACATACTACTGAATACTCCAAAACATGAGGTCCTGGGGTCTCACACTGAGCACTTAAAATTCGTACACACTTCAAAGAGGGGAAAATACTTTTCTGTCTCTTAGGAGTGTTGGAAAATGTATTAGAACATTCATAAAACACTCTGACTGCTGCGATACACAGAGAACCGACATTACTCACTCACTCTGTAAAGCAGGGCTTGAACAGAGTGCAATAAATACGGAACAGGACACACTGTGACCCAGCAGAAGAAAGTATCTAACGTAGCTGTTCATTCTGTTCTGCAAACTAGCTGACATAAGGATCCTATGGAAAAATAGCACGAGCTTTTGTAAGGAGACAAAGGAACGGCATTTAAGGCTGTCCAGATAACCTTAATTATGACCACTCACGATTTTGTATGTTTGTCTAACTTTGCACTTGTTAAGTTTGTATAGTTTCTTAAGGACCAAGGTAAAGTCAACTGAGAAAGCCAAACTAATTAGCAATCACGGCACCGTTTTGAATGCTTTCCTCTGAATTAACTAACTAGTGCTTTGCATTAGTACTTCCTCAACATCCAGACCAGAGCTAGCCGGCTTTCTTCAAACGGGAAAGGCTTCCAAATCTTCCGATCATGGAGAGCTTCAGGTGCACCTCACGTTCCACAGCACAGCTCAGAAGTGTAATGACACTGCAGCAGAGTCCTGCAGCTCAGCTGAGGGCCAGGCTGGCAATGAGGTTAGGTCCCAAAATGCAGGGAAATGTTCACCTCTTCCCACAGTCAGGAATTCAGACTATCCAGCAGCAATATTCGCTCCCCATTCCTACCACATGCACATCTTCCAGCTTCCCTGCACTCGCGTCTTTGCCAAGCTCACTTTCTCCACAACACTCCCATCCTCACCAGTTTGCGGATCCTTTTTCCCAAAACCCTGTCTCCTCTCAGCGTGTCTTCCCTCCCTCTCCCACAGCATTACCATCTCCCACACTTTATGCATACCTCAGCTAAACGGGTATCACTGAAACAAGACCAAGGAAGAACTACAAGGAAAACCTCTCCCAGCACAAATGATCTCAAAAGCTCCAGTCTCCAAGCATATAGAAGATTTAAGTTGTAAAACAAGTAAATTAGAGTGAATTGCTACAGTGGCATCCTTCACATTCCAGCTTCCCTCTAGAATACTAAAGCTTTCAAGGGCAAAAAAGAGGGCGGGGGGGAGAGAAAAAATCTTTAGCTTCAGTCTCAAAAACAGTTGGGTTTGAATATTTTTAGGAAAAAAATGGAATCAGTCAATCTGAAATAAAAACGTTCCAAAATAATTTTTCTAATAGAAAGTTTTAAATAATAGAATTTACATTACTCTTGTGCAGGGAGTAAGTGAACCATCTTGCAGAAACAAATTATATAACCACATGATAAACTTAAGGGCAAAACCCCCTAAGAATAGTGGTAATTACATTGGCCATCAGTCTTTGAGTGCTTGATTTTGCAGTAAGCTACACTGTCATACCATTTTATACGCAATTTCTTGTTTACTTCTTTGCAACATGTTCTCTTATGTGGACAGGATTACTCAAAGCATATCACCAAACATCTTCAAAGTGGATTGCTCAGGGGGTGTTCAGATACCTGCTAGCAGCTGAAAGTTATTACTGAAATACTGCATGGGTGCAGAACCATCTTATCTCAGCCTAGTTTTCCTCATTTCTAGTCCTGAGAACTTGGGGGGGGGGGGGGCACTTCTAATCTTTTCTAACCTTTTGCATCATGTTGTTACAAATACAAAAAACAATACTGAAAGGCAACTGCGGCTCAGTAAAATCTAAGCAAAATTTCTTGAGGCAAAGATGCCTTTCTGCCTCAATGGCTTCCTCCTGCTGCTATTAAAGGACTACTGCTGCTGCCAGCAATTGATGTGTTAGGGCTGCTTTAGCCATGTTTCAAAAATGGTCTATAACAAGCAGTTGCCAATATCCAAAGATTGCTTCAGACCTTTCCATAATTCTCCTGTTGTCTTATTTTCATCAGTTTCATTCAATTTCCCAAAACTAACAGATCAAAAACAGCAGCAATCCCAGAATTGTATGCAACATACTATTTCTTTAACTCCCAACACTGACTTGAGGTTGTTTGCATTGCTATTTGCTGCTCAATTTACAGACTTTTGGTTTGTTACTTATCAAAATACAAATTGCAGGACTTTGTATTCCAGGCTCCATATGTCAAACTGCACAAGTCATTTATTTGAGCATAGGCCATGTCTTGTTCAAAATATCCTTTCTTTTCCCACAGTGTAGAATTGGATACACTAAAAGTATCTAAATTCCATCCAAAACATTTAGTTTTACTGAATCATTTAGATGATAATGTCAGGTCTCAGTCTTACAGAGCTATCTTCAGAAAGCAATACTGGGCCACAGCAATTTTTGCCTCCACTATAAATACAAGAACAGGTCACATGAGTAACTTTGGGGAAGGATATCATCTTCCCTGAATTTTGTATTAATATATGCAATTATAACATAAGATACTCAGTTATCTAACAATGATAAGGAAACCATTTACTGTCACTACTAAGTTTTCATCACCTAATACCTTTACTCCGAAAACTTGTTTTGAAAAAACTTTAAATCTTTGCTGTCCTGCAATGAGCTGCCTGCCAAAACACAGTTAATCAAATTATATGAGCTCATACCTTTACTTGTCCCTTTATACTGAAAGCAAAGCAATTTTTTTTTTCTTTTTTTCTTGCAATCATGGTCTGCATTCCAGGACTGCCATCTCCCTATATCTTTGTGTACACTAGACTTTAACAGCTCCTTTGGAGAGGATTCATGGAATCAGTAATGGGTTTTGTAATTTTCACCTTCTGTTTTCTAGTTCAGATAGTAATCGAATCCAGTCTCTGCTGTTGTATTTTTCTGGCAACTATTTGTTGGCCTCCATGAAATGAGTTGGAAGTTTGATTTCCGTTCTCAGCAGGCACGTTCGTGTGATATAGATGAACTGCTATAACTGGCAAATTGAAGGCAATTTCAGCAGAGATTCCTAGGATTAAATAAGCATGAGAACAAAAATTTCTTCTCACCTCCACAGAGGTCTCCTCTTTAACAGGCTTGAGACATGACAGAACAAGACTGGTGAATTTGGGTTTCTGCTGTTGTAAAATCTATTTTACAGGGGGCTTTATTTTTCAGGGCTATCAAACCAGCACCCATGCAAAATTACTAATGAAAATAAAGCAAGTCATTATGAAATAAAATCCTGAAGCAAAATAAGCTTTATCAGTCATCAAAAATATTTTCTATTTCTGTTGCATTTTAATTGGAATATATTAGTATTTTATTTCCCTTGATATCTCAACCTCCTCAACAAAAAAGGAGTTTGAGTATTCATTCTGATAATACTCATTTGGTTCTCCTTGGTTTCAGTGCAATAACATCAGCAACTGAAAGATCACCGGTAGCATTACAGGCAAGATTATAAACTGTCACACAAGGCATTTTGGAACTGAAAAAGTTATCAGTTTGGCATAGGTTGAACATACAACTAGGCTAAGTTTAAAAACTTTATTTTTCATACAAAACAATAATAAATCCAAGCAGATAATGAACTAAATGTTTCTTCTTGTTTCCCATTTTTTTCCTTCTTCTTCTCAATATAGTCTATCCACAGTTCAATGTTAAACTCCTACATATTCAGCAAAAACTATGAGGTTTCCATCTTGTATCCATGTTTTTCTAATTCAGCTCTGTATAAAAAAAAAAGATAAGTATATTGAAACACAAAATATTATCAGTCACTTGCAGTTTTAAAAATATAATGGATAATATACAATCATTTTAAACAGTATGAACAAGAGGTCATATTGCTTTTTGATTAACAGCAATAACTAACCTCACTTGCTTTGTAGTTCTTCAGCCTAGTCAGTCTTGGATGACTAGAAACAAACTCTAAGTAAAATATTCAAATATTTGTTTTCAGCATAGTTACTGTCCTCTGTCACACTGTGGTAGGAGTTAGGTTATATGGTGCAACACAGTACCTGTGAGTCAGCAACAACTCCAGACACATTAGAAAAAACAAAATTTTGTTTTCTGCTGGTTATGCTCAGAGTTTCCTTGAACCCAATGAACGTGCTAATCTGTTTGATGAATTTAAAAATGCATGCATTTCCAATTTTTTTTTAACACTACTGGACTGCAGTACTTTTAAATCTCGGTGAGATCTACTCTCCAGCAAACAATTTCAGGTGAGAAGGATTGCTTCGTTCACCTGGCTGCAGCCAGGACAGCATGTCTGTGACCGCAAAAGTTAACCTTCTTTTCTGTCCCTACTTGCCTCCATCACACCAGCCAGAACTATCTCCTGTGTATCTCTTAGTTACAGCATATGGTGTCTAGATATTATTGGAAAATAGTTCAAATCTCTAAAAACATTTTAAGTTGCTTGAAACACTTAAAAGTGATGGAATTTTAGAAACAGAGGACCGCAGCATTTTCTTTCTGTAACTGCTGTAAATTACCCTAACTATGAATTTGGGATAGAGATTACTAAATTGCTTTACAACAGAAAAGTTTCTTTTGACTCAGTCAAGAAGCAAGCACATACTTTTGTTTACAAAAAATGCAAAACTTCAGTTTCCAGAAGCAAGATGAAATAAAAACAGGCTGTAGAATAGCAACACTGCAATCCTTCATTTTAACACTAGTATATGGACACCAGTACTACCCACTACAATTAAGACATTTATCAAAGGCTTGTCAAAACTATGATGATCAAGAATGCCGTCCTTTAAAAGTTCCTGTTTTACAATGCACCAAATCCATTTTCAATATTACAACTTAACCTATTAATTTAACTGCTTTTCAACCTTGTAGCAAACAACTATATCAGACTTAATTCTCCTATCTGCTACACATCGGTCATCCGAGTTCCGCATGGCAGGTCAGACCAGAGACTGTTTAAACAAGCTGTATTACAGACAGTTTGTTTTGCATCCAACATAGAGATGGATTAATTATAAAATGAGAATTTGAGAGTTCGTATTGATGGTTAAAACACCTTAAGTTATAATTTAGAATCAATAAAGGGTTAAACTTAAACTACAAGTGACAGAGAGGACTAAACAGCTAGATTAAAGGTACTTGAGTTACTATCACTTTTTTAAAAAGCATATTATGAAGAGTTATTTTGCTATTGTTTCTCATAAACAACATGCTCACCACATACAGGAAAGGAACTTTAACATTAATTTGGACAAATTTGCCAGAGCTCACTTATCTATTTGGACCAAGAACAGCAATGCTATCTGGAGGTATAAGAAAAAAAAATTATACTAACATACTTCACATATCATATGATATAAAAGATAACCTTGGACCTCCTGCTATTAATCTTGCAATAGATTTCAGAATTAGCTCTGAACCACACACATGTAGGCTACATAGAAACAGAGTTATTTCTCTTAAATTGAAGTGTGAACTTTGATACAATTTGACAAAATCTTTGTACTGTCTTAAGGTGTATAACACTAAAAAAGCCCAAAGATGTTAGTAACACGATAGTTAACTGTGCTATGAGCCCTAAGATAGGGCAGCACATGGAATGGAGCTCTTATCCCACAAATCCTGTTCTAAAAGACTTGAGACAGATAAGCATGAAGCAGAGCTTTTCTTCTATTTGTTTCAGATCTATATTTTCTAAAGCAAGCAGACTTCAAACTTTCAGATATAACCTTCTAAACAATGCAGTTTTTGAACCATTCTACCCTATTTTTAAAATAGTAAGTTAAGGATAAAAAAATTACCTTAACTGATTGGAGAAATCGTCTTCTACATTGTCATCATCCCAATTGTCTTCCCAGACATGCGCATCTTCATCTTCATCTAAACCAGTCCAATCTAAAGACAGGAAAAAAAAGTCTAAGTATTGTATCTTGCATTGCTTTGATATCATGTCCATGTTATACTGGCAGATTAATTCAGCCTCTGGGTAAGAAAGACTCCAGCTGCTAAGAATTCCTCTCTTTTACAGAAAAGTTTTGATCATGCTCAAGTATTCACAAAACCAAAACACACAGCAAGCACAAAAAAAGGACAAAAAAACCCACATCACAATTTCTTGAATTATAATAAAAGCACAGCTTAGTAAAATCACTATATACATCACATCATGGCTTTCAGGATTACAGATTTATGAGGAAGATATATTTTGCAGACAAATGGAAAAGCTCTAGTAACAATGCAAAAAGAAAAGATGGTTGAGTACTTGACTCCTAGAAGCTCAGAAAAACGGTGTGCAGTTCCAACAGTTTATATTTAATTTTTTTAAATTAAAAAAGTAAATATATTATCAAATGCTTTTACCAAAACACAAAAATCCTCAATCCACTCAGATAAGACTTTGACAGTCTATGGATAAGTGCCAAAAACATATCTGTAATACAGAGGCAAAGGCAAATTGAAACAGACATTTGCAAACAGTAGTTGCTACCAATAACTACCTACTTCTGGGTTCCTAATACAGTAGGAGCTGTTTCCTTACAGAGAGAAGAGACTAAATGTCAACTTTTAGCTTAATCTTTAATTTTAAAATTGTAATTTGGTACACTATTTTTGACAAAGTACTGATCATTGAATTAATTCTTCATTACAAAAAAAATTTAACTAACTTGTGTAAAAAAAAACAAATAAAAAACCAGAAAAGCATAGAATCACTACATAAATACAAGTTGGTTTACTTGATTTTAGACCAAGTCCCTCACAGTTCATCAATTCTTTTTCACTGATAGACATCAAGTTTTTTCTAATGCAGTCTCTCCATCCCCAAAGTTCTCCCCCAATTGTTTCTTCAATATTCTGATTTTGTTCTAATACTGTGACAGCAGGATCCCAGTAGGCCTCACACTTGAAAATGTGCAGTTCTTTGAATGTAAAAGTAGTAAAAATATCAAGTCCAGTTATTAAATCAACACTAAAAGCTTTATTGACAGAAAAGATAATTTTGACAACTGTGACCTTGTATTTTGTATCTGATAGACTACTAGTATATCTAAAGAGATTAGATTATTCCTTCCCTAATCCTAAACACTTAAATTCAGTAAATCATCTGCTGCCCATACAGAGAAAGCTCTGATGACTAAGGCCCAAAGTAACATAAAACACTGACAGAACTACGGAAAAAAAAAGATAAGGGAATAAGAGATTAAAACCAAATTGACTGTGAACAACTTTATAAGAACGAGGGTTGGTTCTTGAATTATTTTTTGCTCTTTTCTAACACTGACAGGCAAAACATCATTAATATGAGATTTACCAGAACAGAAAATCCATTTGTAACTGATTAAAGACATAGATGTAGAAGGCAGTAAGATTAAACTTCCCTGCGCAAATATGTATATTTTATTATACTTATTCAGTTTTTTACTTTGTATGAAAATGCTAATGGTCCTAAGGAGAGCAAAGAAAGAGACCAGGGAGAAAATTTAAAGAGAAAAATATGCAGTACAGAAAGAAAAGAACTACCTGAATTTAGTTTCTGCTAGTTGTTCAATAGGAAGGATTTTATTTTAGTATTATCTGCAATAAATTTTGCTTATTTATACAATATACTTGATTTGTCTCCCTAAAAAAGCACGCTTTATTGTTTATGCTGTTTATCCGGATTTCAGAGATACAAGAACAAAGCTCAAAATGGTTTGAAATAAACAGAAGGTCAAACTTCATAAACAGGTCAGACTTAAAGATTCCAAAGAACCATAATGACTAATATCAGCACAACATACACAACAGCTTCAGTCACAAAAGATCAGTTGGAGAGATTGCTGAAACATGCTCCAAGTTTCGCTGGGTGAAGAAGAGTCAAACTGGCCCATGTCATCTTCGACTTGGGGCAGGGAAGGAAGGGAGAGATAAATGAGTGAAAGTAAACCCTGAAATATATTCTCACAGCTGTAACTATGTGCTCAACACTATCTGGATGTTGACACTATACACTAGAATTGCATACTGAAGTTACTATTCTAGTTACACTATATGCCTGTGACTTGGTAAATAAAAAAAGAAAAGATAAAAAAAGCATTATGTTGGACTGAGATTACCAAGAACATTTGATAGTAGCATTATTACTGTAAATCAAAACTATAAAATTGATTTTGATAAACTTGCCATGGTTGGACCCCTTAAAACATGTATTTTAATACACTGACCAGTTTATTTTGCTCTTGAAAAACAAAAATTCTTTCTAGAGTAAAGGACTAAAAAAACCTGAAATCCTATCACTTTACACTCCTGAGAAGAACTGTACAAGAAGTTCGTAAGTGACCAATTCACATATACTTGAAATTGTCACGCTGTATGTCAAATAAAATATTCCATAAAAATAGAACGTCTGCTTTAGATCCTTAGAACTTTTCTTGAAACAGTTTATCAAATCAAGTTTAAGTAGGAATCCTTCCCTAAAATCCAGTGTTTTTATCCTTTAGCGTAAGTTTGCATTATCTGATTTCTTTTGGATATGAATAATTGGGTAATAGAATGCAAACTCTTTCTGCTGCACAGAAGGATTGTGTTTTGATGTGAAAGAACAAATATTTGACAAGAGTTTGATCAAATATTTATCATGATACCTTCCAAAGAAACTGAGGAAAACATTAAAGGTGGCAAGAAAATTCTTTACAACCTCTCAACAGTATTATTTCACTGGCAGATTTAATCAGGCCTCCTTAGCAGTTCTTAATCTTTGGAAGATAAGATCTACAAGAAACTTGATTGTGGTCACTATTTAATAAAACTTGCTCTGCCCAGATAATTTGCAGAGCATTTCAACTATGGATGTTTGGTTTTAGCAGCACAGATAAGATTCAAGTACAATTAACTTGATTTTGCTTGGTTTTAAGTATATTGATGCTCATTACTCATGAACTCAATGAGGAGTTCCCTTCAGATTTAAGGTGATTTCATTTACCGTAATTATTAGTTTTTTCCAGTTTCTGAAGACATTATAAAGTTGATATTTTTAGTCTGGTTCACCTATACAAAGAATGTTTCTTTCAGAGTGGCAACAGAGAAACGAAGGTAAAATCATGACAAAAGTTGTCTCTACTGACACTGTAAGAAATACTGAGCCAAAACCCCCAAAATTTTAAGATCAATTGAGATTAATGCAAAAACTCAAACTAGCAGAAAACAATGAATTGAGAAATATTCCCGCTTTGTGGGCAACTTACAGGCAACTTTTATAAGAGCAATTCAGTGCACTGGCCAACCCAAAATTCAGAAGCATGCTGCCAGGATTTTCTTCCAGCCTACAACCAATACTTAATTTACATTAAATAAGAGAAACAACTTTTGCCTGTTTAGAAAACACATATGGAGACAAAAAAAAAAAAACCCAGCATTCTCAAGTTTGTTTCAGCTATCAGCTTAACTACTTTAATAACTTCCTCAGCTAGTAAGGGCAAAAACTCTTTTTAAACAGGTAATGAGGCTCTTGAGCTAGACTCATAAGGCTAAAAGAATTATATACAATGAAGATAGCACAGAGAAATCTCTGACTTCCATCCATCCATTTCTCATCATCCACAGCTCAAGGCAATTCCCAGGATTAAGGACATACAGGAAACCGACAATCATGCCCTTGAGGGAATCTTTTAAGTCTGTAAAAAGACGCTGAGCCAATGAAACACATGATGTTCACCGAAATCCAGATTTTGATTCCCTCATTCATTAACTTTTTTAACGACAAGAAGCAAGCCAGCATATAGATTTGTGCTTCAGAAGACAGAGATACAGAGGGAAGGCAGACAGCTTTATTCCCTTCTCGCATTTCCCCCACCTCTCACTCTCTCAGCCACCTGCTCTCCCTCGCCTTGCTCACCGAGGTGCCCTCGCCTCCAGCTGCGCGTCGCGCAGTGACACAGCACTCTCCGCGAGGAGCGCCCGGCGCCGCCAGCCTCGCCGGCCGCCGCCGGCGCATTCGCACTTCATCCCGACTCTCGCTCGGTTGCGCCGTGCGGCCGGGGCGCCGCAAGGCTTCTTCTGCCTCGCCCAAGCAGCGCACACAGAGACACTGGCTATGCCGCGGCGCCGAGCCGCCGCCACCGCCCCGCCACGCAGCGGGCCCGGCCCCGCCGCTCCCCGACGGGCGGCGGCCGCGGCTCCCCCCGCCCCGCCGCCACCGGCCCGCCGCGGCCTGGCCCTGGCGCCGCGGCCTGCGGGCACAGCTTCCGCCGCCTGCCTCTCCCCCCCCCGCCTCCCTGGCCTGCTGCGCCCCGGCCCGCAGCCCACGGCACCTTCGGCCGGGAACTCTTCGAACTCGTCGTCCTCCTCCAAGAGTCCCAGGTCCACGGGCTGCTTCTTCTCCGACATGCTCAACCCACCGCTCTGGCACCACGTCTCCGCTGCCCCCGCGGAGGGCGACGGGATACTAGCGGAGCCGCCGAAGGGAACCACGCATGCGCCGGAGCCGCAGCCCGCTTTCTCGGCCTGCGCGGCTGGCCCCACCCCCGCCGGGCAGGCCCCGCCCCCGCCGGGCAGGCCCCGCCCCCGCAGCTCCCCGGCCTGCTGGATGGGCTGCGTCCTTGCGATAAATGTCACGTATATATGCTGGATCTAGACATAAAATACATATATGGTTATATTTTTATATTATATTATAAACATGCATACACACATACGTGTGTATCTCTATCACTCTCACTTTCCATAAATGAATTCTTCAGTACGACAGCTGTCGGCCAGGAGGGAGATTTATCACTTTAAAATGAACTTGGATTCCCCAGGAGTTTGCCGAAGCACAGCACTGAGTGCAACTGCAAAAAAGAGATTTTGTGTGAAAGATGTCGAATGCATTTTCAATACTGAGGGTAAAATAAATCTGTCTACTACAGTAGTAGATGAAACCATACATGCCACTTCCTATACTGACCACATATGTTTTCTATATGTTCTTTCATTATTGATTTATTTTCAGGCAAAACTTACCAAGTAGCAGCCTTTTGTGCTTTTAATCTATAATCACTTTTTTCCTCTTCTAGCAATTTAATATATTGTTTCAAAATCTATATCTAATTACTATCTTTTAAATTCTTTGTTTGTCAAGAGAAATAAGGAAACAGCATGAAGGGGAGAGCTTAACTAAACTATTCAAAAGATTTAGCTGTTGCATGAGAACTAGAAATGCCATGTTTATGAAATATTCTGAAATACATTCATTTGGCTTAAATCTAGGTTCTGCTGCGGATTCAAACAAAGGCAAAGTTCAGTGCTTGCTAGTCTGAACAAGCCGGTGCATGTGGTGGCTTCACTGTCTGCTCTCTAGGCAATCACCTTAAAACAGAATTGCCAGTAGCTGGAGGTTTTTCACTTGCGCTGCGAGAGTTTGATTCATGGGACAATGACTTGCGCAGCTGGGTTATACTGTGTCCTAAATTTAAAGTCAGGGAAACAACGAACAAAAAAATGGTGCGGGAATTTATATAGTTCCTTTTCAACCTCGTGTGAGCAGGTTCTGGCATGTGGTCACAGTTAAGGCAAGGTGGAAAATGAGTCTTTCTGCCAGATGAAAGGTCTATTTGAATGGTCACATTTTATTTTTATGCGATGCAAGGTCTGACTGACACTGATGATTTCAAAAATTATGAAAACTCGAACTTAATAAATCCATATGTGGAATCTAGTCCCAACTGACTGGGATTTTTTAGCAAGCTAGGTATTTTGGAATAATAGGTATCTTACCCTATCCAAAGAGTAGAAGATAAAGTCATAAAATGGATAGGGGTCTATCAAATGAAAAGCTAGCAAAGATCTGTGATCATTCTGTTACTAAGGCCCAAATTCAAACCCTGTTGTTTTTGCATTACGCAGAACTAAATTATGGATTTTGCAGCACATTGAGGAGTATCAAGGTGTCGAACTGCACCTAGATTACTTAAGAAAGAGTGTGACTTTGGAACTTATATGGATGAGTAGCTTCAAATAGCCTCAGAACAAGCAGCATCCTGATTTTTTTTTTTTTTTTTTTTTTTTTTTGGTGCATTTATGTACATATCTGGTGTGGAGAAAAGATACAGCAGCCCTTTCCTTCCAGCTCTTGAAGTGCCAGCAGAGCGAAGAATTTGTACTTCCCTAGGGTATATGGCCAGCCGCTGCACAGGGAGACAAGAAAAATCAAGGATTCCTGAAACAGTGTCTTATTTATATAGGGACTGACCACAGTCTGTCTCAGATCTGGGTAGTAGATTCTCCTTTGCATTTCCCATCTGTGGAGCTGAGCATTCCCATCAGTAAGCCAAATTTAATCTTATGTGGTCACAGAGGTCTATATTGTCAAACTCTCCTGCTTTTATTATAAATCTCAAGATACTTCAAGATTTTTTAAAAAGCTGCGGTTTCTGGAGTTCTGTGATTAAATGAGGAGCTTAGCTCTGGTTTAAAAAAGATAAAATAAGTTTCTAGCTCAAGCAATTGAAAGCAAGAGGTTGAAAATGTGAACAAAAAGAATTTCAGATGAATCTATTTAACTTGTAAGATTGCTTTAAAATAATAGATTTAAAAATAAAAACTTTAAATCCATTTAAAGCCAAAGCCACAAGTTTTTGAAGTCTGGAATTTACATTACCTTACCTAGTTTTTCTTCTAGAGGAATGAATGGATCACTGTAATTCCCCAAACTCTTTAACTCTTTGCTGGTAAGGTCCCCAAGGGCATAGGTATCTACCGTGCCATGTTTCTTTTATTGAGGTATGCCCACCCTAGGTTGACTGAAGGACCTCATCTGCAATGCCTTCTCTTAGCCAGCCTGTTATACCTTGCAAAAAAAGGTGCCTCGTGAATAGAACACCTATGGCAGGACAACAGACTGGCTTTCAAATCTCCATTGTGTCTAACTGAGACAGAATTTCACATCATGTCAAAACCAAGTGCCACAACCACCAGGATATTTGCTGGTTACTTAGGGGATCAGTCTTTTTCTTTCCTCCAGAATAAATCCAGTTACTTTTATCCAAAGTGGAACAAATTCAGCTGGAAGATTAACTCAGTCTGCAATACCAAATAGACCAAATAGACACTCTCTTGGGACCTGGTTCATGTGAGTGACATCTCATGTCCCAGATGTATGCTCTTAACCACCAGACTATACAGTAAACAAGGAGAGAATCATAGAATCAGAGAATCAGTAAGGTTGGAAGGGACCTCTGAAGATCATCTAGTCCAACCTCCCCTGCTCTGCAGGGTCACCTAGAGCGTGTTAGACACAGCTGCATCCAGGCGGGCCTTGAATATCTCCAGAGAAGGAGACTCCACAACCTCTCTGGGCAACCTGTTCCAGTGCTCCGTCACTCTCACAGTGAAGAAATTCCCCCTCACGCTCAGGCAGAACTTCCTGTGCTTTGATTTCTGCCCATTGCCTCTTGTCCTGTCACACGGGACAACTGAAAAGAGTTTGTCCCCGTCCCCTTGACACCCTCCCTTCAGGTACTTATACACATTGATAAGATCCCCCCTCAGTCTTCTCTTCTCCAGACTAAACAGGCCCAGCTCTCGCAGCTGTTCCTCATAGGGCAGATGTTCCAGCCCTCTGATCATCTTCGTAGCCCTACACTGGACTCTCTCCAGGAGCTCCATGTCTCTCTTGTCCTAGGGAGCCCAGAACTGGACACAGTACTTGAGGCCTCCACAGGGCTGAGTAGAGGGGCAGGATCACCTCCCTCGACCTGTTGGAAACACTCCTTAGGAATGCACCCCAGGAGACCATTGGCTTTCCTGGCCACAAGGGCACATTGCCGGCTCATGGTCAATTTGTCATCTACCAGCACTCCCAGCTCCTTCTCTGCAGAGCTGCTCTCCAGAAGGTCATCCCCCAGCTTGTACTGGTGCCTAGGGTTATTTTTACCTAGGTGCGGGACCCTGCACTTGCCCTTGTTGAACCTCATGAGGTTCCTCTCTGCCCAACTCTCCAGCCTGTCCAGGTCTCTCTGAATGGCAGCACAGCCCTCAGGTGTATCAGCCACTCCTCCCAGCTTGGTATCATCAGCAAACTTGCTGAGGATGCACTCTGTCCCCTCATCCAGGTCACTGATGAACAAGTTGAACAGGATGGGACTCAGTACTGAGCCCTGGGGGACACCACTAGCCACAGGCCTCCAACTAGACTCCACACCACTGATGACGACCCTCTGAGGGCCTTTCAGCCAGTTCTCAATCTACCTCACTGTCCACTTGTCTAACCCACACTTCCTGAGCTTATGTAGGAGGATGTTACGGGAGACAGTGTCCAAAGCCTTGCTGAAGTCAAGGTACACAACGTCTCCCCTCATCTATCCAGCCAGTCATTCCATCATAGAAGGTTATCAGATTGGTTAAGCAGGATTTCCGCTTGGTGAATCCATGCTGACTACTGCTGATAACCTTATTTTCCTCCATATGTCTGGAGATGACATCCAGAATGAGCTGTTCCATCACCTTTCCAGGGATGGAGGTGAGGCTGACTGGCCTATAGTTGCCTGGGTCCTCCTTCTTGCCCTTTTTGAAGACTGGAGTGACATTGGCTTTCTTCTAGTCCTCAGGCACCTCTCCAGTTCTCCGTGGCTTTTCAAAGATGATGGAGAGTGGCCTAGCAACAACATCCGCCAGCTCCCTCAGTACCCGTGGGTGCATCCCATCCAGGCCCATGGATTTTTGGATGTCTAGCCTGCCCAGAAGGTCTCTAATCCTATCCTCCTCAACTAAAGGAAAGTCTTCCATTCTCCAGACTTTCTCCCTCATGTCCAGGTTCCGGGATTCCTGAGGGCTGCCCTTAGCAGTGAAGACTGAAGCAAAGGAGGCCTTCAGTAATTCTGCCTTCTCTGTATCCCTTGTCACCAGCCCCCCCCCCCCCCCCAGTCAGTAGCAGGCCCACATTTTCCCTAGTGCACCTCTTGCTGCTGATGTATTTGAAGAAGCCCTTCCTGGTGTCCTTGACATCCCTTGCCAGACTCAATTCCAACTGGGCCTTAGCCTTCCTCGCCACATCTCTACATACTCTGACTGCATTCCTGTAATTCTCCCGAGTATTCTGTCTGAATTTGGCCAAGAGCTCCTTGCTCACCCATGCAGGTCTCCTGCCTCTTTTGCTGCATTTCTTACTCGTAGGGATGCACCGCTCTTGAGCTAGGAGGAAGTGATGTTCGAACACTAGACAAAAACACATCCTCCCACAGATAGTTGTTAGAAAACATTGACTTTAGTGCCAATCTTGTGGCTTAGCAAAGACAAGGTCTAAAATCACATTTTCTTAACATTTTTTACTAGCATTTTCAGGTAGCTTCCTATTCAGGCTTTGTATATCCCATGGCTTACTGCCCCCAGGAAGCCTGTAAGGAACTTTTGCACATTTCTCCGCTAAGAAGAGCTTTCTCTGAATTCCATAGAACACCACAGCATCTAAAAGTCAGGTGATATATCTTATAATACACAAGTCTTTTGGTGAACCTAGCTCCACTGATGATTCTTAATTTGTTACAGAAAGGAGCATAAGGATTCAGCAGTTCAGAACAGTCTTTCCAGTGTGAAAAGAAATTTAAAAGGTTACAGAAGAATGTCCAAATCCCAGGTACAATTGGAGTTTGATGCTTTCTAGGTGGATCATCAAGAGAAAGTGTTGTCCTTCAGCATCTACGTTGTGCAATCAGAGTGGGAAAAGGCCACTAATAATATCTACCCTGCACATCTACAACATGCAGGCATTTGTTTTTGTTTTATGCTTTCTCTGTTGCAAGCCAAGGGCTACTGGCAATCTGTATGGTCACCAAGACTGTACTTCGTATCTGCTGAGAACACAAAGGACAAGGAATTTTTCCTCATGAGTTGGGGAAGGCACTTCCTACGTTCCCAGAACAGAATACGAGAGGGTCTTTCCCCAGCTGCAACCCTTACACAATAACTCAGCTATGTGCTGAATCTATGGGTCTTCCAGGACCTACAGCCTGACATTCCTGGTTGCTTCAGCAAAGAGGTCTAAACTCAAGTTCCATGAAAATTAAAGGAAAAAATTCCCATATATTTCAATGGTTCAGGATACAACTGTGAGTATCTCTATTAAAACTTTAACTTAAATATATCCTTAACTGGTAGCATGTTTGAAATAATTGAACAAGACAATCCTGAGTACTCATCAGCCCCTCTATTATTCTTTCCGGAGATGCACAGCAGCTATTTACTCAATATGATTTGGTGATTTTTTTTTCTATTCAGCATGTTTTATGCATTAGTATCAGAAAAGCCTGTCTTTCTCTTGGCAAATGTTACTGCAAGTTGTCTAGCAAGGAGGTGAGATTATGTAGATTTATTTATTCAAGGCATAATTTGCATAAATGGAAAAATGGAAATAGAACTGTTTTTCTGAATTAGAGCCTTTTTTTCTTAAAGGTGAAATGAAAGTCTATGTAGTTCACTAGTTCAGATTTCTAGGGTTTTTTAGGTGGACTATGAGTAATTTCAATGTCTGGGCCCATTTTCTTTGAATTGGACACTTTAATGGCTGAAAGCATATTCTGAGAAAAAGATTCAGCAGAGGAAAAAGAACAGATTGGCAATGAATTTGCTTATAAGCAGCCTTATTTAAAGATGTCCTCTGGAAAAAAGAAGCCAGGTTAAAATTCCATCTAAAATTTTCATCAGAGCCATATTAACATTAGATGTGTTGACTGAAGGTCTGCATGGTCCCAGGCTATCAAACAGTGGATATACAGAGAAACTCTGTATTGCAAAAAAATGAGCACTGCATGTATCTGATGAGCATTGCATGTATCTGATCCAATTCACCTTGTTGATGTAATGCAAGATTCTGTGTGCATGGGCACTATATCTAATGGACCAGGAAGTCTGACATACCTGGTTCAGACCAACTGTGTGCACACAGTATATCAGTATATGGATGTATAATAAGTATATGTATGTGAGAGGTAGATACCTTTCCAGATCTTACAGTCCATCTTCTTAGATATCCAGGAAAACATATAGTTGCTGCAAAAATACAAGAAAGCTTATAACCATATGCTTTTCATTTGGAACACAAGAATTAACCATGTAACGCAGAATAGCCTGTATTATATAGCATATCTGGCAGTCCAAACACTGGTTAATGCATCCTGGAAATTCCTTCAGATGTGGGGTTCTATGTCTCTGAATAGCACTGCATTTGATGTTACAGTTGTTGGATGAAACTAGAAAAAAAAATGCATATCCTACATTCAGTGCCTCTGGCTTTGGGAATGGATTGCCCTGTTTCTTTCAACCTACTTCTGTGCAACTCTGGAGCCATGGCATTATTCCTGAGGTCAGTGCCTTTGGTTTGCCACTATTTATTTATTCATGTCTGCAGAGGTTCTCTTTTTCTCTCCAGCTGCTTCATCATTCACCGGCACCTCCTGGTAGCCCACCCTGCTCCCACAGCCCATCCCTTCTCACAGTTGACCCTAAGTGAGGTCAGTATGCGATTAGGTGGCTGGAGATCATAAGGAATATTAATCACAAGGAACACTTAGATGTTGCTTTACAGACTTCCTTATGTGAAATACACTTTGGCAAGCTATCAGGTTACCAGTGGCTGAAAAAGAAACAGTTCCCTTTTTACCCTTGACAGTCAAAAGAAAGTTTGATTTATTTTCTCATTTTCAGTTAGTCTAGAGGCAGCTGGGTAGTATTGCTACAAAGCTCTGGCTGCATGTCACTGTAATAGGGGCAATATGTTTGTTCACTTCTTCTCTCTTTCTCAGTCTAATTGCTCTATTGTCTTTCTGTTTTCTCTCCACATTTGGGCTGACAAAATGTCTCCTTGGGTTTAGCCCTCTAGCCAAAACTTAACGGGCTCCTAATCAAGAGCTAACACCATCAGCAGGCTATTTCCTGTCTTTGTTTACCATTCCTGGTATCATCTTTCTTCTTCTCTCAGTCCATCATAGCAAATTTTCACCATTATTTTCCTTTGAATCTTTCTCTGTACAGAGTGCAGGAAGCTCCCTATATGTTGTTCCCCTCTCATTTTATGGACACTTGATTTCTGGCTTCCCAACTCTGTATCCTGAAGAGAACCAGATGCATCCAAAACTGGATTTCAAAAAGCTAAGTCATCCTGAAACATGTATTCCAGTTAGCTATATCACCAGAGTATTTACTACTGAGCCTTGATACAAATTGTGTTGATATTTTGAACATATAAGAATAATCATAATGTGATTAATTACTAGGTACTGCTCACAGCAAGTTGCATTTCCATGCAAGTATCAAGACTATCAGGATTCAGTTGCTAAAGAAAGGTTTCTATGTCACTTAAGATGCCCTGAAGGAGGGAGTTGCCTGATGCGATGTGGGAGACTTTGTCCCTTCACAACGGCAGCCTGAGAGCAGGCAAAATACCCTGGGGTTTCTAACATGCTCTCAGTTGCCTGTGTTTAAGCCACTGAACTGCACTCCTCTGTATGTTGGAATTGCTACTGGTATATCAGTGTATTTTTCATGTAACTGCACAACAGTCTTTGTTTATTTCTGCCAAATCTGTCTTGAGAATAATAAGCTATGGCAGCTTCATCAAGAGATATTCACTGGATAGCTTAGTACAAATCATTAGGAATCAAGTAAACAGAGTAGGCCTTTTATTCTGTGTAAAATATCTTTCTACCTTTACATAATCTAGATAGCAGCTAAGGTCTGGCCAGGATCTATCCAGATGAAGTTTAACCCAAATAAAACCAAACCTTGTAGCCTAGGAAGAATTATCTAGCAATATTTCTGATGTTTTGATAGGTAAGCAAGGCTACTCTTTATTAGTAATATTGACAAGCTTAAGGACTAATAAAATAAAACAAAAACAACCGGATGCATGCTTAAGGCAACCCCTTTCCTCCCCTTTGCCCAGGCTAAACTTCAGTGAATCACCTCTCTTCCCTCCTTCCCCCGGCCGGCGGCGGGTAGAACCGGCTGGAACTGGCTGGAACCAGCTGCGGCTGGCATCGGGCGGCGCCTGGGCCGGGCACAGGGCGCTGCCACCCGCTCCCGCTGCCTGCCCTCGCTGCCCGTGCAGGCAGGCACAGGTGCTCCGTGATGCCTGCGAAAATCCAGCCCCAGGGCCTTTAAAGATGGAATGGAAAAGAAGGGGGAAAAGTAAGAGGGAAAGATAAGGTGGCAAGAGGTTAAAAAGTGCCACAGCTCGGGTGGGGGAAGAAGCGTTAGCAGTTGCTGGCGGTTTGCTTTGCAAGTCTGTAGATGCTTCTTTACTGCAAATGCACCCACAAAGCAAGATGGATATGTTTTATCACATAAACCCATACAATAAATGAAGGTTAAATAGAAAAAATATCTTTACATTATAAAAGGTATAATTCCTGGAAGACATAGGTACAGAGAGAACAGGGCCAAGGCCACCTCACGCCGCAGGAGGAGCTGCTGGACCCCGGCCGCAGAGGCAGGGCCCGGGGGCTTGCCACGAGATGCAGAAAGCCACAGAGCCCTGAAGGTCTTCAGCTATTTAAAGCAGAGGACCCCTTCTTCCTCAAAGCTCCCATTAACTTGTAATGCCTTCTTCAACGTGCTTAGAGGTTTTGATGAACCATCTAGTGGTTTTCCAGAGAAATGAATGAAAAAATGCTAAGCCGCTAGCAGAGGTGCCTTTTTTAAAAAAAAAAAAAAAACAAGGACACTCTTCAGAACTTATTCAAATCAGCTCTTTATCTTACTTGGTTACCAAGTGGAATATATGAAGTATGTCAAATCAGAACCACAAAGAGCTATTGGATCAAATCCTGTTCTTAACCATGCTCATCCAACCCTTCTCCGTGAGTGCAGCCGAGGGCAGATTTTGGGCAATTGCACACAGAGTTGTACAAAAATTATAGTTCTTTTCATTCCTGTTACATAGGAGTTTATTTTGAATGGTATTTAGAAAAAAAAAAAACACTAAAAACAAACTCTCTCTGTTCCTGACTTGCTTTCCAAGCACATAAATCTTTTGTAACTTTAATTCTTAGCCCTATAGTAAATACTACAGCAAGAGTGACAGCTGGTATGCTTATGAAAACAGCATCAAGGTAAATGGTGAGTATAAGTCAAACCAATCTATATAAAAATGTGTTTTTCCAGAAGTATATATATATAATCTTTTTGACTATGGTGTGTGTGTATGCATATATATATATATACATATGCATAAAAACCTACTAAACTACAATAGGTAAACTAAACAACTTAGCAGGCTCACATGATAGCGCTGTGATACTAATTATTATTCTGATGTATGAGGTAATTAAGGCAAAATAGGTAGGATCACTTACAGCAGTATATTACAGCAAAAAAGTTAGATTAGAGTACTTTATTACTGAGGCTGGCTGAGAAAGTAAAAGATGTAAATTGATTGTCATATGAAGGAGTGCATTAGGAAACAGCCCTCACAGTTACACTGTTTCTAGCTGTATCTTTTGTAATACACAATAGGGGAGTCTTTTCTCTGATTTGCTTTTAAGGTTTTAGCACAATCAAAAGCTGAAGGTATTGTAAAGAAAATCTGCAAATAGCATGAAAATGTCTTGTGGTGACATTCTTATTCAGGCTCCAGGCCTGATTTTGAAAGATCCCGAATACCCAGCAATGCTAAGCACTTCTGCAGATCGTATCTTTGAGGTCTGAAAGATTGTTTTATAATCTTGTTTTCATGCTCTTGCAAATCTACAGAGTCTTTTATTTCCCATGTAGTAGCACAGATTTTATTAAAACCATTCAGAACAGATCACTGTATTTTAGGGCCACAGTTTTGTGGTGACTGGTGAAATACATAACTTCAATCAATAGAACAAATTTCCATCCTTTCAAGAAACTAATGATATATTTAAAATTAAGAAAACATCAATCATTTTAAAACTAAGTCTCTGCAATACTGAGACTTTTAGATCCTCTCCATTGCTTCATTCTGCCTGACTATGGCACCATCTTCATAAAAGTTCTTGCAAATTAATAGCAAATGATAATGTTTCTGGGCTATATAAATAGTCACCTCCTCAAACTGATGTCTGTTCTTTTTCTTTCATTGTCTTGTCATCTGTAGGGAAATGTCCATATTTGTCATTATGTCTTCCCTCAGAAGTGGTTTGAGGTGGCTGAGTCTGAAACATAACCATAACAAAACAATAAAGTTTGAAATTGTATGTTCACTGTTTATGCAGGCTATATGTAAGCCACAAAGAAAAATAAATTTAAACAATCATTTGCAGATCTGAGAGAGACAGCTAAAGCAATGGCTCATTGATTCCCATAAATATGACTAAATTTAGAATTTGATTTCCCGACTAGTTATCACACCAACAGTTTATTGGCACAGTGTAACTAAATACACCCAAATGCCTTGCTCCTGATTCCTGTAAGTTTCCACCTGAAGCTATGAAGAAAAATTTGAAAAAAGAGATATGCTTTTTAATGCTGAGATAGATAGATAGATAAGTAGGTAGGTAGACAGATTAACAGATATCACCAAAAAATCTTGTTTTGTCATACTGTTAATGACCTAAAGGATCTCCAAAAGTTCACTAAGGACTGATGGTAACAGCTTCTATTTGGACATAGTGGGAAAGCATCATCTTTTAAAAGCAAAAAGCTAGCAGCAATTGTTGTTCAGTTGTGCATGCAAACAAAACTTTGTGTATCCAAACTTTGCACGTGCAAGTTCTTTGAGATATCACAAGGCAGGTGTTAGCTATCTAGTTTTCATAGAGCAATGACAGGTGCCTCAAAATTTTGCACACAGTACTTAAAAACCTTGATAATAATGGTTTTACATCCAATCTTAAGGTTCACTCCATTTTAACTGACTTTCAAAAATGCGCTTATAATCATTTTTCTTCAGGATGTAAAATGCTGACTTGATTGACAGAATCATATAACCTACCTTATTTATTTTAAAGAAAAGGAAAATCCAAGCTATAGGGGCATATGTAAGAATAAACAAAGAGTGTGAATATATATTTGCTAATACGTTGTGGTTGGTAATCTTGATAGTTCTATTTAATCGCAAACAATTTTTTGTATTTACCCTGGTGGTTGTGTATACTATGTTATATAGGTGCTGCAAATAGTCCTTTTCAGATTTGTGTAAATTTTTTTTTAATAGATACTTTTGAAACATTTATTGCATAGAAATCTTGAATTGTTCATTATAAATAATGATTTTCAAATGATCCATTCTGTAATTTTCTTTCATGGCTGTTACAAATTTATATTAAAGCTTCACTGAATTGGACAATTTTTCAGCAGAGTTTACTTAATGTTAATCTATTCATTTGGGGGTAAATGAAGAGTTTAATGGTGAAGTGATGTAACTAGAATGTGGTCTCAAGTGGTGTGTTAGGTTTATCAATCAGTGAAAATTGTGCACTTGAGTGTAAGAGCACATGTCTATCCATACGATTCTTGCTACCTCAGTTAATTGAAACCCTTTTTCCACCCTATTATCAATACTTGAAAAATAGCTCCAACCACATCTATTAACCAGTGTCTTAAGAGATGCTTTATCAGCTCCATATAAATTGCATGTATTTTGCTAGAAAGCAATTTCACTAATATAAGGGTCAGTTCTGTGGTTCACTAGAGATGTTCAGTCAGGAGGTGTTGGGGCAGGAGTGACTGGATGGATAGAGTTATTGGCTTGGTCTTCAATTCACTGGAACATTATATAAGATTGAAGAACTGGTCTCATTGACATTCTCAGTTTTCATTTATTTTAGCAAGAGCAAAATATGCTCATGATGAAAACTAGGTAGATGACACCACTTCCATTGTGAAATCTGAATCAGAATAAAATCACATATTTTTAAATTTCCTATGAAACAGAAAACTAAAAGGAATCCAGTGTAGATTCAGGACATCTGAATTATGCACATATGCTATGTCATAAACAAATGTGAAAACAACTCTGAAATGAAATTTTTCCTTCCAAAGCAACTTATCCAAAGGAGTTTTCATTGCTATTGACACATCTCTTCTCTAAATACTTGATTCGAATGAAAAACAACTACAGGTTTTCTGAGCAGCTCAGCTCAATGTCTCCTGAGATCATGGTCAAGTCAGCTATGCTTCACTGTGCCTTCCATGAAATCTAGGTACACTCAGCTTCCAGGCCCAATATACAAAACAGATACTTCACATACTTGTCATCTACTTTTTCTGTTTTTCCCCTTTTGTGTCTATTTTTATGTTCACTTGGCCTTCCTTGGCCAACTGTTGACCTTATGAAGCAGAAGGAAAATTGAAAGTGTCTACAAACATAGCAGGAAGAGAAAGAGAAATGCGAGATACACAGTTTAGTGTCTGAACTAGTACTTTTTAAAACTCTCTAAAGGCCTCTAATCCAGGAAGACATTTTGGACTTTTCTAACTCATGTATTTTCTTCTCTACTCGGAGATTGCCTGCATACAACAAATTCTGATTTCAGTTCTCTGCCCAAGTTGTTTAATCAGTACCATTGGGCATGCGGCTACTAGGTAAAGGGCAGTCATTCTGGGTAATGTTTTTCCAAGTCAGAAATGTGTACATTTAGTGATAGGGGAAGGGGCCAAATGAGAGGCTTATGCTAGGACAGCGTCAGTATCTTTCATTAACTTTACTATTATCTTCCAAAGAGAGTAGTCGTCCTCTCAAGATGGGGAATTTGTGGAAGCGATCTTCGACAGAGAGGATTATTAGTGTACTGTCTGCCATGCCCCTGGAGACACACATTCCCCCACCTTTCTGCTTCCTCCTTGGCACATTCTTTCTCACTGATAGTTTGAGTAACAATTCCCCAGAGTAACTGTTGTCAACATGCAGAGCAGAGCTTTGTGGTGTTAAAGGGAGTTCACTAGATGGCATGAAAATTTTTTTGATTGCTGTTGTTTCTTTATGTAGATCTGTCCCTCTGTTCTCCATCAGCGATGCTTGGCTAGTCAGGCAAACCAGTGGAACTGTAACAATTTACATTACAAGGATCTAGACCCAGTTGTATGCAGAGGTAACATACTGAAAGAATTGACATTCCAAGTGAATAAATAGTTTTCGGTTTAGTCTTAAAGCACATTTCTATTGGAATGTATGCTAAGTAGAAAAGCAGAGTGAACTGTCACTAAATTTATCAGGGCACATATAGTTCAACAGTGGTGGCATAATTGTCCCTAGGCAAAAAAAAGAGCCCTAATCAGAGCCTTGAGATCCAAGCAATGCATTTGCAAACTGACCAAGGCCTACTACCTAACCTAATAGGTAAGCAGAAAATTAAAGGCTTGAAATTACAAGAAAGGTACTACAAAGATCAGCACTTTAACACATTTGAATATGCATTGTTTTCCTTGTCAAGGTTTAAAAAATTACACTACAGTGGGCAGACAGGGCAAAACCATAGATAAAAGCTAACAAAAATCTTGCAGTGAAGAATTTCCTTTTACAGTGTGATATTCCCTCACTGAAAGCAAATCATTGCTATAAAGAAGAAGTATTTATCAATTTTCAAAGGTCTTGGCCCATCAAGCTAGTGTTAGATTTGGAATTTCACTTTTGTTGCCAAGGTGACAAACACTTATAAATATACTACATCTTCTAATGTGCTTTTAACTTAGTATTTTTATGGCTTTTAAATCAGATACCATTAGCAAATATATTAGGTAATTTAGCTGAAAGACCATTTTCTACTAACACTTTTTGTTACATTTCCCCAGATACTTCAGCAAATGTCTGTTGTGACATTGCAGTCCTGCCAGGCTTCTAACGTATAAGGATATATACAGTACATCTGGTAAGAATTAACATATTACCTTAGGGTTTTCTATTTTTTGTATTGATAATTACAAATTGTATATAAAAAGACAAATATTAAGGGTTGGATCCTACAGTCCATTGACTTCAGTGGGAACTTTGCAGAGGTAATGACTTCAGGATTGGCCAGAAGTCTTACTGTGTGTTGTTATTCTTGGCTTCCATCTCCTCTTTTTATAGCACAGTAATGAGGCAGAAAGCACAAGGGAGAGTGTAACAGCTCCATAGCAGGGCCTTTCCCCCTGCTGCCCTGTAAAGCAAACAAACAAACAAAACCCGCCTGGATGTTTTCTTCTTTTTCATACATCTGAAGGCCAAAGGGGACCTTTGCAATTGTCTAACGTGATGTCCTGCAGAACGTGGAGCCAGAAGCCTTTCTCCCATGAAACCCTGCTGGTAGCCCGCAGGCTGTGCCTGAGCTGCAGCACAGCATTGGGGGCGGCTTGCTTTAGAACCAGGGCCAGAGGCGGATGGCGGCAGCAGTGCTGGCAGCAGGCAGAGGCAACCCTGGGGCCACGCTCCCTGCCATGCCATCAGGATGGGGTGGTGGGGCCTGGCACTTGGGGTAGCTTGCAGGCTGCCAGTGCCACAGCCTGCGCCCTGCTGTGGGCACTGTCTCTGCAGGAAACTAGGCAACAGAGGGGCTGAGGGTGGCCTAGCAAAAAAATAGGGTCCTGGCCCCTGGCAGCCTTTCACCTTGGAGACCTGCAGGTATGGAAGATGCTCTTTCCCCACCAAGCTGGGGTCATGGCCAGGGGCTGAGGTTGGAGCTGGGCTGGGTTCCCAGGACCCCCATCTCACACCAGGACCCTTGTCCCTTACCAAGCAGCATCCCCACTGGGGTGTGCAACACCAGCCAGGGGCTCTAGCTGCATTAGTGAGAGCAAGCAAGGCAAGGGGGTAGGGAATGCTGACAGAAATGAATAATCATTCCCATATATATATATATATATATATATTAATTTTGACAAAGCTTGCTATCACTGAGGATTAAGCACAGTTCATAAACCAATTAGTAAGCTTCCTACAATTGCAGCAAGTCAGCTTGGGTAGAAAGCTCAGAAGAAGAGGCATCCAGGAAACATCTTTCATGTCCACATATTAAACTTAATCTGCCACCCTGTCTTTTAAGACTCTGCATTCATCTATTGAAGAAAAGATGCTGATCTGAAAGGAAAATAGGTCTGTTAAAACAGTTTGCTTGGTAAAGTGGGAGTCTTGAGGAAAGTTCATTGTGTGTTAGAAAGAGCTGTCCCCACACTGCACACAGGGCCTGTATATAGTGCTCCTGCTCTAGCCCAGCACTGTCCCATTGGCCTCTTCATTCAGCACAGCTATCTGTCATGAAGAATTTAAGTTTCATATTTTCGTCTGTCACCTGCGAAAAGGCCTGTCAGCTGAAGCTTACACTACAGTTTGCCAAAAGGCGTATAGCCCACAGTGACAATACACTCTTATATTTGTGCTTCCAGGCTCCAGATAATCCCCTCACTTTCCTCCTCAGCAGTCCAGTTATGATGAGGCTTAAATTGCATATTTTTGAGGTTTTTAAATCCAGATTTTGCTGATAACTGCTATCAGCAGGAATGAAATGAAATACAGCAAGATTTAGCTCTTATTACCAGCATAAAGCCTACTATGGATATTTTGTAAGGGCTATACAGATGGTATTCACATTAAACAGGTTAATGTCTATAGTCACAGGAACTAAAGGTAGGAATGCTAATATCAGCTTTTATCTACTTTGTCTGTTTGCCATCCCTGAAACTTATCAGGAAAAAAATCACCTACCTTTCAAATATGGCATTTTCCAGTTTGTTTCTTCAATTTGATTTGCAAAGGGAAATAAGAAAAACAACTCATTACAAATCCACACACAATTTTTTTATGCTCTGAGATACCAAAGAATTACTTGTATAATGCCACAGAAGGAAAAAAGTGTCTGCTTTTACTGTAAAGACAGTTTGCAGAATTACCACAATAAATGAGCCACAGTGAAAAAAAGTTACCTATCCATCTCACTCTGATACATGTTTCTATGAAGTTAATCATCACACCTGTAACTTTAGGACTGAACAGCTTAGATACTGACACCTAAATAACAACACAGTGAAAAGTAAAATTGCTTCAAAAACTCAATTTTGTCTAGGGATTGTCAGGTGGACACAGCACAGTAACCCAGCTTAAACTTCAGCTGTCTTTGACTTAGAAATCAATTGACCAGTCATAATGTAACCATGAAGAAATTGCATCTTTACTCATTAAAGGCTTTTAAATTGCCTAATCAATTATGACTCAATTACATTTTTTGTGAAGTCAATATTAGATTACATCTCTTTGAAACAACTTTACAGTTTTTTTCTTTGGTGAAACATCATTTTCCACTGCAATTTTAAAATATTTTAATATACTAGGAGAGTATTCATACAGAAGGATTTCTATTTCATTCCTGTGCTGCCCTGTATTGTCATTTGGAAATTAACTTCAGAACACCGGTTTTCAGACCATGGTCTGAGAAAGTCTGAAGAGAGAAGGGGAGGAACTGTTGTAGAGGAGTCTGCAAAAAATACCAAGAAAAACAACCCTATTGTTACTAGGTTTCAGCCTGCTTCATGGGATCCACACTTCCCCTTCAAACTGTTTTGAGGCTTGCACATTGAAAAAAAAAAAAAAAAAAAAAGAAGAAGAAAATTGGGAGTTACTGACTGCCTCAGAATATCTTTCCACGACAAGCAAGGTGTAAGTTGCTTAGTCTCAACAAACTCATGTTCAGAAAATTAAGGCAGCTGCAAGGCAGTGTATAAAGTGACCCCTTTCTGTAAACATTTCTGCACATGCTCCACGTAGTATTCCTGGATTGAAACGACTTGTGTCTGCAGAGTGAACCCAGTACATGTCCTCCAGATTAGATACTAAAAGTCTTCATGCTGCTGAAAAACTTGAAATAAAGGATTGGCGTGAATCTCCTAGCTTGTGAGGTCCAGCTGTCTTCTACTACAACTAGCCGTGGCAAATAATTCTTTTCCTAACCAGATCAAATCCTTGCCTTAAAAAAGTTTAGTTTTTTTTGCCCCTACTACATTATTTGTGTGTGTTTCCCTGATGGACAAAAAACAAGCAAGAGAGATGAAGCTGGAAGGGAATGCTGCATAGCAGGTTGCATTTTTACTTTTACTGATTTACATATGTTATGATGTAGGGTTGTGTGAACAGATAGCTGTCAAAAGAAGCGTCAGTAGTATTATTAATATCAGTAATAATTATTTCACATCAATAAGTATAGTTTTCAGTAATGGTAGTGAAATATTGCCAAGACAACCACAGTGGGACATTGTACATTCAGGAATGAGAACTACCTGGTTCAAAGCAGCAAGTACTTCCTGTCATAGAATGCTCCCACACAATGATTTTGAGAAAATAAAGGTGGAAATTAAGATAAAGAGAGATCATCTTGGAAGGCAAGGGAAAAGGAAATGGCAAAAGTTGGTGTGGTATATAAATTTGCTGTTATATTCAGCTGTTATATTTTATATAACATATGCTGTTATATGTTCAACAGTTATAGTTGAAGGCATCTGTGAAGCTAATCAGTGCTACAGGGTATGATTTGTGTCACAGCAGAAGGATGTTTGCAATTTTTATGTATTAAAGATTGAAATATCTAAGGCGCAGAGGTTTTGTGTTCCTGTATGCTGCATATTACCTAAAATACTCTGGATCCCACCATTTTCTCACTGCAGTTACAAACAAGAATTCTCTTAGTATTGCATGTGTGTTGAATAGCTCAAATTTTTGAAAAATTAGAAGTGAAAAGATAATATATAATTATATATTTTGTTTCAGCAATAATTACTCCAGAACCTATCGAAAGTAATCCAGTTCTCTAAATGATGCAGACTTTAATGGCTGAGTTGCACTGTCTTAGGCTAAAGGTTCAGAAAATAGTTTCACCTCACTGCAAAGCTTGATTTTGCTTCTGAATTCCAGGGAACTTCCCACCTGAGCTAACTGCCTTCTTCTTTCCTGCCTCCTGGCTCTTTTGTCTCTGTAGTTACTCATCAGGAGCAGACTCTTCTTTAAAGAACAACAAACCAAGGATGCAGATCAACATTTCTTTTGGCCTTTCTCTTACCTACAGTTTGGGAATAGCTTTAGTTAAATCCAGGTTACCTTTCTTCACAGGCATGTACAGATCCATGTCCATGGTGGCTGTCCATCCAGGGCAAAGTATGTTTGTAGATAATAAAAGGAGGGAAAATTGCCTTCATATGACACATTCTCTTTGAAATATTGGTCTTTCTTACTTGTTTGGGATAGACAGTTCCCTCCTTGGAGCACTAGATTCAGATTTTTTTTTTTTTTTTTTTTTTGAGAAATTGATCCTTTACATTCCATATGGACTTTTAGCTCCTAATGTGGGGCAATTAATTCTTGTAGGCAGCAGGATGCTGAACTACCGATCATGGCAATATTTAGCTCCCAAGTCTGTTTTAGGGACCAAAGCCAAACCTTATTTCTTCCTTTTTCTATTATTCCTGTTCCAGCTATTTCTTCTTCCTGCCCTCCAATCTTTTTGAAAGGATTTGTTCTATTACTAGTTATGTTTTCTACCTAAAGCTGCAGGGTTTGACTCTCCATACAGGTAGATGCCATGAAAAATCACTTCTGTCAGATGCAGACCTCAAAGCAGTGACAAGAGATCTCATCCCCAGGCAGCATGGTAATCCACTGGCACTAGTACAGAAACTGCAGAGATGAAAGGCCCTGAGCCGTTCTCCTTGAAGTCGGTGGCCATTTTCCAATCCTCTTTGTGGGAAGTACTAGGCTCAGCTCTCTGCGAAGTTTCAGAGAAAGCTTGTAGGATTCTTGGTCTTTGTTTAGTCAGTCCCTGGGATAAAAACAACTGCATCTTGTCCTCTGCTAACACAGCGCACAGCCTGCTCCCACTGAAATCAATGGGAAAAGTCCTAACTTCTTCTTCAAGCAGGATTCATATTTAGTTAAATGAGAATTTTCTTTAAGGGTCAGTAATGTTCCTCAGAAACTTCAGGCTTCTTTATTTTTATTTGCTTGTTTGTTTTGTCAGTGGATAAGAAAGCCAGAGGCTAGGCATTTAAGCTGAGATTATACTATTCAATCTGCATACTGCAAGATAGGGTTGTTATGACCAACTCTGAGGAATAAATGCCCCTCTGACCATCAAATTTCAAACTGGTTTTGAGCTTTCATTGCAGTAATTAACTTTGTTTCGGTTACTGACTGGATGGCACATGTTTCCAGAGAAAGACCCCCCCCCCAAATGAAAAACACAGAGGCCACCAGCAGATCTGCATGGGGAAGCAGTGGCAAGACCTTTTGTTGGACACATTTGAACCTGCTGCTTGCCCTCCTTCTTGGCACAGCAGCCGCCATGGCTCAGGGTGGCACAGGCTCCATAAAAAATGAGAGAAAAAAAAAACATTAGTGCTTCATTTTTGAACTGTAGTATAATAAAATCAAGAGAGCTACTTGTCCCTTTCTGTGAAATAAATGAATAGACAAAGAACAAATAATACTACCCCAATTTTTCATCTTCAATAGACACTGGATATTAAATCTGATGGAAAGAAAAACTGGGAATTTCTCTCAGCAGTGTGCAGCTGACAGTGCATAATGTAGATAAAAGGAAATGAGTGTTGTGGAGTCAGCATTTCTGTGTTACAATGCTGTGCAACCACAGTCTCCTACTTCACATTACTCACCTTGAGAGAGGTACTGAGGTGTGGGAATTTAGAGACTCCAGCTGACAAAAAATAGAAGAAACGGTCTCATTTGTATTAGACAGGAAGACTTTTACCTGCCCTGTCCCATTAGTTTCTTCATGCCCCAATAAGGTACTAGAAGAACTTACACTTTCTCATTTCTCCCCAGACAGAATGTTTATTATGTTGCTCTTGATTTGTTCATTGAATTGATATTTCTCAACAATTTTTAAGCTACACATCTTTGTAAAAGTCAAACTTTCTCACAATTTTATTAATTTCAGTTTGAGAGGATTGAAAGAGCAAGGCACAATTAATTACACAGTATGCAATAGTTAGATTTAGCAAGAATCTGGAAAGCTGACTTTTAAATATTTCTGAACTCCAGCACTAAGTGAAAGTGTAAAGCAAAAGATACTGGATTTTTTAAATGTCAGAGTAATTTTGGCCTATCTCTGGCCTTTCCATATGCCACATTAACGCAGCCCCGTTATTCTGTAAACCTCATAGTCTCAGTGGGAATACACTACAGCATTTGCCAGGGCCATCTTTAAGGGTACACAAAGTAGGCAGCTGCCTATCCTAAAAAGGAGCTAGGTGCAGCAAAAAAGCAAATTCACAAATATAAAACATTATTATTTGCCAGCAGTAAGTATTTCTTGTTAAAATTGGCAAGAAAGAGCAATACAATGCTTTAATACTTTATTGGGAAGTGAAGAAACTAATGAGGGGGGCAGGGAAAAGTCTTCCTCTCTAATATAAAATAGGTAGAGGCTGGCACTGGCTCCTGCTGTTTTAATACTGGAGTTTGCTGCCTTTGGCAGTAAATAGCCAAGGAGGCTGATCAGAGAGATCTGGTAACACCACAGAGGGCAACACACACAAATACACTCACTACTCACCACTACAAGAAGGCCTTGCTTATACAAGCAAATACTTTTGGAATAACTATAGAGGGTTTTGTTCAAAATAAAATGCCTTGCAGACATATACAAAAGTTGGAGAGTTTGTTGGTTTTGCATTTAAACAGCCTGGTGCTTATTTCACATCACCTGCAAAACAGGCTAACGCCCATTCTGCCCCCCCTTTTTTTTTCTCCTTCCAAATGATGTCCTTTTATGTTTTCAGCTACTCTGAAAAGAAGCATTGGCCTTTTAGGTTCAAGCACCTGAGAACTGCAGTCCTGCAGGCCAGAGTCTTTAAAATGAAAAGCAAGAGAAAAATGACAATGGTTCTCAGTGAAAGAATGACTTCTGACACTAGTTATACAAGTTTCTTAGTTCTAGATCAACAAAGCAAATTAAGGTAAAACCCAGAGGGATAAATATTCTGAATAGATCAACTTGAGATGTATCCTTTTGTAGAAATGAACAGGGAAGTAAAACAGTACTTTAAAAGTGCACTAAGTATACTTTATTCTTCAGTTCAGAGTTAATTCAAGTAATAAACTCACAGATTTCACCCATATTAAAGCTTCCTACAAGTCTTCTCACAACTGAGCTCCCCGCTGAACCTCAGGGGAAGCTTTTATAATGATAATGCCCTTCCCCCACCTCCAAGCTGACCTGGAAATACTTAGAGAATTGCACTTAACACAACTCTGTCCTAAGACTTTTTATTATTATTGTTGTTATTACCTGTGTTTTTCTCTGAACCACATATATAAAAGAGAGGGGATTTCCCCTTACACCAATTAAAACCCAAATCTCACCTCTCCTTTCTTCCCCCTGAACAAAAAGCTGACCCCCACTGAGCTCTTTCCCCCAAGGCATCTATAAAGCCTCACAGGTGAGCTTGCTGCAGTGTAATGAGAATGAATCAGCACTGATCTTCCAACAGATAAACACAAATCTTTTATTCCAGCCACCTGGCCCAGGACTTATCAGTCAAGAAAGTATCTATGGTTTGAGTTAGCTGGATTTTCTTCTCTCTTGCAATATTCTTTCTATTGTATTTTTCTTTCTTTAGTAAGCACTCTTGGGAACAAAGGTGCCTTGGAACACCTTCAAGATGTTTTGTGCTGGGAGTTTTGCTTCCTATAAAATACATTCTGGTGCTTTTTGTTGGAGGAAATAACCTTGTTTTGCATATGCTTAATTTGTTAGTGTGAGTTGTCTCAATTGTGTTAGAACTATTTTTTCATGGAGTCCTTGAAGCACAAACAAGTTTGCCAGACCTGGACATAAGCAATATAGAAATCTTTGCATTTAATTAAGGGTCTAATTATAATTAAACCTTGTTTTCCCCCTACGGGGAAAATTGGAGAGATTCATAAGTAAATATGTCCTGTCTCTCTGTGGTTTTGACCGTAAGAATATAGAAAAAGAATTGTAATAGTTTACTAAAATATTTTCTGTCCTAGATGTGCATGAATCATGTAGTTGTTTGCCTAATTAGGCTTTTTAAGAGTAACTAGAAGATATGAAATGAATTAAGGAGCTTAACAGGAGAATAGGCCATGGTGCCAAGTTACATAGAACTATTTGTACGATTGTTCTCAAGTAGGGAGTAAGGTGAGAGGATGAGAAGACAGTTTTCCAGTTCAATTTCTAGTCTCTTCACTTATTTCATGTTATAAATAAGTGGTTTACAGGACTCCCTTAAATTTGTTTTCTGGTCCTGGCAAGCAGGTAGTGTTCTGTCATCTTGAAATTCCCCTTTCTTCCTGATCTTGTGCGTTTTGAAAAGAATGTCATCTAATAACATTGGGTCCTGTTTTCCTGAATACTTTTAAAAAGTATTTTCTCTCTCCAGAGCAGAACAATTTTTCTAGGGCATAACAGCTATAACCAAGCTGTGGTTCTCTACTGGCAGGGAGATGAATTTTTGAGAAACTGTATTCCTCAACCAGAAGGATTGTCAGGTCCCATGACTCTCCCAAACAGTCTGATGAGCAAGTATCCTTATTTAAAGTTTGAAAATGATTTTTGGACTCTGCTGCTACCCACAGATTTTTCTAAACCTATCACAGGGGAAAGAATAAGGAGTCCACATTCTGAGACTTTTGAGTGTGTGCCTTTTGTCTGTTTCTTTTTTCTTTTTCTTTTTTAAACCTTGCCTTGTCTGAAGGGAACAGTCTTACTGGAAAAAAAATGCATAAGAACTTTTATAGCCTGTCTTGTGTGCAGTGGGGATACTTGTATGAGATAGCAACACAGATACATTAACTGCAGTTCATTTGGAGTTAAATTCTGGAAAAGCCTCAGAAGAACAAGCTCTCTGTTTAACTGGCACTTTATATCTACAAGGGAGGTTGTGCTGCTAAAATGCAGGCAGGGTAAATATCCCTCGTATTTAGAGGACCAAGATATTAAAAATCTGCAGCTGAATTTATAACAGCTATCAGTGATTTACCAGCTTTGTTTTGTCCCATATAATTATGATGAAAGAGAGGAGACAGAGAAATAGCCATGTTATTTATAATAAATGAGAATAAAAAGTAGTGAAACAGCACAAATCAGAGGATTGGTAATAGAATACAGGAGCCTTTTCACCTCCAGGTGCTTAGATACTGGGTAATGAACATGTCATAAATACCTCCCTGGCAAGATCATTGGTTTCAATGAGGTTTATGTCAAGAGTGGCAGGTAGACATTAACATATGAGTATCAGTCACCAGGAGATCATACACCAATTTCCAGCTGGGCTCTGCTGGACCAACATCCCCTTCTGTATGTTGCTGAGGGTGCTAACAGGCAAGCACTGCACACAAGGTGGTAATGTTAGAGTGAAGAGCAAGCTACATGTCATTCTGGGTCTACACTGGGCCCATCACTGAGAGGCCCTCTGCCAGATGACATTATCGTGGTACAAACCTGGCAGAGATACTGTTGCTGTTTGTGGTAGCTGTTCTGGGAAGAAGTCACGGGCCGCAGCACTTGCTGTGTTTGCAATGTGATCTTCTGCTGAATTTTCTTTGCCTCATGTGGCTATGTACAGGATCCCAAAGCCCCTGATGGGTTTATATGCTGGGAGCAGTGATTTATAGCTTGTTTTATGCAGGAGATACAAACTAAAAGATTGTGCTACCTTTGGCCTCATAATCTATTTCCGGGAAAAGAAATAAAAGGACAAGTATTGCATCTTCTGAATTCCTATTCACAGTCTGTTTCCATCTAAAATTCATCACTTGAAAGAAATACCACACTCACTAACCTCAATCTGTACTCTTCCTGACCTGTAAGGGAGCAGGGTTGGATCCCAGGTGTGCCTTTTCTGTTTGAAGGCAAAGCTGCTCACAGACTTGCTCAGAACAAAGACCAAACCTTTATTTAGCTGAAGGTTTGTGTTAGCATCATTAGAAATTTAGACGTTGTTTTAAGCCTTTGCTCTTGAAAGAAACAAGTATTTTGGTCAGAGGGACATGCCATTTCAGCACTAAAGAGAATTAATTCCTTTCTCATATATGGAAAATATGGTCTGTGCATTTCCTGAGAACTGCTCAGAATTGTGAGGCGAGCCTAACACTTGGAGCTTATCTGCACGTACCTTTAAGCATTTCTGATTGAAAAAGACAAAAGACATTGTTTTCTCTTGGAGAATCGGTTCCCACTTTGGATTTAGGAAAGAATTTAACACTGAGATAATCTCACTTTTCCCATCATCATCCTTTCATTCTTCTTTGCTCCCCCTCCCCAGACACAAGGTGACATATCCAAGTACTTGTCCTTCAACAGATTCTTCAGTAAGCAACAGAGCAGAAAGCCCTAATATCTATTCATTTGTAATCTGTCATTCTTAAAGTATTAAGGACAATTGACTTCACATGTCTCAGGTAATTAGAATAGTCATCCTTTGCTCCAGATTTTTAAAATAAGTGTCTCAAACTCTTAATCAGTACATTTATTGATGTCTTTCAACATATCTGTTTCTTGTGAACTGTGTGTTAGATTTGCAAAAAAAAATCTTGCATACTGAATTGTGTACAAGAATTATATTAAAAACCTTTTTTATATTGCTTTTGTAATCAAATAAAATATATTAGTGACAACGTGATATTTTCCACATTTGGAGTAATCAATCTCTTTTTCTAATATGGAACACTGCTGAAAAGCAAATTAATAAATATAAATGTCAGGAGTTACATTTACACAAATGTTTTAGTACTTGTTTTCCCAAGTTTTTATTTCCATAGCAAGCACTATTAACTATGATAACAGCTAATACCATTTTCTAAGCTCTAAGAGGCTCATAAAAAAGGTTGTAGGATTTCTTCAGCTGTTATCAATCTCAGCAGGAAAAAAAAAGCAGACATTCCTCACCTTGGAAATCTGAGTCCTAATCTTGTTTGGTCACTAACATGGATTTATGCAATTTTTTGGTTGATACGGAACACCAAACGCAGAAGAGGGTCTCTAAGGACAAGCACCCCGAAGTGAACTGTCCTCAGTGCACTCTTGCAGTATGAGCATTTGCAACAGATAGTGCTCTCCTGGTTTGGCAGATCTGTACTTCTGAGGTGTACATTAAGATATGTGGCTAGTGGCTATTGCTATCAATTTATACCTATGACTATATAGGCTTACCCACAGAAGCTTCTTTTTTTTTTTTTTGGGGGGGGGGGGGGATTTTTCTTTTGATCTCACTGTCATTTTTTTTTCTGTCAGCTGTCCAATTTAAGACATTCTTCCCTTGCATCTCTTCAGCAAAAAAACAGGCAAGTATCGCAACAGTGAGCACTGTTCATTTGGTCCCTAGTTCAACCATCCTGCAAATGAGTCTCAAACTAACATTGTGTGCTAGACAGGAAAAAAACACTGTCTTGAGTGTTTTCCGAGGGATTTGAAGGCAGAGTGGGAAAGCCGCTTGGGTAGTGGGAGATGTGTGTTTCTCTCCTTGCTGCAGTTTGCATTTGTTAGCCACACTATGTCAGGAGGCAGGAGAGCATTTCTACAGCAAGAATTTTGCCATTCTTTCCATTTATATGTGGAGAACTGCAGTGATGCAGTCAGACGGGTGCAAAGAACAACGTGGGTCTCTCCTTCCATTGGTCAGTGTTTGTCCTTGCCCACTCCCATCTCTAAGACCCTGAGACTTTCTGTCCTGCAGATCTCAGTGCACTCACAGTCTCTGAATGGGATGACTGCTAGTTTGAACATTTAAATTGAGAATCCAATATCTATTTTTTCCCCCAGTATTTGGTAATAAATGATGAACAAATGCTAGAGACAAAAGCTCTGTGGCAAAACAAAAGCTCAGGGATAACCTGGTGTTGTTGCTGTGTCATAGCTGTCCCCTAGCCACAGGATATGGTGTCTCTCCATGGGGAATATGCATGTAGACAGACTAGGAACACACACATTGCTTAAATGGTTATTGTGCAGATATTTTAAATATCCAGCCTGTGGAAGGAAAAAAGTTGCACTCCAGTAGCCCTTTCTTTCACTGACACTTTCTCTCTCCTGTATATCTTCTTTGACTGAGCAAACTATACCAACAACAACAAGAGAGAAACTTGAGCGAGTGCTGTGTAATCCAATCCGAATCTTCGAGCAGTCACTGCTCCCCCAGGAAAGCTGCTTGCTCATTATAAGAGAGCTCTTTATACCTAAGAGCTGTGTACATGATTCATTACGGAGGAAATAAAAGAATGAATTTAAAGTGTGCTTATGTGGAGTCGTCTCCTTTTTGGTGATTTTCTCTCTTCCCTCTCACCTTCATTTAATTTCCCGTTAGGGCTTGGAGAGAGTGAAAACTGGATTCCAATGACATGGAAAGAGAGAATTCCTATTGAGAAAGAATCTCAGGAGTCCCATGGACACTGTTTATGCTAGTACGTGACATGCATACCCTATAGGCTTTGAATGAACTCCCCAGTTTCAATGAAGAATGGAAGACACATGGGGTGTAAGGCAGCTAGCAGTATCGTGATTGCTGTGGGCACTTGTTATTTCAGAAGATGTGTGTGTGAGAGAGAGTCTCTGTTGGGTACAATAATTTGATTGCAGATGGTTGGTTAGGTCTGTCCAAGCACTTCTGTTCTTTGTGGTAATGAAAACTGTACAGATCCAAGAAACAATCCCAAAGTCTTCGTATGAAAGATTATCTCCGTCAGCTGAGAAGATATATCTCAGGATTCAGTGTGTTGGGTACCAAAATGATTCTGAATGAGAAACCTTTTAAATTTTTTTTCTCCCTAATGGGAGAATTCTCTGATTTACCTTCTCCTTTCCTTCAGAGGTGATTGGCACTATACATACATACTACTTTGTCCTTTTTGCAGTAAATTACTCAACATGGAATAATTAGAATGCAAAGACTGCATTGAACAGGAGAGGAAGAATGCTTGCCCCCCCTAAACCATTTTTTGTCTTTTTTTAAAGGATTCATTTTACAATTATGAATTATTTTAAACATAATATTTGACCTTCACTTTCTTTAGTTTGCATGCACATAAAATAAGCCTGATAATTAAAGACTGCTGCTGCATTTTGAAAATTTGGGCACCATTTTTAAAGTCATTACTCTTAACGAATTATGAGTAGATATATAGAGTATATATCTATTATGAATATATGATGTGAGAATAACTGTGATTTTAAGATGTAGACTATTGGATTTAGAATTTTACCTTCATTCATTTCAGTGGAAAATGAAGCATCCTCCTGATGGCTTTGAAATTGTCAGCATACCTATATTTCATGTGGGTGTCTAAACATGCACATAGTGATGTATTGCTATGTTTATCACTGTTTTGGTTCACTGAGAGCCACTTGAGCTACCTGCAAATTCAAAATCTTCCCAAAGGAGAGACTAATTGACTTGTGCTTTTGTGGTTTATGGTGTCACCAAAACCCCCTGACACAATTCTAGCACTGTACTGAATGAATGCTAATCTATGCTTGTTCTTAATGTTGATCTAACATCTATCTATGCTTCTCTCTCCTGAGGAAGCACTGCATAGTTCAGTTATAATGGTAGAGATTGTATCAATGTGAGACAGTGCGAATCTATGGAGAAGTAACATTTTAGTGAAGCTTATATTGATTTTGACTTTCTAAGACATAAACTACTGTATCAAGAGAAAAATGTTGATATTGACTTCATTCAAACTTTAATTTTGAAATTGGGACAAAAGAAACTTAGTTTCATTAAAATGTTGAGTACAATTTTGTTGTTTATTAAAAGCCATAAAAATGTCTAGTTTTGAAAATATCTAGATTTGCAGTTATCTTATGAATCCTAGGCTTTTTCAAAACTAAGATTGTATAGACTACCACTCTCTCTCCTCAGTTACATAGCTTCCAAAATGAATTATCTCATGCACTACATTTTGTCAGAGTTTAGAAGGCTAATACTATGAATCCACATGGAAGAACTAGAAATGAGCCAAAGTGGAAGCCCAGGAGGGAGTCACTGCTTAGTTTCATGCCAGTGTAACTCTGTTGGCTTAAGATTCGTGTGTGAAGATTTTGCATATGGAATTTAGGAAGGAAGTAGAATAAGAGTGTGAAACCTTCCTTCTTGGTTAGGGAACTAGATGAATTTGAATTGAAAAGGGGGCCTGTTCTTCAGTCCTTGTTTGGAGAGAGCACTATTCTCATGAATGGAGCTATTAGGGGTAAGATTTTAGCCCAAGATGACAGAAGTCTAGTCAGGACAATTGCTATCATAACTTGCTTTTCCATCCTCTTCCAAATGGTGAATAACTTTGAAAAATAAATTGAAAGATGTTAAGTCCCAAAGCTGAATCTGAGCTTTATTTGTTCCAGAACTTGAATTTTAGACTACATTTTAGTATTGTTCCTCTGTGTGGTCACAGATGATGTGATTAAAAGTGAGTAGCTATATGTTATGTTACCACTCACATTTTGCTGGGACAGCTTCAGGTAAGTTGTTTAGAAAGCACAAAGCATATGGGAGCTGTAGCCACAGCAAATAATGAGTAGGTCGGTGTGAACATTTTTATCTGCATTATATATTAATTTTTCTCTGCTTCCTGATAGAAGATGAGCAGAGCTGAAAAGAGAGGAATGTTAAGGTATGCCTGGGGAAATGTGGGAAGCTGAAAGGCAAGCCCTGGTGCTCTTAATAGCCATTATAATAAATTAGCATATGATACAAATAATGCATCAGAAAAAAAAGCTGTCTTGTAAAACAGGACATAATTTTGCAACATGTCTTCTGTCTCTAGATACAGGTTTGAATGGTTTTCCCAAGAAGAAGGTTTATGCAAATGCCTACTGTCATGTGAATCAGATTAAGAGAAGAAAGACTATTTATGCATGAAATCCAAACATGCTTCTGGGGGAGAGTAGAAATAAACCCTTTCTTTCACCTCAAATACTATATATGTGCAATGACTAAAAAGAAATGAATGTGTCACCTTTATTACTGACACTAAGTGATTTCCCACTAACAATTAGCATGAATCATAGTCATAAAAATCTGAGATGTAAAAGACTTATTAGTTCATGTAGTCCATCTCTCTGTAAATATAGGAATGTGACAATTTCTATATGAAGCAGTTCACTGCTAGAGAGTTCGTATTTTCATCAGGGGCCACCTCACACAGGCATTTACCAAGAAGTCTTTTTAACAAATACAGTATCTGTTCTTCACCTGAAAATACACCAATCATGTTGTTCTAGGTTGATGTCCTCCTAGAGATAGTTTTGGACCCAATAATACCTCAAATGCAAAATACATGTTGTTTAGCAGCTTAAAATAAAATGAATTGTCTTTGCTTTTATGCACTCCTGAAAATGCTCATGGATTCACTGTTACCTAGAGTGCAAGCAAACTGAAATGATTGATTACTGTGAAGTATCATAATGTAACTGAAGCATTTAAAGTAAAACTAAACTGGATTCAGCTGAGGGAGGAAGGTGCATATGGGGGTGCCTGTGGCTGCCAGATTTTGGAGCTTGTTCTGTGCCATTTTTATCCCAAAGTAAGGGTTGCTCAGACTTCTGTCATCTTGGAATGGCCCCCAAAAGGATTTGTCTGCTCCCTTTTTGCTTCCATGCCTTTTCCATGGGGCTGTGCGGGAGGGGGTGGCATGCGTCCAGCTGAGCCAGCTCTGCTCCCACCAAGGACCCTTCGAACACAGGGTAGCTTTCAGTCAGTGCCACAGCACAGAGTGGATGTACACCACAATCTGGCTCTGCCTAACCACGAAGCCAAGCTTCACTGGGAGTTTAGGATCAAGTCTGGCATGAAGAAGGGCTTCTGCCATATTCCTTTTCATATAAGGGAGATGTAACACTAGAAAAGAGATTGTCTGGGAATGCCTTTGAAGGTAGCTAGTGTAAGAAGTAAGCCTGAATATGCGGTGTGGCCGGAATGTAGGGACAAGCAAGTATATTCCACTGCAATTTAGGCATACCCACACTATCCGCTTACTTTTCTGAATTGTATCTCTTTGCACCAGGCATATATATGCACTTGAAAATTCCCTGGTTCTGTCTCAGTTGACATAAGATGACTTTTGCCCACCAATTTCCATACATGATGGTTTCTTATCACAAGCTCTTTATATAAATCTGAGTTGGGAGGCTAGGAATTTTGTTGACCAGACTCAGGAAGCACATGTCATTGGGGTAGATTCGATCCCTATGGAAGTCAACTGGAAACTTTCTATTAAACCCAGAGACTGCCAGGCAGTGGCTGTGGAAGTGAGGGTTGCAGGTGAGTGCAGAGAATACAAAGATGAATGCTTTTGGGGGGAACTGAAAAAAAAGAGAGCAAGGGATTTGGGTCTGCAGTGATCCTGTATCTGTGTCTACCCTCTTACCAGGTAACACCAGCTACAAGTTTTGATTTGTTGCCTTGTGACTGAGCAGTGCTTATGTGTACACAGCTTGGAGTAAATGTGAAGGCTGATCAGATCATCCCAGATGGATACATTTTTAAAGGATGCTGTTCCTCTGAAATGCATCGATTTCCCCTATATGAGCTAAAATAATTTAGATAAAATTGATCTGCTCATTATGCCTTTATAATATATTTCTTTTTAAATGGATGAGGTTTTTCTGATTGCTTGTAACAGTTTTTCTGAATTACGAGGGTCTTTAGATATTACTTTTAATGGTATCTGTTACAAAATATTCAGGCAGAAATTATATTTTCTTTTTTTTTTTCTTTTTCTTTTTTTTTTTTTTTTTTTTTTTGTAATAGATAATGGGCATTTAAAAATAAGAATTCCCCAGTCCTGGCATAGACCCAATCATGGGTGTCCTGATGCCTAACTCAGCAGATCATTTTTTAAAAAAAGAAGTTTGCTGAACAAATATAAGCTTCACACAGCCAAGCATGTCTGTCCCTGAGGACCAATGAACTTCCTTGTGACTCAAGATATTTTTAATAGTGCTCTGGACTTTCTCCAGGAAATCAGTAATAATTACTAATTGTATTTTTGTAAGCTAAATGAAAGGACGCATTCTTTCTTGAAATTCTCCCTTAGATTTTGCAATTAATTATGTTGCTCTTTTGTGTGATTAATCCTTGTCTTTGTATTACAACTTCACTTAATCAAACAGTACTGTGTAGCATGCCAGGGGTTCTTAAGTGTAAGATGTTTTCTCCTGTTTTATTGTCACTTTTTTCTTCTCTGCTTTTCAAGTCTCTTCTAAACTTTATCAAAGTGATGTTTTACTAAAGAGTTCTAAAGTCATTGGACAAAATTTGCATAAGCTCTATTATAACTTGTCAAAGCTCCTCTGCTGTATATAGATTTTTACCAGCTGAGAATATGTCCTTATATCACCAACACATATTAATGCAGGTTTCTGATAAATCTATTTCAACAGAAAGTCAGTCAAACCCTTAAATCACTTCTGTTTTTCTTTCCAAATGGTTACTGTATGAAAAATATTAAAACAGACTTACCTGACCACCTTAAATTATATATTAAAATTATCCTCTTGCAATATGCCCACACTGGAAATGTCAGGCAGAAAAGAGCTGGTTTTGAGTGGTTTAGAGAAAGTCTTAAACACTTAGGTTGCCTTGCAATTTTGTGGCCAATCTTACTCTTCCTTTGCAGCCAGGGAAAGTCGTTTTGCTGGTGGAAGTGGAGCATGTCTGTCATGCCAGCATAACATGGCTGCAATATTGCCAGCATTATATGTTCAAAAAGCAAGAGCTTGATTTACACAGAGCAGGATTATTATTTTTAAAATAAATCATTTTATCTTCTAATTTCTTATTTTTTAGGATGTACTTGGGTCATATTTCCAAAAGCCCCTCTGTAGTTAAAATGAACATTTTAAAAAAATCCACAGACTCAAGCAAGTCCAAGAAAGGTGGCAAACTCCTTGCACCCAGAGCTGAGGCTTTAAGAAGATTTTACAGGACTCACAGTGGACAAGGCAGACTGGGCTGGAGCTGCAGAGGAAATACAGTAGTTTCGACAGGATAGAGGGCTCAGTGGGTAAAGGCTGGGTTTGAATATCTGTAGTGACGGGGCTGCCTCTTTCCTGAGCACTGCAAAAGGGCAGCCCACTCTGCCCTTCGGGGAAAGCCTCCCTGCACTGAGCTGAGCGGGGCTGGGCGAGTGGCGGGCAGCTCAGAGGAGCCAGGATGCCAGCGGCTGTCGGTTAGGAAAGAGCTCAGAAGAGCGATCGCCTTTCATTATAGCGTTACTTGCACTGCTCCAGAATGGAATGATAAACGAAGGCAGTAACTGAAATGTTGCTTGCCAGTGGAAATATAAGTGGTAAGTTAATAGATAAGATGCTAAAAGTATTAAAATATACAGTGCCATTCACTGATCTGCACAGAATTCCCAATTGCAGTGAAGAATGAGCAGAGGAAAAGAGGAAAAAAGTAGAATTAATAACATCCATTACATTTAATAAATACTAAAAAGCAGCTTAGAATATTCAGATTACTGACCTGCATCAGCAAAGCACAGAGATGCACACGCACCTTAAGCATTGTAGTAATCTCATGGAAATCAAATAAATGAAAAGTACTGTAGAGTTGCATGGCCCTGCTTGCATGAGTAATTCCGGGGATCTGCTTCTTGAACTGGGTCCTTTATGCAAATAATAAGTCACAAATGTGGTAAAGATTTATTTTATGTTCTCTCAAATGAAGATGGGTTGGCTGAATTCAGTATATTAAATCCTTCCTGCTGCTAAGCTTAAAGAAACTGATTCTCTTGTAACATATTTTGATTTGACTACTGTAGGTTCCAAGTGCTATAAAGCACTAGAGTAGTTTGCCTTGGCCTCACACCTAGTTACAGTAGTGCTAACTTTAAAATTACTGAAGAAACCCACATCTGGAGTCAATTGAGTGAATTTTAACCAGCTTTGGTGGTAATATGCAAGTAATATTTCATCCTCGTGTGTATTTCACTCATCTTATAAAAAAGATGCCTCATTCCAAGACTCCTAGACATATTTCTTTGCTGTCTCATATATCAAGAGTATCAGACTAAGCAGACCGCTTAAAACTGGATATGTCCAAACACTCTCTTATCCTAAACAACGGAGAATATTTTTGCCAGCACTTCCATTTCCTGAAATGGAAAAAAAAGTATATAACCCCAAAGCCTGGGCCAGATCCTGCTTTCCTTAAAATGCATGGCAAATTTGTCAACAAAACGCTCTCTGGCTTGGTAGTGGGGGGAGAAGTTTAACAGCTGGAATTAGGCAGCAAGAATAATGTGAAGCGGGCTGAAACTTCAGATTAGGTTTAGTCTAATGCTTGTGTTCGAGGCTGCACTTGGGTTCTGATTTGACTGTGCCAAAATCATGCAAGTGACATCCAAAACCAGAATCAGAAAACAGGCCCTTTCAGCTTCGGATCTGGCTCAAAGCCAGACCAGAGCTGTGGGCATCAGGCCAGGAATTTGGCTCTGAAACACCCGCAGGCCCCAGATTCAACAACTTGAAACTCCAGTTTTGAACCATTGGAAATATTAGCTTGGTGGAAGAAAGTAGTTTTGTTTACAGAAACGTGGTAAATGCGATTAATTAATTCCCATCTACATGGACTCAGCATTTCTGACTGTTTGCAGGGGATGACCAGCCATATGGGAGACAGGCATTAAACTAAACAAGACCCCAAATTGTTTTTATCCTTTTTTACCTGAAGGGACCACCACTGACGCTAGGCTCATTTCTTGTAGTGCTTCAAAAAGCTATTAAAGGCAATTGTCCTGCTAGACAGACTGAAAGTTGAAATCCGGATATATCATCCTATTGGTCTTCCCAACGTTTGCCTCTTCTACCCCTCTCTAACATGAATTTAATGCAGGTGCAGACACAGGCCTAACATAAGGGAGCAATTTTCTGATTCATTCATGTAAGACCCTGAGGGAGAGTTGGAACAAGATGTACAAAGGTAATGTGGCATTGTTGAAAAATTAACTTTGCTTCCATTCTCCTGGAGCCATAGTGCTGTGTTGCTTAGTTACGTGAATCAGGAATTTAACTGTAAACAAGATATTTCACCCCTCAATCCCTAGAGTTTTCAGCTCCATTTGAAAAGCAGCTTAAAAGGTGCATCTTTTACCACACCTTGAGTTGCTCCTTGCCATTGTAGCCTTTGTGGCTGCTGCTGCCACTGCTGCTGTATCAGCACGGAGAGACGGAGGTGGTAGCGGCAGTGATGGCGTGACCACGGCTGGGCTGGAGCTGCGCTTCCCTCTGAATGCTGCACTTGTTTGGGGACGAGGCAGACGAGCTGTGACTTTCGTTTTGGTTTTTGTTTGCCCAAATCCTGGCTGCGTGGGTTCAGAGCATCTCGAGTTTGCCAGCTGAAGTATGCAGTCACTGCAGCCACTGGAAGTGGAGGCAGGGTTAATTAGCAGGGTATATTATTACATCAGTGGTGGAAATTCTTCTTTTGCCCTCAGGATCTACACTGCTGTGTCTGCTCAGAGCTCTTAAATATGACAAGGTCACTCACCCTGCTTTAGCAACAAAGAGTGCTAACAAATTTGGGGTTTATATGCATTGTCACTGCTTAACAGGGTTGTCCATGTAACTAAAAGCATTGCGTATGCTTAGTAGGCAGCAAACCTCATCGCAAGACAGATGTTAGATTATATTGCTTTATGTTATAGTCTGTTTATAGTAATACAGTGACACATAACTTCCCTGCCTATTTACACTCTAAACAAGATTAGAGAACTAACAAATAAGGAGAAGATGGGGAGAGATAAGTGATGAAGAGAGCCTAAGAAGTGAGGTTAAAGATACAAACAAAATACTTTAATTGACAAGACAAACTTTCAAAATATTTTTCTCCTCCCTTTTCCTTCTGGCTCTGCAGATGGTGGGGGAGAATCTGTCTTTTACAACACCATGCATTGAAGTAACATATACTTTTGAAGTTTAGTCACCCACTAATTACTAGTCTTTCATTAACAGCAGAGAGACACAAATGATGAAGTACTTGCTTGTACCCAGTAGTCTCTATTGTAGAGACTTAAAAAAAAATAAATCATCAGCTACATGCTTGTTAAGTGTGCTGAGACTGTTTATATAGTCTTTTGCTCTTATTTTGTCTCACACAGATGGTTAAGATACTTCTGCTAATATTTCTTATTTTAAAGAGAAAGCTAATTGCCTAAATGTCAGATGTGCTGACTATCACTTGTGTAACAGAGAATGGGAATTTAAAGTGTTCACAGTTCATCTGTAATGTAGGTTACTGATAGAAATCTATTGTCCAGCTACAGATTTACAAGAAAAACATCTCATCATTGAGAAAAGCCTCTGTTATGGCCGTGGCTATTGAAGTCTCTTGAATCTTGTGTTATTTAAGAACAGTCTTGTGTTTCTCCACTGAGGGTGCTCTTCAAGGGAATATTTGAAGGCTGAGGCAAACATTAGTAAGCAATGCACTTGTTTGGTTAAGACTTCAGCCTTGACCTCCATCTTTAAGCCCTTGTTCATTATTAATCACGTGTTTCCTGAATCAAAGAGAATATTTTTGGAGAGGGAAAATTGTTCTGGGACTGGAGTGTTATACGCCAAACAGACTTGCCCAGATGACAAATAGCCTTTGCATGATAGCCAAGGTTCATCCAGCTGCTCGGCCCCATACCAAGTGATTGATGGTGTTGATATTCTAAATAGGCTTAAGATATGCCAAATATCAGCACCGTAACAAAGTCCTTCAGATATATACTGTAGATAGTCAAGGAGGCAAGTTCCCAGCATATGGCAATTCTGAGAATGGTGTCAGGATTGTAAGTAACCTTGCAGGGTTTGTCTGGTTTCTTTCGAAGTTAGACAAAAACTATTTTCTGTTCCGGAATGAAAAGGGTCACACAAGGTCTTTGTGAAGCTTCCGATTACCACAGATTTTCTCTGTAACTGGACACCCTTTGGAGTTATAACAACATTTGATTTCTTAGCAGAGATCAATAAACTGTTTTTCTACCAGAGTTCTGAGAAGAAGAATAGAATGTGTTCAGAAGTTGTTGTCAGTTGGGTTTTGTTTTGATTTTTTTTTTAAATCTTAAAGGAATGGGAAATTCACACCTGAATACTTTTATCTTGATAACATGACAGTGCTGGTTCCTTATACTAGTTCACAAAGGGCTGTTCGTCGATATTGCACAAGATCAAGCAGTCACACCACAGAAGCAGTGGTTTCACTGATCACTTCTTTCCCCCCAGAGAAACTTCTTTATTTTGTATTTTCTCTTTCCTTCGAAGTAAATGTAGTTCTTTGGAATGAGTGGGGTTAAGTGAGGAGCGGAAGCCCAGCCTGGGAAATGCCCAGATACTAAAGAACAGCACAGACTGCCATCTGCTCCTCTGTTCCTCACTCCAGCTGGAGCAAGGGAAGGGTCAGAGTTAAGAGTCCAGGGAGGTAAGATTTTTCCCTGCTTGGTCAGTCCAAGGTGATTATTAGCCTGAGTTAGCCTAACTCCCTCCGTCACTGCTGGCAGGGCCTGACACCTCACCAAAGGACTTGTCTTGGTACAGCCTCCAGCCTGGCATATCATGTCTTCATCTGCCCTGATGGCTCCCCTGGGAAATACATGTTCTGACCCAGTGAACTCTGCATACAAGGCTATCATCTAATTTTTCAAGAGAATAATCCATCTTGGTTTTGAGCATGTGTTTGAAAGCTTTTCTAGGAATGACACTGAAGAATTTTTTTCTTTTTCTTTTTTTCTTTTTTTTTTTCTGAAAAGGCCTTGATGGTGTAGGTTATTTCCTGGATGAAATTATTTTCTCAGTAATGGAAAAATGAGTCAGACTCACACGTGCAAAATCAACTTCTCTGTTGAGTCAGGCTGGTTTTAGATTAGCAGCTCTCCCCTGGATCCACCATTAGAAGTGGCCAAGACAGCCTCTGTCATGCACCAGATTGGTAATACAAATTGGCCATAAAATAGGATCAAGTGACTGCAGGGCAATCAAACTGAGCTAGACTTTACCAGTAAAGTCAGGATGAACAATGCCCTGAAACACCAGCTGAGCAGCAGAGAATGCAATTTCGTAACGACCAGCCCAGTCTAGTGTCACAGCACAGAGCACTTGGCCCACGCTCTTTTCCACTAAAGCCAGTTGTAACTGGGTCTGTTACAACCTCAGAGGCCTGAAAATTCTTCTTTCTGTCATCCCTGTTGGATAAATGGAATTAACTGAAATCCTAGAGTCCATATCTTTATTAATTTATTGCTGACTCACTTCTTGTTGGCAGTTTGTACATTGTGTCGGCTGCCTATTGAGCAAACAGGCCGTCAGGGGTGATTAGCAATTAAACCACACACCATTCAGGTCTCTGCGTTGCCTCGAGTGATTTTGTTTGCATCCAGCCTGGGAGTGGAACGACAAGGCAGGTTTTAATTCAAATCGTAATTTAAATGGAAGGCTGTGCATAGATGTTCTTATCTGTAATTCTGAGTGCTCTGTTTCGATGAAGTTCAAACTCGTTTAAAGTCACTTAAATCAAAAGTGAAAGCTCTCAGAGGAGTGAAAAATGAATAATCGCACATAGACTTACCCTCAAATAATTCAATACACAAACGGAAGGTGAGCCAGCTTTTCCAATAGGTTCCTGTTCATATGTAGCCCTCACTGTGACACATCTAATGCTGCAAATGCAGTGCTAAGAATAAAGCTGGTCATTGTCACAGACCTATTGACTTTCATATCATCATCTGCTGATGGGGATGTTAAGGCCCTAATGGAACACGATGAGTACGTAGTCTGACCTTCTGCACAGCACAAGCCATCAAGCTTTATCTAATAATTCGTGCATCGGGCCCTTAACTTCTGTTTGAATTATATCCTGTATTATTTCAGAAAGACAAGCAATCATGGCTGCAAATGACTGAGGCTCTACCATGTTCCTATCTGAACTGATGCAAGAGTTAATTACCTTCTTTAAAGAAATCCTTATCTCCAAGTTGCATGTATAACTTTCTGTAATGGTAATAAACTGTGATGTTCCCTACTTTCACAGATAGAATTCAGTTTTTGGACAAAAAAAATAGTATCCTTGAATCTGTCTTTGGCTGCATTGATCCTATTAACTAATTGCAGCTGGGTGTTTCAGTTTATTGAATAATTTCAAAGAAACTGTATTTGGAGGCAAAAAAAGCTAGATTTGCAAAGTAGCCTGAACAAAGGGTGACAATGTTGTTCCCTTTTAGTCAAGAGCCAGGACACTCTTCCAGGCTGAATAGAAACCCAGGTTCAATTTCCACGTCTTCCTGAGAGGGATATGGTCTGCCTGTCTTTGGGCATCGCTCTGACACAGTCGTTGCTAATTCCAGAAGGAATCTGGAAGCAGTCTTTTCTGCTGACGCTGCTCTTTGCGTGGGACAGGGAAGCATCATTTAGCCAGAAAGGGTGGCAAGTGGAAATGTCTCATGATGCTGGTTACTGAGTAAACTGACTTGACTGAGAAAAAATTAAATTATAAGCATAGAAAGTAGAACAGTGCCAAGAAGACAAATTGAGAGGTTCCTTTGCCTTGGTGTGCTGTAGCCTGACACATGCTCCAGGTATGGCTGCTGGAAAGAGGACTATTGAACACACTTCTTTTCCACTGTGGGAGCTATTAGATTTAAAAAGTTGACTCTATTTCTCTGCCTGGGAGTTTACCTATTGCTTAGTGTGCTTTTCTCACAAGTGACAAAAGGGCCATTTCATATTGAACCCCCCAAAAATACTTTACCTTCATCAATAAAAAAAATGAAACTTTTTAAACTCTAATTTAAACTTTTCCTTAAACATCTGTCCTTTTGGCTGTTAAATCAGAAAACCAGAAATGAGCTAATAATTCTAGATGATGTTGCCCTTCCAGGAATGACTTGCAAATAGGGTGTACACAAATAACAGTTTTCAAATGACTTGCCTTATGTATAAGGCCTTACTTTAAGGAAAATACAAGGCTTTTTGTCTGTTATCTCACTTTCATCTACGCTGATATACTAGGAGTTACATGGATGTAAAATTGATAAGACATAAGTTTTACCACTATATTTTTGCTATAGTTTGCATCCTGGGACCTCACATCCACATTATCTCATTGATGCTGCAGCAACCTCCTTCAGTTATGGAAAAGCTGAAGACAAGATGGAAATCTACAGCAGAGCTAGGAAATAAGATAGGTCCTTTGCCTTTCAGTGTGGTGACCTAACACACCTTCTCTTCTTACTCCATATAACAGAGTGTGTTTTGCAGCATTTTTATTACTGAAACACTCGTGTAATTTAAACCCTGTTACTTGTTCTTCTGGCCTTGTAGATTACCAAGGCTAATTGGTCCCTGCCTTCCTTTCTGTATCTTTAGAGAGTTCTGTTGACTCCCCTCTGCTCTTCTCCAGGCTGAACTTCCCAACTCCCTTCAGCCTTTCTCACGTGGCAGGTTACACAGACCTCTCATTCTTGCTGCTCTCCAGAGCCATCGCCACAGTCTCTGTCATTCAGCCAGTTCAGCGCCCGTCTCGTCCTGCTCTGGCTGATATGGAGAGGTATTTGGAGGTGTTCTCGCGTTAGAGGAGATTTGAACTAGACCCCCAGAAGTCAATTGAGTTGGGCCATTGAAGATACAAAGGTGGTTCTGGTTCTTGCAGGCTCCCCAGATTTTTAAAATGTACCTACTGAAACACTGGCTTTGAATGTCCCCTGCCTTTGAGTATTTGATCTGTTCTGCAGCTTTGAGTCTCTCCAGTTATTTACAACTAGCTATTTGTATACTCAATGGGCTCCACTGTGTGAGGAAACTGTTTAAATATACATTTTAAAGAGATGATTTCACTTCATGTGGTTTTTTGCCAGCAGTGTGGTTTTTAAAATGTTTTTTAGAAACTCTGTCGCATGCAACTCTGAAGCTGTCCCGTTAAAGGTGAACCAGACCCCTTCACTTGCAGAGAGTGTTCAAGGGAGATGCTGTTGGAGCACATTGCAAGCCCTGTGCACCCGCTTGAAGACTTGAGTGTGAGTTTTTTTGTTTCCCTACATAGAAAAACAGTGATAAGGCTGTGTGGAAGTGGGCGGGAAAGGTTATTTAAAAATTGTTTCAATATGGTCCTTGCCACGACTATATCTGAATTGGCCTGGATATTTAAAAGAAAATTAACCATAATGATCTCTCTGTGTCTCTTTTCCTTTTGCTTCTAATTTTGCTAGAAGAAAAAAGAATTTGATTGATTAATAAAGTTCTGTTTGGGTTTCTGCCTAGATCTCTAGGACCAGACCCATCTCTTTGCTGTGAGCTTGTCTGCCTTAGGAAGGAGGGCCAAGGGCATTCGCAGAAATGGAAAGCCGCACCAACAAAATGATTCCCAGCCAATCGTGCTGTCTTGATTAATGTCTTCTACCTTGAGAGAGGTGAACTCAGTCATCCAGGTCCAGCTTCAAGGGGAGCAGGGTGTGCCAGTTTGCCCCGTTTGTCAGTAGCTTCTCTGTTACAGCAGATGCAGCCTGTGTGGAGATGTTTTGGAGCAGGAAAGGAGTGATGATTTCTCAGCTGGGTGGAATCCTTCTCCCAAAAGATATTTATGTGCTGCAGACAAAACAGCTGGGCAGGAAGGCTGAAAGTTATGAGACTTCATACAACCATTAATCCCTGTAAATATGTTCACTCATTACTCTATCTCCAAAGTAGCAACTGTGTTACATCCTTTAAAATTACTGTAAAACCTCATTTTATAAAATTTATTTTTGAGCTGTATCAGAATCAAGTTTCTTTTAATAAAATAATAGACCTGTTTTGCACTATTCTATAACTTAAAAAAATATTTTTTATGAAGTTTCATCTTGGAATATTTTTGGCCAAGTTATAAGAAAAGCTAAAACTGTGGATACTCTTTTGGAAATGCTGATGCAAAGCTCACTAACAAATATCGATTGCCTTTATTTTCAAAACCAAACCAGTACCTAGAAGTTTAATGTATATCTACTTTGCATGTACTGCAGTAAAAATTGGTGGCAGAGCCCCTTTTTATCAAATGAGTTGATAAAAGCAATTTTCTGGCCAAAAGGCAAGAATAAGTGTAGTTATTCGATTTAATTCCCAAATTGCCTTCCTACTCTGTCATAGATTTTCTTTACAAAAGCGTGTAAGTGTGGCAAGGTGTAAGTGTGGGAGAATTAGTACCTCTGATTTGACCAGCTGATTTACCCAAAGCATGTTTGTTTTTTTCAACCAAATTTCTTTATTTGAATCTGATTTGAAAAAAATATTGAATCAATATAGCTGTTCAAAATATTCATAGTAAAATTAAAGGCTTTCAAATATCATTCTGAAATCTATAGAACTTTAATAAAAGACAGTCCTCTGTTGCTGCTGAATTTTGTGTTCCTCGCTTTGAGCAGAATTCTTTTTGCTTTTCCCCTTTGGATCTGTGCAAATATAATGTTACAGGTTTGTGTTTGCAGTCCAAAAATCCTTTTAGTCTCCTTGTCTTTCTCTTTAAAATTTCACAAGTATTAAATTCAAGTATTAAATTCCCTACTGAAAAAAATTTCTTCATGCACTTCCATACAATTTGATACCAAAAATGTTTGGAAGGCAAAGTAGTATTCCAAATGTTAGAAATTATCTGAAATGGAATGATGACTTGGGGAAATGAAGGTTGATGCTAAGTTTTTTCCAAAAAAATAAAAAATAAAAACTAATTCTCACGTGCTTCTTAAACAATAATTTGGATAAAAAATAAAGAAGCTAGAAGTGGCTGGAAAAGATCTTCTAAGGAGTGATTTTTTTCCCCACTAGCAAAATAGGTATGGAAAATGTAAGTATGCACAGCTGTGTTTATCTCAATGATTAGACATTCTATTTCTCTGTGACCTCTATGCATTGAGCTGGCAAGACACCTGGGTATGCTTAGAAGTGTCTCATTCATACATTTACATTTATTCAGCTAGGACCTTTCTTTCTCCCTCCCATGCCCTTTTCTTCTCTAAAAGACCACAGAAAATAACAGTTGAATCTGGTGCACTCCTTCCTCTGTTTTTTCTGTCTGCAAGGTGCCAGTTAAGACTCTACGCATTTCAAATAAAAGCATTAGCACTAATTTAATCGAATGGCAAGCATAAAAATCTCCCTTTTCAGGGCTGAACACAGTTCCAGTCTGAATCAGAGAGAAAGGGTAGCTGAAGCGTATCACGTAACATGACAGCACGTGTGCCGTGCAGGCAGCGCTGTACGAGCTGAGCCCCCACTGTCTCTGTCTTCTGATCTGTACATCTGTGCTTGCACTGAGTTGCAAAATGTGCTATGGGTATGTATGTAATTTGTGGTATTTTGGCACTAGTGCCTGACTGCCTTGCTTGATACTCGTCGACGCATGGTAGATACAAGGAGGTCTGCTTATAAGAAAAGAGGGTTGGCAGTGAAATTTTGTAGTCCAGACTGTGTTATCGGTGTGGAACCGAGGCAGAGAGGGATTAAGGGTTTTTTCCTCACTGTCGCACAGGAAGTCAGGTAGGGAGATGAAATTTTCCCCAGATCTAAGTCATCATCTAGTGTCTTACCTGCTGCTTCATCTTTCCTCTGCACCTGTGCATCAGATTTGGAGGAAGGACTTACTTTGTGAGCGACCAAGGTTCAAACTTTGCCAGATATATTTGTTTCACTTCTACCTTTGAAGTCAAAAGCAGATGTCCCAATAGCTGAGTTGCAAAATCATTGAAGGACTGATTGCCTTAAGCTTAATATAATTTCTGTCACGTTCCTTTTAATAACCACGTATTTCAGATCACTAATACACTGACTGTAGATTGTGGATCCAGTTCTTTTTCTGACAGCTCCATGTTAGCATTGAAAAAAATATTGTTGTTTTCTTAGCATTATTACAAATTTAAACTGAAGAAATGTGACTGTACATACATAGAATTAGAGTAAATTAAATGACAATGAGAAGCATCTGGACATAAGGCATTCATTTTCTTCCCCTTTCAAGCTAATTCATCAGTTAGTCTTCACACAATGTGCTGTGCACCATACGATGTCTCCTATCTCCTTTGCTCTGTCAAATCAGCTTTCTGCTACAAAATTAAAAAATTATGAATTGCTATTTGTCATTAGTCACAGGTTTGTTTGGTTTGCCATTTTGATCATTTTTACAGGAACTGTTTAGGAAAGTACCCATACTAATTTTGTATTTTATATATGATTAGGATGTGTTTGTATTAGGCACAACAATCTTCTTTTCTAGGGATGTCTTGCATCGGGCTGAGCCTCCAAAGCTTTCCACCAGAGTCAGTAGCAGTGGTCCCTGTTCAGGGTGCAGCTGGAGTGCTCTGCACCCTGCATAGTCAAGCTATATTTGCTCAGAAAGTATTTAAACACAAGCTAGAGAGAATTACTGGGAGGTTTTTTGCATCCTTGGTGCACAGCAAGGCTGAAAAGACCTGGAACTTGGACGCAAAAAATCAAGATGGTAACCTAGTCTCTAAAAATGCCCCACTGAGATCATCCTTCAGAGCTGGAAAAACGTAATCAAATTGAAAAGACTTCACAGCAGAGCAATTCTATAATTAGATTTGTAAGGAAGTGTAAAAAAGAAATCTAACTGAGATAAATGGGTTTCTGTGTATTGGTTTGTCTGCCTTTAGCGAGCCTCTTAATTCACTGAAATCCATAGAGCCAGATCTGTAGAGTCTGGTTAAGCAAAAGTGAGGTAAGCAACTTTGGCAACAGTAATCACACACAGAAGCTGGAAGAAAATTAAGGGAGTCAACCAAGATGAAAGTGTGGAATAAGAACAGCTAGGCTGGAAGGGAGGAAGAGCATACAGTTTCTGCTCCATGTAATGATTTCTTTTCTGTCTGCAATGGGGATATATTATGAAATCTTTTCTTCGCACTTGAATTGTAAGACTTGCCACCTGGGACATTTAATACGAAGCTTGATTAAGTACTAGCTTATAGGTTTATGTTGCCAGCTTTATATGTTACAGGAGCGAGCTTGTACTGGCCAGGGTAGACAGAGAGAGAGGTCTTCTCCAGTGGTAAAGCTGAGTTAAGATGTTTCCGCCACACTGATGGAATGATTTGGGCCAAAAAAAAAAAAAAAAAAAAAAAAAAAAAAAAAAACTTTTTTTCCTCCTCCTAAGACTTTAAAACTTCAGACCATCTCACTGGTCCAGTGTATAAAGCTGCCGGGAAGAATGTGGCCCGCTGAACATGAATCGAAGCATCCGAGCAGGGCGGGCGAGGACCTGCCCGCCGTGTCGGAGCCCCCTTTCGCACGCCGGACATCGGCGGGCTGGGTCCCCACGGCGGCCTGCGTGGGCACGGCAGGGCGGTGAGCGGCCCGTCGGGCTGCCGGCGGCACCACCCCGCTCGCGGCACCCAGTCCCTCGCCCGGGGATGGCGACGGGGCTGGGACCAGGGCGGCTCGGCGCTGCCCCGAGTGTCCTGCTGGGCACTGCTGCAGCTCGCTGGCGTCACGAGCGCGTCGGTCGCACGGGCTGCGCTGCTGCAACCCAAGTGCCTGCGGAGATGCTCAGCTGCCTTGGCAGGGCTACGAGCATGGGGCCGAGCTGAAAATCCAAGGGGGAGAGAGGGAAGGGCGAGGACTGAACTGACCCCTTTTCCTCCTTAAAATTCACAGGCTCAGATTTTATCAGGCTTTTTAGCTGCAGGGCGACATGTTTCTTTATAGCTGCATCCCCAGCTTTGCTGCCAAATTCATGCTGCGGTTTCAGCAGCTGTAACCCATGCCCCCAGGCCCCTCATGCCCCGGTTTACCAACAGTTGGGCAGGGGGGCCGAGAGCACTCACTAAGTTTAGTGGGGAGAAGATCTCGGTGTTTCTCCAAGGCCTCTGCACCCTCGACGCTCTTTGCATTTTGGGGGGGGTGGGAGGGAGGAGCAGCTGTTGCAGAAGTGGCTTGAGAAAGCACAAAGCCGCTGCTGTGCCCATGCCCATGCCTGTGCCGCACGAGCGGGCACCGCTGGCTGCACCAATGCAGGTACCGAGCAGGGGGGAGCCTCCTGCCGCCGTGCCTGCTGCCCTGGGCGCTGCGCTGCGCTGCGCTCGCGCGGGAACCTGGGGCTCACGCTCCCTCAGGCAGACGTACACATCTGTATGGAGTATCGGGGGCTCATTTCTCCCTTTTTTTTCTTTTTTTCCCCTCTTTCTCTCTCTCTCTCCCTGGCGGGGACTTACTCGCTTGCAATAGGAAGGTTCATTGTTTTCCCACCTGATACTTCTTTGATTACTTAAAAAGAAATCACAAGGGGTTGTTTGCACAAAATAGTGATTGCCTAATTGATGTGATTATGCTGTATTTTGCCATGGCTCCGCTGATTATTTGGAGAAGCTCGGAGCGCTGCTAACGCTGCCGCGCGCTGCGCGCGCCTGGCCGGGGCTTTCACCCCGCTCCGCGTGCAAGAGCGTTCCCCGCGCTGCCGCCACCGCCACCCGTGCTCCCCAGGCCTGCACCGGGCCTTCCTCGGCGCGAGGAAAAGCCACGGATTGCTAATGCGAGCTGCAAAGCCTCTTCCGACTCCGGGAATGACCCGGGAGAATAGTCTCCCCCCAGGCACTGGGGTTCGTCGCGGAGGCTAAGCTGGGGGCCGCATTCCCAGCTCCTTCCCCGCCGCAGCGTGTGCGGATCAGCCGAAGCACCGCGTGCACGGCAGTCGGGCTGCTGCAAGTAAACGTCCTCTGAATTCAATCACTGATGATAATTATTAATTATAACCCAAAAAGGAAAGCTTATCAGCCAAGTGCTGGTAGGAATATTTAAGAGTTCCCACAGGGAAGCCTTCTGAGAGAGGAAAGCCTCCTCTTTTGGGGGCTAGAACTTGTTCATTATTTTCAACTTGAGGCTAGAGAACATCCTGAGTGTCATTTCCTTCATTTTTTTCATTTCTTTTTCCTTCTGCCATTTGTTCATTTCTGCAGAGTGTAGCCTCCTTTCTTTTGTTTTTAGTTCAGGGATAAAACGTTGCCCTCAGCAAAGCTTCTTGGCCAAACTGCCACGTTTCTGAACCTTTGTTTTTCTCAACATGTGTGCAATTTTCACTATTTTTGTCCAGCAGTGACCTTTGGAATTCCAGAATAATTTTCCCTCCCCTTCCTGGTGCCCCCACGTGACCCAGGAACACAAACATCTGAGAGACCTCTGGGCATCTTCACATCTGCTGGTGTACGAGATCTGAGCCATTGTGCGATGTATTTTTAACAGCAGGTGTTGGGCTTGGAGAAGGGTGTGTTGGTTTTTGAGGGGCTGGGCAGAGCCTGCACTTAATTCTTAGTTCCCAGGCTATTTAGGAACAGCTTTAAAACACACTTAATCTGTTTGTACAAATTTAACATTGTAAAACCACAATAAGGAATTGCTAATCAAGTGCGAGCCTGGATTTAGTCTCAGCTTTGCATCATTGCTGTCTTAAAAAAAAAACAAAAAACACCCAAACCAAAAAAAAAAAAAAATCAAACTTTAAAGCTGAATCCAAGATTCCAGTTTACAACTTATTTTCATGAAATACTATTGATTGATTACTTGAAGCCTGTTAATTATTATTTAGTCACGGTTTTCAACACAAACTCCTTACAGCAGCAAAACAAACAGTGTGGATGTTTCATCTTTTGCCAATTAACACAGTTTGAACATGACTTAAAATAGGCTGTTAGCTCGGGGTCTGGTTCACAGCAGCATTGCTCCCGTTTATGCTGTTGTAATTCCATTGATTTCAGTGGTCCTGCAGGTACCTTGGTGTAAAATGAGAGAAACGTTCCTTTTTAATTGACCCCCCTGCAGGAGCAGGGGGTCGTACGGCATACCAAAGCCTCACACATCACTCTTTCATTGTCCATTAGTAGCAATTTAGCAACTAAATTAAAGAAACAGTACAAGGAGACTGTTTTCCCCAAAATACCGTTGAAACTCTATTTTCACAGGAATCTTCTGTTTCAAATTTTTTATCAGACAAGTCTGAAATGGTGCTTAGTGTTCAGTTATCTGCCAGGTGTAAATGGCATAAATGGATGATTACTTTAAATACATCTTCTCTGAGAAGGGAGTTATGGGACCTCAGAAAAGCATCAAGCTGTGACTACTTTCAGGAAATCACCTGGAAATAAATAAGATGATAAAGGTTACTTGCAAGTCCTTAGATTCTCATTGCCTTTTTAGGCAGATAATTGAATTCAGGATGGGTTGTAATTCATTTCTGGTACTACTAAGGAAAAAATTATTTATTATTTAGGAGAACAGACTGAATGACCTGACAGGTCCTTTCAGTCGCAGGATCTATGATTATAAATTCTCACAGCATCCACTGCGTGGATGTGTACGTACTAAAATAAAGGAGGAGGTTTTAGCCTTGGTGAAATTCGTGAGATTTTTGTTATTGGTTTCAACAGCAACATGGTTTCACCTGTCCACGTTTCAAGGCTAAATTTGTATTTTACTACATGGTTGTCTCTGATTGAAGCTCAGTACAGCTATTTATGAGTAGCTGTTTTTAATAACAGGCCATGTGGGCATTTCTGAAATGCAAGATCCTTTGGTGGATTCATTGACTCTGCTCTGGATTCATCCCAACTGCTGTGTGTTGAATTTGTATCCTCCTTTATTTCAAAATTTAGTATAGAAAAACACTGAGAGTGGACCTGACATCCCAGAAGCAACCTAAGATATCCATCCTACCTGTTCCTCATGGTCTCCTATGTTGTTTATATGCCACTTACAATCTGAGAGACAAATAATAACAGTCCAATAGGACAGTTTTCAGCTGGCTTGTTGGAAGGATCCATACCCTACCCTCTCCTCACCCTGTTTCCCCTCATTAAGCCTCTGCTTTCATGAGCTGGGTTACAGGATACCTACACCACCACCCCTCCTTTATGTCCAGCATGCCGTGTGATCAAGGACATAGCTTTCAAACAACCAAAGCATTGTTTCTTGAAGGACAGGATGCCTGTATATGAAGCTTCTTTTAATTTATTTTTGAAGTTACCTCCATTCTACAGTTGAGAAAACACAGGTGTTGACTCTCTTGGTACATGCCAAGATCTCATCCTTTGGAGTATTGGACTTCACAAGTTGCAATGTACCTTGCATTCTGGACACCATGCTTCCAGAATAATGCAGGACAACCAGGAAGATTTCATGGAGAAACATGAAAACGGCTCGAGGAAGCAGGTCATCTGAGGGAAGGTGAAAGAACTGGGGTTGCTTAGTCTTAAAAAAAGTGCTAAAGAACATGGAACACTGCTACAACAAAGAAGGGAATGATTTGTCCTCCATTTTCATAGTGGATAAGGCAAGGGCTTGAGCTTCAGTGTGAAGGATTTGTGAAGAGGAAAGGTAGCAAAGCAACAGAGTTGATTACCTGAGAAAGTTATGGAGGTCTTTAAGAAGAGGTCATCCAGACTGAATAACAGTCCATTCTGCCTTGGGCTGGGGTACCACCAGAGGTGCCTACCAGACATATATTTTTTTTAACAATTCTAAAAAGAATAAGATTTTTTCCACTCAGTTCAGTGTAAGCAGAATCAGAGGAGATCTCTGTCTTGGTAGAGGTGGTACCGATGATAGTAGATGACTAGTTTGGGAAAGCTCTTTGTTAAGGTGCTTGGGACGGACAGCTGTCAGGATTTCAGACTCCACAGCCATGCAGCCATAGTTGCCCTCTCGTTCATCTCCGTCCACGGCTGTGGAATGGAACTTACTTGCAGTGTGTCAGGCTCCACATCCCAGGGGAGACTCCACATCCCAGGCTCCACATACAGCAATGGGCATGTTCCCCAAGTGTATCAGATACACACCAATATTTTGAACACATTGCCATCTTTAATGTGGTCAGCCATACTTACCAAATAGTTCTATTCCCAGTAGGTTGTATTCATAGGGCATTATGAAACTCGTAGTGATTGTGCAAGTTTGTTTTATACTAAGACTTACTCCATAACTGGTCTGAGATGACTTGAAATGGTTATTAAGAAATATTAAACCAATTAGAACTTGACTCCAAGAGATCTCTCTCATGCAGCTTGGTCCTTGCCTCTTTCACAGCCAATAAACCTAACCAGTAGAGTAGAGAAGCTGTGCAACAGCTATCCAGTCAAAATAGTGGGGAAGTCACAACAGGAATGCAAAGGCTCTTTCATGTCCCTGTGATGTTTTTAAATTCCTGGAAACTTGCTTCATTCAACTTAGATGCAATTTGAGTTGGCTTTCAGACATTGGGGGTGGTTTCAGACTGTACCCAGAAAACTAAGTAGCTGTCTAAAAGTGGCAGAGGCAGATTTTTTTCCCCCTTTCACCATTCCCAAGTGTCTGGAGACCAACCAGCTCCTTCTGACCTCTGCCAGATTTTTGCAGACATTGAGCATTGCCCGATTGTCTCTCTTGTGCCTACCTTCATAGCGACCAGGACTGGTATAGCTTCCCTCCCCACCAGGAAGCCTATAAATTTCCTTTTGTTTTTTAGCGCAGGGATAAGAGACTGTGTCATGGGAAGGAGCAGTTCAAATCCAAAGTACTTTTAAGATTAAGCTTGAGCAATAGATGAAGAATGGTTCCTGCAAAATAATGAGCTAAATTTGAAAATAGTGAATGTTCTGTGTTCCTACGAATAATGTTACAGAAGATCTGCTGAAGCTGAGCCATGCTGCTGAGACTTGACATGTCCTACATTCACTGCACCAACAAGGAAGTGTCATGGGAACACACAATCCCATTCTTGAGTACTACAAGCCTGACTATGCCCTAGCTAAGACCAGTGAATGATCTCAGTAAAACAAGACTCAAAAGGACTGTGGTGTTGTTAGTTCTCCAACTGAAGCTCTCTATACAGTATATAAAACTGTTGTGTTGAGTGCTCTGACCACTGAATTACTGAGATTCATCACCATTTTTCTTACTGATTTTGCATGGTGCCTGATCTGGAAGGTGTGCTCTGAAAATGCGTGTCAGGTCAGGCCCAGCAAGGGGGATAATGCTTTGTTTATGAATCTCAAAGAGCTTAGATGTGATTTAGGCTTGTTAAGACCTTGGCAAGATCTGGGCCGATATTTAGGAATTTTTCTGGCAGGGAATTAGACACCTTCAGGCTTATGCAGCAGCCCGATGAGAATATAAATGTTAGTGTTGAGAAGTACAGTGGCAGGTAAGTGGTGCTGGGTGAGTAAAACTTTTTGTGAATCTAGTCCAAATCCACTGCATGCAAATAAGGATAATATCTGTAATTTGAGAACTCTGATCTGAAGGAGGTGCAGACCTAAAAATGAAGGTGGCTAATAAAACTGAAAAAGATCTAATGGAATAAAAAGGGTCTATTTAATGAGCTCCTCTGGTGATGACTATACAGCAATATTTAATCCTCTGTCAAAAGTCAGACCTTTCAGTGCCTCTCTACTTCTAATGTACCTTGAATTATAGAGAAGGTTGGCTAGAACATTACTGGCAGAACTGATCGTGCCCTTAATGTGGGCTGAAATCTTACACTGTGTTTAGGTAAAAACAAAAGTGGTTCTTTGCCTCCCTCTGACCTTGATAGATAGAACTGCTCTGAGGTGCAGGTGGTCTAATCAGTCTGGTCTATGCCTGGCTGTCAAATCTTTCTTGTGGTAAGAAAATTTCTAGTCATTCTGAGAGAAAATTATTTGATTTTGGCACAAATTGCCTGAATTTCAGGTTAGAAATCCAACAGGATTATTAGTTAGTTATCCAACAGGATTTTGTATTGGAAAAATGCATCCTGCTCCAGTAGGCTGCTCATCTGAACACTGCACAAGGTCTCTCATGTGCTTGCTTGGATGGATTACAGTTAGAAGTATGCAGTGGCAGTATTCACGGCCAGAAATACTCATGGAGAGCTTAGTCCTGTGGAGTTCATCTCTCACAGCCATATTGATGCTGTTCTGCAAATATCTTTGAAGCTAATACAGCTTGTGTAAACATCACAGTGCCATTAGGATGAGCTTGGCAGTCCTGAGAGAATGTTAAATGGTCTGTGACCTGTCTTTTCTCCATCACCCCTTGCTGAGGCTTAGGGCATTCAAGCTAAGTGTCCTTCTCGAAGGTCCTTCAAGTTTTGGTTCATGCAGCCAGCATCTATTTTAAGACCTATGGTAGGAACATTGCATTTCCTGCTTAGAGTTAGCTGAATCTGGGTGAAGTACTTTACCTTATCCATTCATAACAGCCAACCTGCCTTTGTTGTGCTTAGCAAAATGTGATTTTCTTCTTGGCCTGTCTTTCTCTTGTATGATGTCAGTGTGTAAAAAAGATATTTTAGCATACATATGTGTTTAGCCACACCGGAACTGTTTAACCTGAATGCAGTGTGTTTGGATAGTAGTATTCTATAAGAAAGTAGATTCCTCCTATGATGTCCAGATCAATTCACCTTAACCCAACAAAATAGGTGCTATTGTTTTTGCTTTTCTCTCCACATTTTAGAAGAAATGCAGCAGACAATCAGACATAAAATAGATTTTTCAAGCAAACTCCAGACAGAACAATAGAAGAAATGAGGTTCTTCAAGGTTTCTTTGTCATCGAATGTTACTGTTGACACTCTGAATGTGCCAATAGTTGTTACGCTAATTAGAGTGGTGTAGTTCTAGAAACAGGAACTGTGAAAAGACTATGTCTAGAAGGTACTAATAATCTTTTGATACCTGTATTTTTGCCATTCTTTATTATTATAATGAGAACATTAATGTGCAGAGGCGAAATCATGTGTCCTTATTAAAGAATGAAGCAGCACAGTTGTTATCATCTTGAGTATCATATTCATTTAAAATCAAGTAGGCAACTCAAAGGTTAAGAGGTTTAATGTTCCTGAACTGTACAATTGAAGCACTATAGTCCACGTTATTGTTAGCAATTATTCAAAGTGCTTAGGGTTTTTTTTTAGAAACTTCACTTTCCAGAAGAAAGCCCAACACAACTTTAGCCAGCACTGCAGTATGACCATTTAACAGCCGGACATTTTTGTGTAAGTGCATCATGAGATGTTGTCATGACACAATTTGTTTCCAGCTATTTACATGTTGTTAGATAACCACCTTCAGTCTTCAGCCTCTCTCAAGTTTTCATGGAGCATACCTTTCCAGTGAGATTTAGAAAGCTTAAGAAGGTCTGTATTTAGAGACTAACGATATTCTTCATGCATTCCTCCAACATGAGGAATATCACTTATTTGCAGCTTTTCCGAGCCTAAGAAACAGAAAGGCTCTTCTAAAACAGATAGTGCACCTATATGTGCCTAGATCAGTGACCTTCTGGACTGTATGAACGATGAACCTGACAGGAATGAAAAGGCCTAAAGGAATAAGCCCGTGAGTATAGGAGAAATAATATGGTGAAAAAATACAGGAGGAAACCAGCTAACTAGAGGGAAGAAAAAAGTTCAAACAGAAATTACAGGTAGTTTAGGATAGTATTAAACACAAAGGTGAACTCCACATTTTAAGCACAAGCTGCCTTAAAAGCTGATTGATAAAGATGCTGATGGTTATAATATAGCATACACAATTAACCATTAGAAAAATGGCCCCTCAAATGAACAGAGGGGTGGCCTACGTGATGAGAAAGGTGTACATCCAATGTAAGTGTGAATCAGCCCAAGGAACTTCTAAAGCACTGCAAAAGGTAAGAAATGCACTAATGGAAAAAGTGACCATTTAATACACTGCGAAGATTCAGACTCTCTTGCCTACTTTTTCTATCTTTAATCCATACAGGATATTCCATAAATAACAAAAATCCTGTGTGTTTTGTGTTAATTTTTTTCAGCCTGACCACTCACAGCTGTGTTGTCTTCCTTTGGTTCCTTAATAGCGGTTTATTGTCAAATACATATACTGGGTGTTTCCAGCGAGGTTCCTAAAGTAATAGCTTTCAGCTTTAGCAGCTACTGTCTGAAGCCTACAAATCAAGACCTTTCTGTTTTAACTATCTAATCTGTTAATAAAATTTAAACAAGTTATAACTTAGACTCCATTTTAATAGCATTAATCTATATCAGCTGTTTCTCAGTTAGCTGAGTTTCTTTCTCAGAGCTAACAAAACCTAAACAGAGATTGACCTCGATCCTATTTAGTCCATCTTCCCACAGCACAGAAGAATCAGTAAGCCAAGCTGCATGATTTTTCCTTACTGATATGAATATCATGCTAATTTTACTTTATTAGCTCAGAATTTTTAAGTGTCTTTAACTTCTGCTGTGATATATACATCTGTGTTTAAGGTAATCATTTCACAGCAGTATCCAAAAGTCTTTTCAGATCCCTTCAAGTCCTTGTAAAATAAAACTCATGTCACAAGTACCTCTTTGCACATTGTACTCCATAAAGGTTTAGGAAAATAAGCGAGATTTGTTACATTATGATAGTCAATAGACAAGGATTTTAGTGAATGAAGACAGAAATGTAGCTCTACGGTACAGTGTTCTCACTGTTCAACAGCACTTGAGATCTCAAAGTCGAGAAGTGAAGTTTCTGAATTCCCCAAACTTCTTTGCTGTTACACAAGAAAGTATACTATCTGGCATGTCAGAGTCACAGTTCTTTCAGGATGGACAAAATAAATTGCAGAGAAGGAATATAGGGTAGAGTGGAGACGTGAATGGACAGATGTCACCTTTAGCAAAGTTTTCCCTGATTTGCAGCTGCTCCACTGATGAGCATATGTGTGTATAAGAACCCCCTAAAATGAGCTCTGTGGCCTGTACTCAGAAATAAAATAGAAACTAGTGGCCCTCAGGCTCTGAATATCTCTTGCAGAAAAGGTCTCCAGGGCCCTTGCCATGTTAGAGCTGAGAGCGAGGGGTTGGAGGTACCGAGCCCTAGCTATATCACACCGAGTAACATCAGGCCAAGATGACCGAGGCAAGGATTGCTGTGGAGAGGCCTTCATCCTTCAGTAAGTGTCACAGATCTCCCTAGTTTTAAACCAATATTAAAAAAAAAAAAAAAAGTAAATAGCCATCGTTCCTTCTCTAACTAGCTTGTTCCCCAACTTCTGGCATAATCCCATCCTTGTCTGAATTGACTCATAACCAGTTCAGTTTCATCCAAGCCACAGCTGCGTCAAGACACAGTGAGAAAAAATCAGCCCAACGAGCCTCGTCTGTGTTTCATGACAGTTTAATCACTGAAGACTGTGTTGAAATATTTTCCCTTGGGGTTTAGGATAGCAGGATTATACTAATGCAAAAGGAACCAAAAAGTGAAAAAGGCACTTCCCCTCATCCAAATTCTTTGAAGTCGATACAAAAAGACCTCTTCTGTTGTCTTTATAGTGAGCATACATATTTATAATGATCCCAAACCTTGTTCAGTTGTAGTGGCAGACAATTCCACTGAAACAACTACATTTTACATTCTTTTTGCATTGAAGTCAGTGATGAGACAAGTTAGAGGATGCAGCCTGGAAGGATGGACAATCTCACCTCACCATCCATGCTAGCTGGAAAAAAAAAAAAAAAAAAAAAAAAAAAAAAGGTACTAAACAATGTAGACTGAGGGCAAATATATTATTCCCTGGGCCAGATTCACTCTGGTAGCAATTTGGAATAAGTACTGCAGTATTCAGCATTAGACTACTCTAGAACTAGGCTGAGTGAGAATAGAAGCAGAAGAACAATTTTCATTCTGCCAGTACCTGTTTCAGATGAGAATTCTGGATATACAGTGTCACATTCTTCACCAAATTATATTTTTATACTATCTGATCCTATGTGGTTGATGTGACTCAAATTACTGTGTTGAGAATCACAAAAAGCAGCTAAATGCATAGATAGTAGAACTGAGTACTGAGCACTTAACGTGGGGCCTGAGAGCTATCACAGTTCATTGGAACAAGCATCCAAAGACACTCACCCTATTTGTTAACAATATCTAATCAAACCAATATTATTAATATGTATGGAAAGAAGTACCCAGTACATAAGTAATACTGCTGTAAGGAAAACACCTTTCTCAGTGATGTTACAAGAACTGTAGGTCACTGCACCCTCCAAAGTTATTTTAGCAGAGCTCTGTTGTTAGCACTGGAACTAAGCCATGTTTTCATAGTCAAATGATAGGCCTTTTCTAAGGTCGTGCCCACCCAGCACAAAGCCCACTAAGTGCTTCATTGAAAAGGCTAAATGGAATTCACACTTCTCGGGCAATCGTTTTATTATGATCAGTATGAGTATTCAAAACGTAATTTTAAAAATCTTGGAAATAAAGTAGGCCAGTATCTAAGAGCAATCATATAATGTGTCACGTTGAAAAGCTTGTGATTTGTGGCTTTCACTTGCAATGTATAATATACCATACAACGAAATTAACATTTGTTACTGTACTCCGTCCTTTCAATCAAATGCTTCTGACTTACACTTCACAGAAAAAAAATCCACTTAAAAATAATAGAAATCAAGATTTCACCTTTTCCTATTGAGGCCTCCTGAACACACATGTAATATTATGTGTTATGTAACGGGTATGGAGCCTTTAAAGAGGTGACAGCAATAATGACAGTGCATGTCTTGGAAGTACAGCAATTAGAGATTTATGCAATGCTTTGAGCCTTGTGGGCTGAAGTCACATACAGAGATGCCGATTTCACTTCTGAAGCTGGGATATATTTAACTGAATTTAGAATCCTTCAGAATCTGTGGGGTGTTTGCTTGTTAGCACCTGGTTTAGGTAAATCTAAACCAAGAAAGGGGCAATGAATTCACAAGATCCAAATTTCACGATCCACTACAAATAGATCCTGTTAATATAGTAACCTAATTTATCAATAACCTATGAAGACTTATTTCTAGATAGTGCTAGGCCAGGCCACTGCTCTACTTTTAATTCTATCTTTCATCTTCTGGGGTCTTCAGCTATCGTTCATCTGGGGTCTTTCAGGGTGGGAGGTGGCATTCGTGTCCTCACAATGAACCAACACAGAGATCCTCCACAAGTTCATCTAAATCTTTTCTGAATAATGAATACTTTGGACCTTTGTGACAGCAACGTGTTCTCCAGCTTAAGTATGCAGGTATGAAAAGTGCAGTGAAGCAGGATGCAGAGAGCTCCAAGAGTGTCAGTATGTTGATATAGCATCACAGGATTATCTACTTTGATTTTAGTAAGATTTGTCAACTTTGTTCATAGCATTCTCATAAGCCATCCATGGAGAAATACCATAGGGTAGGTGCATAACTGAGTGGACGCTATACCTGCAGAAAAGTTTAGTGACTCATTTTCAAAATCAAAAGATATATCACATACTTGCCTTAGATCCTGCCAGGTTCTGTCCTAAACTTTGGCAATTTCACAGGGACACGTGCAAGGTGCTAAATTTAAGTAAAAATTGCCAAGCAAAACTACAAGATGGAGAAAAGCTGGTTAGGTAGCAGTTTTTCAGGTAGCATTATAATGGATGGCAGACTGAGAGTGAATCAACCCTGTCATGCTGTTGCAGAGACATCAAACATCATATTGTGTGTTTGGAGAATACTCCTATATGGGAGTACAGCTTGCTGAGCATATCAATTTGTTTTTCTGCTCCACTAAGCACTAGTTCAGCCCTAGCTGGAAGGCTGAATTTAGGTTTGGCTACCATGCGTCGAGGAAAGCAAGGAGCTGTTGGAGACATCTCAGAGAAGAATGAGCCGAAGTCTCCTTTGAAGAGAGACTGAGGTAATATCAAAGGACGTGAGCTAGTTACTCTAAATGAAAGAAGGCTGAGGAAGAATCACCTTCAGGTATGTTGAAGGATATTGCCAAGAAGAAGAGAAACATCTGAGCTCCCTTTCTGTAGTGGAAAGAAAAAACAATATACTTAAATTAAATCCAAAAAGACTCAGGCTAGGCACTTCAGGAAAAAAACCTTCTTAACGCTGTAGAGGGTGTAGCACTGAGATTCACTGTTTGGGGAAGCTGTGAAGCACCCACTACAAGAAATCTTAAGAACCAATTGGAGAAATATTTCTCACAGCCAATGTGAATATAGTGTATTGACCTTCCCTGACCCTTCCAGCCTGTTTTTTTTCCTGTGATTATTTGTGGCATCATGTCCATGGGTACTTGATCTACAGTCTCCACAGGGCAACCTCTCAAGCTATCCTGAGAAAGCAGCTATGACAAATAGAATCATAGAATTGGTAAGGTTGGAAGGGACCTCTGGAGATCATCTAGTCCAGCCCTCAAACAAGTGGCCCATATGGGGATCAAACCCATGACCTTGGCATTATCAACACCATGCTCTAACCATAAACCTAACCCCATGATGGCACAATTATTCATCTGATAGGGATGAAAAGCATCTTCGATGGGCAGGATTCTGGCTATTCTGGTGGGCTCCTGGTCTGGCTCTTTCTTAATTCTTAGCTCACTATTGCAACTGAAGGCCAGCTTTTCAGAGGGTTTTGTTCTGTCACAGACAAGCACGCCCCTCCTTGCTTTCCTATTTTTTGAGCACTATAAATCATCCATCCAGGTACCACAGCCTTCATACTCAAATCATGTTGCACATACCAGTGCCATTTTCAGGTGGACATTTTATCACGTAATGATGCCACATTTTGCGAATGCAGTTGTACCTATTTACATTAGTGCATGCTAGGGAAAGTAAGGGGAGGAGAGATAGTTCTGAGTGTCTCTGTTAATAATTAATACAAATCTCAGGTTTTATGCCTGGGAAGTATGGAATTTGTACAGATAAATGGTAATGAGCCATCACTAAAAGATGAAAACATAGATTCGTACTATAGCATAGTCCTTGGTACTATCTGTGAAGTGCCAACAGTGCATTAAGCCTGACCCAGGACGAGGAAGGTGGTGTCTGCCTTCTCAAGAGGGCTTATGATTTAAAAGAATCTTGCAATTTAAGGAGGATCTTTCCAGCTAGATATGCCAGCTTTCATTCACGTGCACACACAGATCAAGGGAAGTCTATGAGTCCTTAGCTCATAAAGTAGTTTTTAAAAACTTCTTGATCTCCCTTGCTTTGGAAAGTGCTAATATCCCATCCCCTTTACTTTGCCTTCTTTTATTTATTTATGAACCCAAAGCCTTTTTTTTTTTTTTTTTTTTTTTAGAAAAGGGGGGAAATTTGCTTTGAAGTTAATTTTTGATGTAGAAGCAAACCCTGACCACAAAAATGCTTTCAAAGGGTCACAGCACTGTCTGGAGATTGAGTTGTTCTGACATTTCCTAATATTGGGGATAAAGCAAATTCCTTTTGCCTTGATGTGAGGTATTGAACTTACTCAGCTTTTATGGGTTAAAAATTGTAGCCTACAAAATTAAACATGGGGACGACTTTTTCCTGTGCTGTTCTCCGTGTTCCTGCACCCAAACGCTCCAAGGATGACTCCGAATGTGGCTGCTCACCATGAGCAGAGCTCTGCAGCTGTGGGTTATAGTACAGACACCACAGAGGTGGGTTTATCGCTATATCCTGTAACCTTACCCTGAATGGTTACATAAGGGCCAAACACATAGCAGCCTGCGCTGTATTTTCCCGCTAACTTCCCTTCTGCAGTGCTCTGCTCGCGCTGGTGACTGCCAGGAATATTTCAATTGTGTTGGAGCCACAATAGCTCCTCTGTTCCAGCGCTACCCGTTGAAGAACTGGCTACAACCTGGAATGGTTCCCTATGGCTTTTTGTTGGAGAAAGAAAAAAAGCAGGACCACGACAGAAATAAGACAGGCAAAGAGGACGGCTCAAGCAGGAGGAAAGCCTAAAGCAAAGGCAGAGGCAGGGCGAGGTGTGCGCGCCCTCGCACCCGCCCGCGTAGCAGGGCGGGAGGCAGACCTCCGTCGGGGGACCGGCCAGCCTGCGGGCCCTCCATCGCCGAGGAGCCGCTCGCTGACGCTGCGTGCAGAAGCGGAGGATTTGACCTTGCGAAATAGAAAAAGATAAACTCCTGGAGGCAGAGCGATGGCAGGCTTTTCAGTACGGCAAGATCCAGCCAGCTCGTGGGCCTGAGACGCTGTCCTTTACCAGGTTGCTCTGCGCGATTGCAGTCCCTCCCGCAGGAGAGCTCTGCTTCCTGCTCGGCTTTTGCGTAACTTGGGCTCCACGGCTTATTGAGTGGTGGGAGATCTGAAAGCAGTCTAACTTTCCAAAGGCACTTGGGTTAAAAGCATCCCTACTTTGACACATATCAGTTTTGTGTTTTACAAAGGATAACTGAAAGAGATGAGAAAATAAGTATTGAAGCCTGAGGAAATCCCCCATAAAAAGTGACATTTCAAATATGAGGATTTGACTGCAGACCTTCTAAAGCTTTTGGCTGAAAGTTTACAACTGTTAAAATGTCAGCCATTCTCTAGTTGATATTTTGCTCTATTTCAGATAATAAAGAAATATTGATTATTAAAATTTATCTCTAATCTCTGTATGTACGTTTTTCAATTTTCCAAACATAACACACCATCCATGAGCTCTAATAGTTTAATAAAGTGAAATGTAGGACTTCAAAGTATATAATAAGTACACAGAAAAACACACTATATAATGTAAATATTGTGTTCTTATATACACCTGCACTATGCACTATCAAAATAGGTCTGTATATTATATGCTGGAGTGCCATACCAATGTTTCAAGCAGATAACTGGCTAGTTACAGTGACCTTGAAACTCTAAACTGTGAAAACAGAGAAATATATATTTTTAATAGCGTTATTTCTCAGTCAGTATACATGTAAGTATTATACTTTGCAAGGGGATTATTTGCAGAACTTTTGTTGAACTTCTGTACCTACAGGTACAAATGCCCTGATAAAAGTAGACCTCCAAAGCCCCTAATTTTTTCTAGTTTCTTGATCACATTATGTAATAAAAATTATCTAAGTTTGATATTTAAAAATTAACACTCTCTACTTCTTGTTGTATTTTTCACCATTTCAGTCTCCATTTTCTTGGGAGATCCTTAATAGGTTCGGCTATGATGTTACCAGACATTAAAACACAAGCGAGACTTTTCATCACAGTTTAGAAAAAAAAAACATTCAGCCTTAAATGACAGACCTTAAACCCTAGCTGAAGAATAGCCCAGAACATAGGTCTGTTGATAGAGTACAAGTTTAAAGAACAAAAATGAAAAGCAGTTGCAACAAAAACACAATTATTAAAATCCCCATAATCTTCTGGCATTTCTCTGAGTCCAATGAAAACATCCCGAGTGCTGGCACCCTGACCAGCAGCTCGCGAGACGCACAGCAAGCATGTCTGGTCCTACATACACGCCGAGTCCCCTGCCCGTCTCTGTTCCTCTTGGGAGCTTTCACCCAGAGATATTTCCCAGTATAATTCCCGAAACTCTCCTTTCCACCGTCAAGTCACCTGCTTTGACTTACCTGACACCATCATATACGCTTAAAGGCAGAGAAAAGGAAGGTTTCTGGTTTGGCTGTCCTTCTTACAAAAAAAAGTCGGAAAAACTCTAAAAACTCTCTTAAGCAAGCGTCCAAAAATCCTGGTCGTGTTTTTCTGCTGAACGGGTGGTTTTTGGAAAGCCAGGTTAACCACGCACCCCGTTCTCCCACGGCTCCCCACTTGCTGCCCTGCTGGCAGCAGCCCGCCGGCGCCGGCTGCCCGGGAGGGCGCAGCCCACCGGGACCCCCTTCCCTCGCTCGCCCACGGCCACGCCACAACGTCTCCTGCAAGGTTATTGCCCAGAACACGATTCCCCAAAGCTGTAATTTATATTAGCCCTTTGGATTCCCCAGTCAGGCTCCCACAAGGTTAAAAGGCTATTTGGCTGTACGAGAAGAATAAGGCAAAAAAGGCCCCACACAGAACAAGAAATCCAAGTTGGCTCGAAACGCTGGAGGAAAGGAAGTTCTTGGCAGCCACTCCCAACGAGAACAGTCTTCCACATGAACGGACCTTCCTCCTGGGACTTCCTGGAGCACTTTATGAACTACGCGATAAAAAAAAATTCAGCACTGAAATTCAATAATCTTTGCCCTGAGAGGGCAAGAGTGGCAGGGCCATGGCAAGGTGGGAGAAATGTCACGTATTTTTTTCAGTGTCCATGCAGAAGGAGGGTTGTATTTTCTGAAGCTTCAGATGAGCACCTAAAGGTGCTGTGACACGCTGGGAAAAGCTTTCATGACTTGGTTGCTCTTGGCATGGGAAATCCTTGTTATAGTGGTTTCATATTTTCATTTGACGGCGTATTAAACAATTTTATTTTAAAGATCTATCTGATAACTGGTAGAGCAACCTTTGAGCATGCTAGTAATGCATGCTTTGGGTTACTTTCTCTCTGGGAATGGGCCAAAGTGGTTTCTATCTGTGTGCATGTGCCTGTGTAATTAGTCAACAAATTCAGACACAAATTAAATTAACTGGATAATGAATGTAAATAATCATCAGGGCCACTATACACATCAGTCTTGAAATATGATACACTTGCATTTAGAAGACACAATGTCAAACTCTAAGGATTGTAAAAGGTAAGAAAGAGGTGAACCTTCTGACTGAGATCAGACACTGAAAAGTGTTTCAGGCAAATATCTTCAGTATCTATTCAAAAAAGGGAAACAAAAAAGTAGGAGCAATTGCCATGCACAGGAAAGAGCACAGTAAAACTTACAGCAGAATGCAACTGGGGTGAGGAAGGGGGACCATGGTTTGCAGAGCTTTGATTTGAAACCAGCTTGCTGCCTCCAGCCTTGAGTACCTCTGGCAGGAGGAGCAGCTCCTCAGGAAGGACTTACATTTTCAAGCAGTCATTTGGCTTGAGGAAAAGGTTTTCTGCTGAAAGCACAAATGGAGCAAAGGGGGTGATAAGCGTGCAGCTGAGATATTTTATTCCTCTGTGCTAATATACATGTAGATCTGTGAGAGCTATAAGGTGTGTATATATATGAGATGAGGAAAAATGTAGATACAAGAGGCCACTGGAGCAAAGGAAATGTTCTGTAGCATTTGCAGCTGTTTGATACTGACTGGGGCTGCAGGCGGAGTTTATCTCCATCTACAGAAATCTTTCTATCTCAAACTTTGGGAAGCTAAAGAAGCAATAGTGGTGCTAGACTAAAGAACTGGCCTTGATGCTTACCTGCAAGACAAGACTACCTATAAGACAGGAGTGTGTCGTTGTAATATTTCTGCCACCAATAAGAAAAACAAAAACTTGTTTCTTTTAATATATTTTCTTTGTAGCTCAGTGAAATCCTACTACCTTTAGTTTTCTTCAGGAAAATCTGAAGGAACTTTTCTGTCTTTGACCTCACATGGTGTCCTATGGTCTAGTCTTGTTTGGGGCACCAGAGCCTGTTAGGCCATCTATGCTGATATTAATCCTGGACAGGAAAACACCTGTCAAAGAGTCAAAGGAAGAGGAAGAGGAGATCTTGGAGAAGGGTGTTATAAAAGAAAGAGGACTATGGCTCCTCTTCTATTTTCAGTTAATGTTCAACTCTACGTTGACAGTAATCTCATCAGCTGAGCTGAGACGATACTCCTCTGTACAGAGCAAATCACTGCTCTTCTCTGTGTGGCATGAGTCAGCTGTGGGTGACTAAAAGGTTGAAACCTATGCAAGTGTCTGAAGGAGAAGAGCACTTCGGCATAAACACCTGACAGAGTGAGGAGATTTGTTTGGATAAATTACAAGCCAGTGTCTTTTGTGAGCGCAGTAGCACTTCCCTTGGATTAAGTTCATGTAATACGTGCAGCATTTGCTGGGTTGGGAGTAGGAGGAGGTGGGGCGCAGTGACTGGTTTTTGCGTCGTGCCTCCCTGCCTCTTTGTTCTTTTCAGGCTGCGCTTGTACAGGTTGCGGGGACTGTGAGATCTGTGGGATTAGTGAACTAACCTGCAGTGCAGCACAATGGGAGTTTTGAACAGTGCGGGGTAGGATGCTTGTTGGATAAAGGCACTAATGTAAGTTACTTGCATCCTGTGGCTTTAGCTTGCTCAGCACTTCAAGAAAAAAAAATACACCATCAGCTGGCTATAATATAGAGCATTCAATCAAAGGAATGATTTTTGGAGGTGCTTTTTGGCTTCTCATATTCCTTTACATAAAAACAGGAAGAAAGAAAGAACATTTACTTGAGATATGATAAAAGCCTGAAGACCTGCCTTTTTCAGCAGACATTCAGTATTGAGCTGACAGATGTACAGAAAACATAGAAGTAATTTCCAGATTTTACAACATGGAATGAAGAGACACACCAGACATATATTAGACGCCACTGCTGAAGACCATGCATGAATCTGAAATATGTAACTGATCAGTTACATTAATTTCACTAGAGTGCTGAGGACTCAAGTCCTCACACAAGATCCTACAGGTCCCGCAGGTCCTCAGGTCCTAAACAAAACAGTGCTTAGTAAGCAACTAATTCAGATTAAGAGGAAGAGGTAGACAAATATTTTCATGCATTAGCAAAAAAAAAATCCAGTGTTTTGTCAGTGTGCATTATAGTTTCCTTGTTTTGCTTTGTTAGTTGTTTTCTCATCTTATTTGAGGTGGTGGAACGATTTTGACAGTTGGCAATTAAGAAGTGTTAAGGAACTTCTCTGTTTTCTGGCCCTCTCTAACACTACTATTCTGTACAGCTACTCCTTAAAGACACTTAATGATCTTTCTTTTCATCCTCATACACAGGACTTACTCATTCTGCCTGGTTCAGAAAGGTGTCTGTTTATGTGCTTATACGCAGCCTATGGTCAGCACTGCAATACTTTTCTATATAACCTGTGACCACACTTCCTTTGCATCACTCAGCTATGTATCATACTTATTTCAGGAAGCCTGATGTGGATTTGTATCCTGAAACGAATGTATTGAAGGTCTTCATTATCCATTGTTTTCCATTTCACTAACAGGCTCTCAGGTTCACTAGCAGGCAATAAATTAATTTGGTTTCCAATATGACCAGAACTTCTAGGCTACGCACAGTTAATATTTCTGAACACTTGTTTGCAGAGTCTTCCGTAGCATTCAAGACCCCAGGTACTGCAGGGGAGCATGAACCGGTGACTCTTTGCGTGCAATGTGATGGGATGGTGAGTCATGTGCACATTTGCTGACGACTGGATAGTGCATGTCAGTTCATCTGTCAGGGGAGCACAGGAGCTGCTAGTTGATGAGGATCTTTTGACTGGGTACCTGAATCTACTCCACATGGGTTCATGCCTCAACACATCACTGACTGCCAATAAAAGAGTAGGTTGGCATCTTTTCCCACTATCCGCTATCCTGCAGCCATGCAACTGGCGTTTACTAATTAAAGGTTTCATCATGGTTCATTTACAGACACATATTGTGTTTTATCTCAGGTTCTTATGTTGTTAATAGTGTTATCATATTATTCAAGAAGCTTTATAGATGGTGACATTTAAATAATTGTTATTTGATCATTTAAAATGCTAGATTTCATCTTGTCTTAATATCTTCATGATGGTAGAGATACGGTATTATTCCTTGCATTATAATTTAACCAGCACTAAGATCACCTACCCATCTTCGAATTACTTTTGAAGTATTGTCAAGAATCTAACTATTTTCAAATGCTACAAATTTGCCCAAAGTATCTGTGTACATTTTACACTGAATTTCACAGCTTCAAGCTGATTCTAAATCAATGATCTGATTCTTTTTGTACCCTTGTTTGCAGAACACATTAATTAATAGCAATAGGAAATTAGGATGTATTAATGTAATTTGACAAGTCTCTGATGAGATTTTATCTCAACTGCTGTGCACCACTGTGATCATCCCCATTCATGAAAGAGCAGTTCAGATCTGGCCACCTGTAGAGAAAGGCTCCTAGGCTGACCAGGGAGAGGACAGTCTATCTCCTCCACCAACAGGAAGATCTCTGTTGTTTAGCCTGGCCAGGCAATGGCTGAGAGATAGAAACAAGATGGGTGGAAGGGGATAAACATAAAGCAGGTAGAACAGTTATGTAAGCCAAAGAGCAATGATGGCACAAGAGCAAATGAGTAAAAACTGGCTACAAATAAATCTCAGGAGCAGAAGACAGTTTTTAGTTACAAGCAGAGCAAAACTCTAGAAAAATCTTCATTGAGAAAAAAAAGTGGAAAAGAAAAGGTTTTAAGATGGAACTCAAAAGGTTTAATAAGAGATAGTGCCTACAATTGGGTAGACTTGGGTTATGTGGCCCTAAGGTACCTCTCCAATCCTGCTGTCCTGTGTGCATGATGGAATATGAAAACAGGCCAGATTTAACTTATTTTTCATGACTAGTCAAATAATTCCAAAAGCAGAACCTTACTTTAAAGCATACAGAAGCCCAGATCTTAATTGTAACTATGGCACATCTCATTTGAGTTAAAATTACTGATCGAGATGCAGGCAAGAACATAGCTGGATTTCTGGACTCTGACCCAAAGATTTTCAAAGCCAGCATGCCAGTGTCCCAGTGAGGTGATATTTGGACTCCATTTAATCATGGGGAATTTTACCACTAGCTTTAGTGAGGACAAGATTATCTCTGGAATTAGCTGAAATCAGCGGCATACCCATGTTTGCAGTAGCATCACTGAGATCAGAACCTGTCCCTTGTTCTCCTTGTTGGTGAACTAGAAGATTTAGAAGGAGAACCTTAAGTTTTTCTAAAAGTTTGTCAGACTCCCATCTCTACCACCAGGGAGCTGGTAGATGTTGCTAGGCCACTCTCCATCACTGTTGAAAGGTTGTGGAGAACTGGAGAGGTGTCTGAGGACTGGAAGAAAGCCAATGTCACTCCAGCTTTCTAAAACGGCAAGAAGGAGGACCCAGGCAACTATAGGCCAATCAGCCTCACCTCCATTCCTGGAAAGGTGATGGAACAGCTCATTCTGGATGTCTCTCCAAGCATATGGAGGAAAATAAGGTGGTCAGGAATAGTCAGCATGGATTCACCAAGGGGAAATCCTGCTTAACCAATCTGATAGCCTTCTACGATGGAATAACTGGCTGGGTAGATGAGGGGAGAGTAGTAGACATTGTGTACCTTGACTTCAGCAAGGCTTTGGACACTGTCTAACAGAACATCCTCCTAGATAAGCTCAGGAAGTGTGGGTTAGATGAGCAGACTGTGAGGTGGATTGAGAACTGGCTGAAAGGCAGAGCTCAGAGGGTCCTCATCAGTGGCGTGGAGTCTAGTTGGAGGCCTGCGGCTAGTGGTGTCCCCCAGGGCTCAGTACTGAGTCCCATCCTGTTCAACTTGTTCATCAGTGAACTGGATGAGGGGACAGAGGGCCTCCTCAGCAAGTTTGCTGATGATACCAAGCCGGGAGGAGCGGCTGACACACCAGAGGGCTGTGCTGCCATTCAGAGAGACCTGGACAGGCTGGACACTGGGCAGAGAGGAACCTCATGAGGTTCAACAAGGGCAAGTGCAGGGTCCTGCACCTAGAGAAAAATAACCGTAGGCACCAGTACAAGCTGGGGGCTGACCTGCTGGGGAGCAGCTCTGCAGAGAAGGAGCTGGGAGTGCTGGTGGATGACAAATTGACCATGAGCCAGCAATGTGCCCTTGTGGCCAGGAAGGCCAATGGTCTCCTGGGGTGCAACAGGAGGAAGACTGTTGCCAGCAGGTCGAGGGAGGTGATCCTGCCCCTCTACTTAGCCCTGGGGAGGCCTCATCTCGAGGACTGCGTCCAGTTCTGGGCTCCCCAGGACAAGAGAGACATGGAGCTACTGGAGAGAGTCCAGCATAGGGCTACCAAGATGATCAGAGGGCTGGAGCATCTGCCCTATGAGGAACGGCTGTGAGAGCTGGGCCTGTTTAGCCTGGGGAAGAGAAGACTGAGGAGGGATCTCATCAATGTATATAAGTATCTGAAGGGAGGGTGTCAAGAGGATGGGGTCTTTTCAGTGGTGTCCAGCGACAGGACAAGAGGCAATGGGCAGAAATTGAAGCACAGGAAGTTCTGCCTGAGCGTGAGGGGGAATTTCTTCCCTGTGAGAGTGATAGAGCACTGGACCAGGTTGCCCAGAGAGGTTGTGGAGTCTCCTTCTCTGGAGATATTCAAAGACTGCCTGGATGCAACCCTGTCTGACATGCTCTAGGTGACCCTGCTGAGCAGGGAGGTTGGACTAGATGATCTCCAGAAGTCCCTTCTAACCTCATCCATTCTGTGATTCTGTGATACTGCTTCCAGATATCCCCTGGGGAATGTTTTCTCCCTGGTGACTGTATAGAAGAACCTACTTGTCCTGCTTCATCATCTGCAACAGATGCCTCAAGCAGTGCTGTGTACATACCCTCCTCTCCTCCCACACACAGCTCTTCTCCTCTTTCACCTCTTCCCTTCAAGTTCAAAATGCATATGTGAGTCACTACCTGAAAGGCATCTGATGGCCTCAGAGAGACAGCACAAAATGCGAAGCAGTATAAAGCCAGGTCATGTGAAAGCTGGAGACTGACCCAGCTACATCTTAACTGGGCAGATTTTCATATCTAGACTTAGAACATTTACTATTTTCACAATGTTTTCCAAACAATAGTAGCTCTTTTCTATTATGAGTGTCATGTAGTTATACATTTAAATTTTAAGCGATGCTTAAAACTTGACATCTGTAATGTCATGCAATGGGTCTGAGTGAACAAAAAGCAAATAATTTGAATTGCCATTAGAGAGATTATTTATAGTTTAAAGAATATTGTAATATTTATAGAAAAGTGTAATAGGGTCACTAAACAGAAGCATGAACTTTTGCTTCTGGTGCTCTTGATACACTATTAAAAGGGATAGAGAAACTTGGTCATCAAGGAAAAATGAAATAGTCATAAATGTCAACAATATTTCAGTGTCCAAGTGTTCCTGCATGCACATGCTTATATGTGTACTTCTATATTTAAATTGGCAGTAACAGACGCTCCATTTGCAAGGAACATTCATGCTGGGCCTCACACAAAAGTGAATTTTGTGTGAACTTGGTGAAAGCAACACGATCCATCTTACACCAGTGAAAATTCATAGTTAGTCTCAAGTCACCACTGTACTGCGGCTCCATATCTGGGTGATCAGGATTTTCTTTAACACTCTCTGAGACAGGTAAAGTATCTCTTTCTGTATGTATACATATAGAAATAATGTTAAAAACAATTTTTAATAATACAACTACAATATGGGAGTAGAACTCTCGTGATGCGGTTGAGGGAAGTAAATCCTATTTTCTATCAAGATGAACAGGTTTTGCAGGCTGAACCTGCCTGAAGGCAGCTGTACTCTACACACCCAATTTTTTTTGCAAAACACAGCAGGACAGGTTCATGTCTGGTGTAATCCCTTTGCCTCCAGAACATTTCCATCCTGGCAAAATTGCTCTAGAAGAAAGCAATATGCTGCAGTTTTCCACTCAGGGGCCAGTTTTTCTTCTCTTTGTGTGTCCCGTAAACCTCATTAGCTTACCTGGGCTTAGCCATTTTCTTAGGATGGCCAGGAAAGACTTCAATGCCAACTTTGAGCAGTCCAAGCTATCAAATGACACAAACCTTCCTTTAGTTGAAAACTGACACAAAAATCAGATAGGCAGGATATATGTTATCATAGTAGAGACCTGATTAGTAGGGCCTGTATGGAAGTGGTTTTGGCTAGAATCTCGCAAAACAACCATTTGCCTTGTGGCTTGGAGCTCCCTTTCCTTTCCACTCACGCAGGCGATCTCTTGTGCATTGTAGGGTGGTGTGAGCCAGACCGGGAGCCTTGCATTGCTTTCATGTGGTGGCCTCAGGTTTGGATCCAGTTTGGGATTTGGAGCATTAGTTACAACTCTATCCACATGAAAACACGGCTGAGTTCACCGCTGCTTCACTGTGTCGTGGCTGCACTCGTCTGCCGCTGTGCCGCTGTACCTCGCTTCTGATCCATCCCTTCAAATTGTGCCTTACCACAGGAAACTAGCTGATCCAGTTAAAATTCTCATCTCACACTGTCAACACATAGAAATGAACACAGAAACGGCTGCCTTCGGGTTGCTCAACGTGCTGGGAGTTTGAAAGGGCTTTTAGGTGAACGTGGAGCCGAAGTGTCTGTCTCCACCCACCCTTGTTTTGCCAAAGAGGCAAGAGGAAAAAAAAAAAAAAGAATAGCCCTGTCGTTCTTCTCTGATTTCAGTGAGTCGTTGGATGTGTGAGTGTGTGCATGTGTGTCTAGCAGTTTCTGCTGTAAAACAACTCCCTGTTTTGGAGGAGAAGAGGTTCTTTTCTGTATGCACAGTTGACTCAGAGACTTGTTGTCCTGCAGGAAGAAGTGCAGGATTAAGCTTGAATACTTTGATATTCAGCAATGAAAAAGCACGCACTGACATGGGGATTTTGGCAGGCTCAGTGTGTTTTTCTTTCTCTCCTTTTACGCACCTAGAAGGTGGACGTGATTGACAGATTGCAATTTCAGTCCTGGAAATGGTTTCTTGTGGCCTACTCCAAAGAGAAACAGACGTAGTGAGATCTGGTCCTGCACTGCTGAAAAATCCAGCAGTTGTTATAGGAATGAATTTCATGAGGCCAAGTTAGACTGCAAAGATCGAATTCACAGCTGTGAAAGCTTTCAGTGCGGTCAGCTGGAGCTGCCAAAGACACATGTGAAACATTGTCCTCGCAGACAACGGAAGGTGCTTCTGTCAGATGGGAACGCACCTTCCCATGTTGGTGCCTAACTCGGGAACGAGGCCGAATTACTTGGCTGGAATACACACGTCTTTCTGATGACAAGACAGAAAGAGGAAACACTGATAGCATGAGCCTGGTGCTCATTTAGGAAGAGAAAGACCTAGACTCCATATCTTGCTTAACCAGAGAAAAAGCAGATTCTCTGCTCTGACCTAGTATAAGTTCTCTATGGCTTCTGGGGCTTCTAAGGGGAGTATTTCATAGTGTTTTTCTGGCCTTCAGTACCTGAATGATCATTAAGCTCCATAATAGGCTGCATAGTGAGCTAACTTGGGTATCATCCCTAAACTCCAGTTTCATGCTCTGTAATACTCAGGGAGATTTTCTGCCCATGTTTAGAAATTATAGATAATTTCTATATAGAAATTATGTATAAACTGCCCAGCATCAGAACAAATCTCTCCAGAGGGAGGGATGAGAAATGCAGGGGTAATGGGAGAAAAGATACATTGTCATAGGATGCATTTCTTTCACACAGATAAGGAGCTAATAGAAACATTTCTCTGAAACTCCTTCACATTTGTGTTCCTGATTGAAATAAGTTACAGTGATTTCAGATAAAGTGACTCTATTCCCTCTTGGAACCAGGAGAAAGAAATAAACTGGAAAACCTGTTGTTCAGGATGAGTGTGGTTGCTACAAGATTTCTTCTCTAAACCTCCCAGTAGGACATCAACACAACCACAGATGCATGGCATGAAACACCCCTGTGAAAGCACTACCTCTGCAGAGGAGCAGGGCTAGCAATAGTTCTCTGCAAGTCTCAAAAGAAAAGCACTATGTACAGATTGTATAACTGTGATCTTTTTACTTATTTAAGATTATTATCTAATCATTTTGTGCTTTAGTAATTGCTTCAATTAAGTTTTAAAAATTAAAATATGTCTAACACTCCATCTTTGGGGAGTACATTTGATTTCTTCAAGACACTGGAGGAAACTATTGTTCATCCAGCTGTCAAACTCATGGAAAATATAGAACTTCTCCTATCTCAAAATTCATTTCATTTCAGAGAAAGTAATCACTGTAGTGCCAAAAAAAAATGACTCTTCAAATTTTATTGAAAGTTATTTACATTAGACCTACTTAAGAGCATAATTGTCTACAACAGGGCAGATATGTTGGAACATCTCACACTCCCTAAATAGTTCAAATATTGTATTCCTCTTTCAGTTTCCATTGCTGAGCCAAGAGAAGGACTGAGAGTTATAAGTCCCAGCTCTCCTACCAAAGTCTGGTGACATTAGCAGATCTTTAAGTGGAACAGGAAACCAGATAGACTTCAACCTAACTTCAGTGATGTCAGCTGGTGATTAAGCTGCTAAATCTTTAATTAATTTTAGACTATGAAAAAATTTTATTGATAGTAAAATGTAGTGTTTTAAATTCTGTTCTGAGTTGCATCTTTTTGACAGAGTCAATGTAGTGTTGATAGCTCATGGCACAGCAGGTGCCCATCCTGGGCTTGAATGTAATAAATTTTACAATTTTGTCTTTCTGAGGACTGTCTTCCTTCTGAGGAAAGCAGTGCATTAGTCTTTGAAATATAAATGCTATTAGGAGAGGGAAGGAGTGGCATCAGAATTAAGAAATTGAGGACTAATTAGGGTGGACAATAGTTTTTCATCAGGGCTCTGTTGGGTGAAATATGCAGATCTGGCAACATGGAAACTTTCTAGGAATGTGTCCATTTCATCAAACTGTTTCAAACACAAAACCAAGGAAAAATTCCCTGAAAAATTCTGTTGTGACATTTTAAAAATTAAGGATTCAGTGTTTCTTTTCAAAATAACTTTTTGTTTTGAAATGCCTTTCAAATTTCTTGGAAATAAAATTGAAAACATATTTTTAAATCTCTATTTCAAAATGAAACATTTAATTGGGAATCAAACAGAATATTTCCATTGAATGGTAAGATAATCTCTTTGATTTTATGGAGCTGCTGATGAATCAGAAAAATTCTTTTTTTTTCCACAACTCTGATATATGCCGTGTTGATGCTGCTTTGGTATTTGATATTTATTACTTTAATGTTAGTTGGGCCTTAGCATTACTGGAAAGAATGGCTCCATCCTTGCCTGATGTTAGAAGTTTCAATGCTGTGGGCCTGAACAGTGTTGGGGTGGAAGTCCCCAATAATCTTTGCCATTGACAGTCATGAAACATGAGCATAAGGAGAAGATATAATAACAGTGTATCTTAATTAGAAGAGAATTTGAATGTAGGAGAAAAATCAACTCAGAAGAAATGGAGAGGTCTTATGGTACTCAGATTAACTTTGATTCTGTTCAAAATTATAACTGAGAGCTGATGAACAAGGTATCATGTTTAAAAGAACTGTAATTAAAGTAGTCTTGAGCCAGAACTGATCTGATTTTAGATACTTGCTTTCAGCAAATAGTGTATGTTAGTGCTTTGGATACGCTGACTTGTGACTACCGGAAAGCTGCCCATCATCTGCATTTTATGAGTACATCTCTTTTTATAATACAAAAGCTAGGGAATGTTGGTCTTTATGTGGCTGGTTTTCGATACATTAAGAAAAATACTTTTCTTTGGAAAAGAAAAGTAACCTTTTACCACCAGAAACCCAGAATTATCACATTAAGACCACCCTGCTTGGCTCCTTTGTAGAGTTCTAGCTCTGAGTAAGTACTATGGATACAGAGGATTGGTTTATGTTTAAACTGAAAAGACCATCTAGGTTTGTACTGGAGATTTTGTTTCTTTATTTGGCTTTGATGCAGCAGTCATTATCAAAGTAACTGAGTATCACACAAACCTTGCTCTTATTGCTTAGGGAAGTATCATTATCTCCCATTTTCACAGAGAAAATTGAGTTTGACTCAAGGAGAGAGCAACTTACCAAAATCCAAATATGAGGATCAGAACTAAGATCTTTGGAGCTTCAGCCTGCTGTAACAGCCATAACTCTTCTTCCTGTCAAGGGCAGTTGCAGGAGTTGGAGCTGGAAATCTGCCTTTTTCTCTTGACTTCTTGGCTGTGGGCAAGACAAGGGCTTTAGCTCAACCTGTGAGAGTGACCAGTCACGAAATCCTGGTTTGGATCCTGAAGTTGCTTTCACTAATAGCTTCACAATTTGAATTTGAGCATTTATTTCAGGGCCGTTTATATTTACACAATGAAATCTGAACATGTACCAGCTGAGCGTTTGAACTGTCTCCCTTCTTCTTAGTGGTCTAGCAATCTTTCCATGGTAAATAGGTCAGATAGTGTGATAACTATTATAGAAGGTTCAGCCAAATCCACATGGAAAATACCTTATATTGAGATATTGAGAAGTGCAATGCATAACCTCAGAAGGATATATTTTTGGGAGTGGGCTTTAATTCTAGCTACAAAGACACTATGAACCTGCATTTCAAGGAGCACAAAGCACCTCTAATGGTGGGGTCAGGTCCTCACATCACAATTTCAAGCTCAAGTGTCTACACATTAATTCATATAGGCGGATGACAAATGGCCTCAAAGGAAACATCTACAAGGGACACAGGATATGAGAGAAAGAAAATTTTCTTCAGTTTACCCTTATTCATATTTGGTTCTACTACTGAGATGGCCATAGTGACTCTCTCTCCATCTTTTTGTCAGGGTGGTTTATGCTCTGAAGTGCTACAAAGCTGCTCTGATTTGCCACAGAGGTAACATAACAGCCTCCAGCTCCTGCTGGAGAAAGGGCTGTATTTCAGCTGCATCTTCATCCTACATCTCCACACTGTTCCATTCAAGCACAGAAACATCACACATTGCTCCGTCCGGCAGCGAGTGTGTGAGCTTTAGCACTGCTACAATGTGCTCGAGCACATGCTCCAGAATGGTAGAACCTGTCAGGGAAAAAGACTTAGCAGGTCATTGAGGTCATTCCCCATCAATGCAGGAGTTTCGTCTGCGGCGCATTGCTCCCGTACTGCAGGCGCCCCAATCAGGCACTCTGAGCGAATTAAAGGATTTGGATGAAAGAGGGCTGATTAAGGAACTCTTGTAGAAATCCTTCTTTTACTGTGAATATTGTGTGTTTCAAGTTATCTGGTAAATACTTTTATCATGAGGACTAATGACCTGCCAGAAGAAAAGGAAAAAAGCCATATACAGTGGAGCTGCATTCAAGAGTTGGTGGCTGTGCCCTGCCCCTCCAGTTTCCTCGCAGGCAAACTGTGATGACTTGCCTTTGTGAAGAAGCTCTTTGAAAGTTCAGATTCAAAATTTGCCATTTTCCCTGCAGTATTGTTTATACAGTGGTCATCTGGAAATGGTCTAAAGCTTTATTTGTGTCCAAAAAAAGAGCAATTCAGGCTTTATTTTAAAATGCATCTTTTGATCAACAAGACAACTAGTACCACTAGCAGTGAAGTGATTTAGTTAGATGGTGGTTGTTTGAAAATAAAGTTCTTCTCTGAGTGTTACTTAGTTAAAAGCAGGACATTCTAACAGAAGTCCATACACTTCACATGGCTCTCCCAGGCAGAGCCTTCAGAGTGCCTACACTCTGCTGTTCAGCTATTAGTCACCTTCACAGACTAAAACCCTGAGACACCAAGAGACTTGTAAAAATGTGAAATGTGAAAATTAACCCCAAATCTCCTGTGAGTGAGGCCACTGAGCAATCTGCTGTCTTTCTCTGCCTCACCAGCAAGAGAGGGGAGAGTAAAAAATAATTGTTTTCCCTGTACCATGTACAAGAGTTAAATTCTGCTCACTCTGATCTCTGGACCCTGGACGATTTCAGAGGTCTAAAGGGTTATCCAGAAACTGTGAACACCCATATGAAGTCGCAGCTCATATTTTTGCAGGGCTGAAGGGCCCACAGTCCTTTCAGAACTGCCTACGTAGGCTATTGCTTTGTTACTCACTTTTTTAAATTTCTATCTTCTTTTTCCATTTGTATTTTGTAGCAATAATTGAGCCCATTTGATTTGTCTCTGAGGAGGGGGAGTTCAACAACTGATAATTATTTTGCATGCCATTTAATGAAATTGAAGGAGCACAGTAATATCTATAATCTAACTCTTCTAGCTTGTTAAGCTTGGGTTCTGAGTATTTCAAAGTGTTAATATTCAGACATAAATGGAAAAAGGTTAAAAGGATTCAATGAATTTGTGGCAAACATGCCCTTTGTATATATGAATTCTGAGTCATTTCTACTGGACACAGTATATTGGTTAATCTTGCTATGAATACCAAAATTACCTCCACGTTAGCAGTACTCCTTGCTATTATTACCATAGGCCAGTGGAAAGGGCACTGACTTAGGTGCTAGGAGCCTTAGTTTCTCATCAGATCACTGATACTGTTCTGCCATGTGTCCTAGGACAAATTTCTGCATCTTCTTATACCTCTGTGTCTTCCTTCTTCCTTTCCCATATCTTGCTCTCTTGTATTTCTAGAGGTGAAGCTCTCTGGGGCAGAGAACTTCTCCTATACTCTGTGTTGCACACAAGGGAGCCTAATCTCATTTGAGGTATTTAAGTCTTAATGAAGTAGCAACAAATGTGAACTGATTAAAATGTTAAACGCACTGAAAAGAAACTCCATCTGAAATTAATGAATATACTCAACTTCAGCATTTTCTGTGCAAAGTTTAAACCAGATTTATAAACTGAAGCTCCTCGAGTCTTAGATTATCTGGTGCAGAAGACAACAAATTCTGCGGCAGCTTCCTCCATATGTAAAATATGGAGGTCTTTAATGACTTAGCAGTGAACAAAAGCTAACACTGCTGATCCTATGGTTTTTCAGTTTTACCTTTCTTCTAGTCATCCTGCTCCCATACTGTTACCTTCAGCTCGGTGCAGATTTTTGCACTGAAAATGACAAACTTGAAGGGAGAAGTTATCATGGAGGAAGACTGAGAGGTGATCCCAGCTTACCTGGAGTGACAGTATATGAATTCGGCAGCAGTATGGAGAGTGAGACAGAGAGTGCGATCAACAAGAAGAGAAAAAAAATGGGGAGAGGAGAAGAAGAGAGGCAGCATTTTATTTATTAAGTACCATCAATGTTTAAGGCATAAGACAGAAATTCTAGAACGAAGCAGTTCATAGTTTAAGTGTTAAAGTATACCTTTAAGTGGAAAAAACCTACACTGAGGCCAAGAAACCACTTACCAAGATTTTTCAGAATGTTTTCGAGTAACATTGGGGACTGCCACCTTCTTACCACTATGGCAGAAACAGAGGGTGTCTCAATGAATACCATCTCCCCTAGAGTCACCCCTACGGATGGCCTCCGCTCCTTCCTCAGTTGCTGCTTCTCCTCCAGAGCTCTTCCTCTGCAGTAAAGTGTCAACAGTAAGAGAAATGTGGCCGGGTGAGACACTGCCAACCTAGCAAAGGAACTCCTTGAACAGTCAAAGTGAAACCGTAAGACGGCACTGCCTTCATGAAAATGACCATAGCTGGTGGGCAGCAGATAACATGAGCACAAGAGCTCTTAACGAATTCCTATCAACCATGGCTGAGTCTTTGGCTAGTCTGTCATGTTGCTATCTTTTCATCAGAAGATACCCACTATTTTCTGCAGTGCTGCCCCCTGAACACTATTGCATTTGTTTTTCTTCATGTTTACATGGCTGTAGCCAAAGAAATCTGGTCACAGCTGGCTGGAAGTCAGGAATCTATGGCAGATTTCAATATGCATGTACCTCAATTTATACAGCTATGCCTAGGGCTTGTGTCCATTTGGACAGAATAATGGCCTCTAAATCATTTGAGTCCTTCATGATCCCACCCTAGAGTGCCTAGATACCTAATGGTTTCTCTGAAGGGCAACCATTTATGGGATAGCTCAAAAGAGTAAAATTTTGTATTCTTGTCCTTAGGCCTGATTAACCTTATGCAGGTACAGCTCTACTGTGGAGGGTTCACATACTGCAGGCATCGAAAGCTGTCTTCAGTGATGACAGGTATCTGAGCTGCTCTGCTCCCCAGACGCCTCCTCACACTTTCTAATGCCTTGAAATCTACAGAGAAAGAAACAACATGAACAATAACAACTTGGGAAAGAGTTAAGGGTAACTTCCATTAAAGATTTGGGGTTGAAATGTGAAATGTAAAAGCCTTTGAAAAGTTCTGGTTGTCATTTTTAATGGAGGAGCCCATACGAGACACTCAACCTCAGTTTCTCCCTCTCTCCTTTTGAAGTACTTTTTCATACTCCTTGTTGTTTTACTTGTTTTTATATTTAAAAACTGACTTTTGTCATCATCTGAAAGCACCACTATGCATTTAAAACACAGAGAGAAATGAAATATATGCCCCTGTAAGCCAAGAAAGCTACAGAAAGGTAGTGATCCCTCCAGACAGATGGCGTTCTTGGAAGCCTCTTTTCCTACCGCAGAATGCAGATAAAATCTACTTGTGGACAATAATATTTGGCCTAATATGACCTCTACATTTAGAGTAAGATTCAGAAAGAAATATGTGGCCCTGCAAGCACAGAAAGGCATAAAGCATCCACCCTAGAATGGGCCATTAAGCTAAAAAAGCTGCTGATTGGAGGTGTTTGTTTTCTCTGTCCATATTTTTCATACCACAAAATGTAAGACCTTTAAAACCATTTTGTTGCCTTTTCAGAAAATACCAAGGTTATAATGTCTACCATGCCAGAGTCTGAAACAAAAAGAAAATGAGAACTCACTTCTGGTTTACAGCTGGTGTCCCAGTCGTTGTATATGCACCAATGAAGTATTACAATGGTCCAGAGAGACTTATCTCTGGCCAAGCCACAAGCACATCAGGCTCCAGAAATAAACAAGGGCCAGGAGAAAAAAAATCAGCCCTGCTGGAGCCATGTTAAAAACGTCTTCTTAGCTTGGTTGGAAACCAAGTACACTGTTGCCAGTCTTATGATACAGTAAAAGCACTAGGCTTCCACCCCCCAAACCATGAAATTAAATATATATGCATTAGGTAATTTTATTTGCCTTCTACAAGCCCCAAAAGTTTAAACATACAATCTGCTTGCTACAGTCTTGAGGGCCTAGAACATTTTTTTTAAACAAAAGCCGAGATTACCATGTTACTAAGTGACTCTCGCCGCTGAACTTTAAAAAATGCCCTTTACTGAATCACTTTCAATCAAACAGTGAAAGATGGTAAAACTGTACCAGCTAGTAAGAGACACAACAGAAGGGATAAAACTGATGCAAGGAAACCGGTGTGGACTAACGTGAAAATGGCTGAGTGGGGTTGGTGATGGTGCCAAATCACCTGTGGCAAGCGGGGCTCTGTCCCAGGAGCCCTTGGATGAGAGTGGCAAACACAGAAACCCCCCGTTCTGACGTTTCGCTGCAGCTCTGCAGTGCCTGATCTGCAATTCCTCTGGGAAATCCCACTGAGATTTTTGGCCAGGGCTTTGGAACAACTGGAGAGGAAACTTCAGTGAACCCTCTGCCTGTTTGGAGAGCACTTCATAAGTTTATGCTATGCTGACTGAACACTTCTGCAGTGCAAACAGAAGCCCTTAGACTCCTAGCCTTTATGCACTGTAGTCAAGGTTTGCATAAGGCCTGCCAGTTAAAGACAGTCTGGTGAACTGGATATAAGATTCTTTTTGGCATGAGGTTTTTTTGGATCTTATTCTTTCCTTCTGCAACTGTAACTTGCAGTAGTTCCCAGATGGGTAGATGGAATCTGTTGTTTTCTCTCAAGAGAGTCACTAATCTTTTCAGCTACATAAATACACTTCTATTATTGTCTGAGTAAATTGCCTTAGAAAAATGTTTCTTCAGGAAAAAGCTGAAATTTCTTAAAAGGAAAATGTCAGTATATTTTTCATAATTATTCCACTACTTTTTTTCTACCATTGTTTGCAGTAAAACCTTGATAGTTAGGAGCTAGCATATAAACTGACGCTTTCGTACTTGGTTAAGAGTCTGAGCTTCCCAAATCCCAAATAAAAACTGTGAAACTTGTGCATCCCAGTCTCCTTTTTGCTTCTCTGAAAATTTCACATAGATTTCTTCCCAAATTATTGTCTGCCCTCAGTCATTTGTTTTGATAGCGTTTCTCTTGGATGCTGAGTGAAGAACTCTCAAGAGAAAAAAATTATACAACCCACCGTGGACACCACACTTCAGCACTCACATCCAGCCCTTCACAGAGCGATTGCCATTCAGCAAGGTATTTACCCAAATGCCTAATTCTTCACTCTGCATTTTGCACTCTCTCTGCCTGCTCCAGCACCTCGAATGCACTGCTCCGGTAATTCAGAGAATTGAGACAGCATTTAACAGATCCAGATATCAAGCAATCCGAACCATTCATTCTTCTCCTGAAATGAACGCATAAGCCATAGAAGCTATCTACTGTATTTTATACCTAGCATTAGATATTTGTAGTGAATTCCACCAAAATTGCTGGAATTAATGAGTCTTTTAATAGTTAAAGCTAGGCAGCTTTTTGAATTATTTCTTTACATCTTCAATAAAATAACCCTAGTACAAGCTGGGGGCTGACCTGCTGGAGAGCAGCTCTGCAGAGAAGGAGCTGGGAGTGCTGGTGGATGACAAGCTAGTTGGCCATGAGCCAGCAATGTGCCCTTGTGGCCAGGAAAGCCAATGGTATCCTGGCTGCAACAGGAGGAAGACTGTTGCCAGCAGGTCAAGGGAGGTGATCCTGCCCCTCTACTTAGCCCTGGGGAGGCCTCATCTCGAGCGCTGTGTCCAGTTCTGGGCTCCCCAGGACAAGAGAGACATGGATCTGCTGGAGAGAGTCCAGCATAGGGCTACCAAGATGATCAGAGGGCTGGAGCACCTGCCCTATGAGGAACGGCTGCGAGAGCTGGGCCTCTTCAGCCTGAGGAACAGAAGACTGAGGGGGGATCTTATCAATGTGCACAAGTACCTGAAGGGAGAGTGTCAAGGGGATGGGGACAAACTCTTTTCAGTTGTCCCGTGTGACAGGACAAGAGGCAATGGGCAGAAATTGAAACACAGGCAGTTCCACCTGAGCGTGAGGGGGAATTTCTTCACTGTGAGAGTGGCGGAGCCCTGGACCAGGTTGCTCAGAGAGGCTGTGGAGTCTCCTTCTCTGGAGATCTTCAACGCCTGCCTGGATGCAACCCTGTCTATCATGCTCTAGGTGACTCTGCTTGAGTGGAGGGTTGGACTAGATGATCTCCAGAGGTCCCTTCCAGCCTTACTGATTCTATGATTCTGTGATTCAGTCAGAAAAGAATCCATATCTAAGCAGAATTAGTTGAAGAAACCCTAGGCAAATATTTGCCTTATTGATATTATTACTTTTAGCATCTGGAATTACATCTGAGGAATAATATGGACACTTAATAAATTCAGTGAGCAGATGCAGTTTGCATCTCTTCTTGACAGGCAGGTTGATTTGCAAGACTAACAGCATCCCAACAACAATGTGCACAGAAAAAGCCTACCTGTAGCTGCAATTTTTAAAACTATAATGGTGGAAGAGACTATAATAACTTTTGAGTCTGATACTGAAATTAGTCATCTATACAGTGATTTTGCATACCCAGATCCCATTGACTTCAGTGGGACCAGGAACTTGTGCACAATTCCTAATATGGACAAATGTTTCCAGAATTGCAGCCTGATATGAAAGTTTTGATCAGTCTGTGGGCCTGCTTATGCTGTGGCCAGCCCTGATGATTTTATCACAAGTTTGGGGACAGTTTGCACTGTTGAAATCCCAGCTCCTGGCAGAAACCCTCTGGCAAATATCAGCTTTCTTTTGTTTATTTTTTGAAGATTCGGATCTTCTTGGTTATGGAGAAAAGCTCAGCCATATTATCTTCTAAAGGCTTAAAAATCAGAAGTCAGATAAAATAAAATATCTATTTCTTAGATCTAAAAAAATTCTCCTGATTTTTAAACTGAAGTCAATATTCCAGGGATCTCAGCACTAATTCTAAATATTTGGGATTGCCACACCAGTTGAGGTGTTCCCCATACCACCGATAGCATACCCTTCCTGGGCTTCAGCACTGGCAGTTTTGGCCTGATTTCACTAATTTATTCATCACTGAGTTCATCAAACGCAAATTTCAGCTGCCAGGATTAGCAGGAGGCAAGGGGAACAGAAGCAGGTGTTATGTTTGCACAGAAAGGACTGTGTCTATTTACTTTATAATCTTATTTTTTTACTTTCCAGTTTTAAATTTCACGTAAAGCTGTTGCAAATCCATTTAGTAAACAACGAAAGGAGCAGTAGCGCTCGGGCATACGACAGCTGCTATCGCAATAGCGCCTTCTGACTAAAGGCTGCTGCTGCTGCAATGTGTTTTCTTGTGGTTAGAGAGACCTGTCAACTTTTGATCTGTAGCGTGAGGAAACCACTACTGCTCTGGTGAACTCATAAAAGGAAAATGTTAAAAAATAAAGACCCTATTTACATTCCTCAGTCAGCGTTTCGTTGCTTCAGCGAGTTGCAATAAAAGTGAGACGGCTTCTGGGAGGGCAACGCATATCTAAGCCTCAGCACGCCGGTGCGCGTGCACGCACGCACACACATGCACGCACACACATGCACGCGTGCACACACACACACACACACGCACACACACGTATTTCTTGCTCCCATTTGCTTTCATTAGTGTTGCTGAACAGCCAGCGTTTGGTTTGAAGGGACTCACGCTGCTGTTGCAAGTAACATGCTAGCGCCCGGTGGCTTTGCTGGGCACGAGCGCGGGGCAGCAGGGGCGAGAGCAGGGTATGGGAACGGGGCACCTTCCCAGCCGACCTCGTCCCCCCGCACTGCGGCCGCCACGCTGTGTCGGAAACACGGGGCTTGCGGGAGGATCATTTCCTAACTGGTACGATCCCCGTGCAAATAATGCCGGGGGCACATTCTGGGGGGATCGTGATCCTCCGGCTCTCCTTCGGTATCGACCCGGCACTTTCTGGGTGTTCCTTCCTCCTTCTGAAAGGAAAAGAAAAATTCTTAAATTATGGTGAATATTTATTTTTCCTGGGCCAATTATCGCACCTTTTTAGTCATGTTTTAAGACAGCGAAGTTGTCAATGACTTCAAGGTGCCGTTGGCTCGGGAGAGGAGAGAGGGGGGCTCCAGCAGGGTCCTGCCAGCTGCCCCAGCCTCTCCCGGCCCTCCGCCTGCGATCTGGGGGCGCGACGGGCAGGCCCGGGGAGAGGAGCGCGAGATTTAGTCCTCCTGACTTTTTTCCAAAAAAAATACTTGTAGAGAAACCTGGAATTATATATAAGTAAAGTTGCCTTTTGATATTACCACATAATTTCCACTTCTGGCAAAGAGATTTTGCCCAGGCTAATTTGGACACATTTGCGTTTACCACATTGGCACTGTTACGTAATTTCGATAGAAGTCTTATTCATCGGAAGAGTCATGGCAACCCGGTCTCCTCTCGCTTCTTCAAACAGGGCTATTTGTTGAGTCTCTTGAATGACTGTGTGAACAGATAAACACGCTACACATGAAGTGCATTAGGTGGAGGTGAAATACAGACGATTATATTTAAGGGCTTACAATAGTCGTTAAGAGCTTCTAACCACAGGCCCTGGCAGGGCTGGTCCTAGGCTTATAGCGCATGTCTTGGCTACATCCTCAACTGACTTTCTGTTTCTCCCCCTTGAAACTGGGCCAATCTTGTCAGTCTGGTGGCAATGAAAAAAAAACTGACTCTGTTAATAGGATTATAAGATTTGGGGAATATAATGTTGTTGCAGATCATTTATTTTGAAAGCTGATTTAGTTTTAGTGAAAACAAGCTCAGCTCTGCACACTGGGGGTTTACAGCCATTATGCCAAACACAATCATTGCTGGTTTGAAAGATGTGATTGCTTTTTAATGTGGAAATTTCACAAGGTTACAAAAGAGGAAAAAATTAAACTCCTTTCTTATAACAAAGTCACTCTGGGAAATGAACTACAATGCCCTGACAATGTCCAGATACTCCAACCGCATTACATATCAGAAAGGTGGATGAGTGTGATTTACACCGTTTCGCAATTGTGTTTTTTTGTGCAGCTGAAAAAACCTAACAGTTTTGAGCAAAAAAAATAAAAACAGCACTTTGTAAAATGTATTCAGAATTGCACAAACACAGCCCAAGGATCAGGGAAGTAGAGGGTGGATGAGAAAAGAGTGCAGAGGGATAAATAAGATGGTAAATAAGATCTCTCTCTCTGTGCATCGGACAGGTCTGGACCCACCTTGCTAAGCAACACCAAACTGGCCATTTGAGCACTAGAAAATCTTTAGATTTGTTAGACATCTTCATAAAAAAGGATAATCAGCATCCCTGGTCTTTTCAATAGCAACCTCCCAAAGGACTTAAATATATTCTAGAAATAATGGCTAGGCTCGTTTTTTCCGGGTGTTAGAAGACATCCTGTCGCCACCTCTGAAGAGCCCTTGTGTGGCAAAAGCCCCGTGGCACAGCCCGGACGGGACTTGGCAGGAAAACAGGCACTAGCAGGAACGGCCCGGTCAGAGAGACCAAAAAACTGAACTTTTCCAAAGTGCTCTTAAATAGTAATGGAGGGGGAAGCAGGCTGGCACGCTGAGTTTCGGTGGGGGGTGGCATGGGCTCGTGGCTCTGCTCGCTTTTGTAGTGAAGCTATTGCTTTTGATCTGCAGCGCAGGGACAGCTTGCTCCAAAGCCGGCGGTGAGGGAGGGGTAGGGCTGGAGGGAAACACAAAAGATGGAGCTGAAGCGCTGCCTCGTAACCGTGGATTGAAATGACATGTGCGCCGTGGAACCTTTTTCTTTTCAAAGTAATTTGCTATCATTATATTGCCCGTGCATTTCCAATACATGTCAGCCTGTTCTCTTTTAACTTGGCGGGAGGGGAAGGTGCTTTTATTGCAGGGCTCCTTGCAGAAGCTCGCCAGACATTGCTATTATTACATCTGCCGGGCAAAGAACAGAATGATGCATGTTCATTAAAGGGATAGGTTAGAGTAAAGCAAATCCATTCAGTTCTTATTAGGGAAAACTTGGAGCACGCTCAATGGTTTTCATATACAGAAATATTCCAAATTTAAAAAGTAGGATGGTTTCTAACATCAGTTCAGCTTCTGACTGCTGTCACCAAAATCATTTAGCTTTGCTAGTCTGGATTCTGTCAATGGTGAAAATCCAGGAAACTGCGAGAACAACATTTATTAAGAATTTCATGAAGATGTAAATGACAAGATTCCTATTAACCATTTCCATTAGGATTCTGTTTTAACTCCCATGCTTCTTTAGCTGCTGGGGGACAGTGTGTGCTCATATGCCTGCATGCGTGGGAGAGAAGGTAGAGCAAGATTTAAAATAAAAATCAGATTTCATTTTTTTCAACCAGATGCACTCTCGTTCAAATGCCAAGAGATGGGCTCATAATAGCTCAGTGTGGCAATGTGCCTGGGGCTTGTACACTTGAAGGTTTAACACCTTATCCAGCATGCAGAGATTTTAGTCTCCATTTCTGCATTTCCAGCTATTCGTAAAAGGAAAACTACGCACAGCAGAACAATATAATTTTGGTTCCCTCATCTATTTTACCCTGGTGTTGGTTCAGCCCCAAACTGCCAGAGAATGACTGAGCCGTTCCTCCAAACTTCTTTTCCTTCTGTTCTTGCAGTGGGAAGTTAATAGCTGGAAAGGCCTTTTTGGTGGGAAAATGGCCAATCACAGCCACCTCTGGTTGTTTAGCTTTTGAGTCAGGATTCCTAACGATACAGAGAGACTTTGCAAGCTCATTAGTTTCCCCTGCAGAATTCTGTATACAATACGAATCGCCTCCTCTGAGGGCTGCTAAGACTGGGAGACTGGAGCAGAAGCCTCATCCACACAGATCCCACGAATACACAGCAGAATGAAGCACCAGAAGACTGTGTTGGGACTTCTCAATGCAAATACGTGAAATCATCCTGCAAATCACGGTAAAGGAGTTGACTTAAAAAAAAAAAAAAAAAAAAAAAAAAAAAAAAAAAAAAGAGTAGCAATAACAGTGTGATGCCGATCTATGCCAGCCTTTTCCTTTCTTGGAGCCACTGACAGAGCTTGAAAAGGAAGGTGGTACTGCTACACGGTGGCGATGCCTGTAATGCCTCTTGCTGCAATGATAACTCATAAAGTGCTTTATAAGGACTTGTGCAGCAAGGGCCAAGAGCTGGGTTTGGGAGAGGCGAGGATGAGAATTTGCTCCTTGGTTCATTGTGGTCTCCTGAAGGAGTGTTGAACTGTGAGGAGTCTCTCTCCTGCTCTCTCTTTTTTGCATGGAAACCTAACAAAATGAAAAGCGCAGCTTGAAATGAGACCACTGCACACAGGTTTTCTTCTGGCATGACAGGCTATTGCAGCCTTAATGGTAGGCTGCTAGACTAGAAGCAGTCTTTCATTGAGTTTGTCTTACTGAGAGGAAAAACTGCTTTGTGTAATAACTTTATGGTAAATGTTGGCAAAAGATTTGCACTGCATACTGAAAGAGAGACATTTCTGACCACAGCTCATGAACCACATTTATTTACTCTGGCATTTGTCCATTATTTGTTCATAGGCTTTCTGTCTCTGCTAAATGTGTTCCAATTTTGGGAGCTAAATCATTGCCAGTAGTTTCCAGGACATTCCGCTAGGCTAAGCAAAATTGCCCTAAGGAGTTGTCAGAAACCGCTGGAGTAGTATTTTAAACACAGAGTATTTGAAGAAAATAAAAGATACCGAGCGTCCTATCTGTCTGGCTCCTGGATCCTGAGCGTTGTAAAAAGTTATCGTACAGAAGCAGAGGATTTCAAGCACTATGTGCTTTTCTTGAGCCATTTTGCATCATTTAATGGATCAATCTGATTTTAAGCCAGGACGATATTTTTAAAAATATATATTTAGTAGCAGTTCCGCAGGTAAAATTCATACTCAAACTTTAGCCTGACAAATTCTAGCAATTTATCCTTTAATAAAAATGCATTAAAAATAGATGAGGAAAGCTATGTCTGTTAACTGACAGTCAATTGCTATCAGGTGGCCTTACAAAAATGTATATTTATAGCTTAGACGGGATAATAATATAGGAATTGCTTTTCTGTAACAGCCCCCTGATCCATCTGCTCAGTGTCCTGTATCTGATAGAGTTCACAGTAACCAGATGTTGTATTATGTGCCCTGTCCATGATCTAATGAAGATTTCAGCATAATCTCTGAGACAGTAAGTGATTGGATTGAATAGCAGAGTATGAGTTTTTGTATTTTTCTCTAATATTATCTTTCCAGGCATTAATTATTGTAACTGCACAAGTCTTACTGTTTATAGTAAAGCTCAATACTTCTTTGCATTTTATTGAATTCTTGGCCTGAGTAGTATCCTTTGGCAGAGCCTTTGGTCCACAGTCAGTGTGAGCATCCAGGCAACAGGAAATGTTTCCTTCTGGTGTTGTGGAATTAGCTACCTTTCATTTTCATCAAGTGTCCCCTTTTTGCTGTGTATGAGATGTACACTGAATATTTCCTCTATTTTTATTATGCCCCTTCTTTATTTTCTCCATTTCAAAGAGAAACAATCCTATCTTTCCAATGTCTTCACCACCAAGGCAGAGTAACTTCTGAGCTCATTTCCAAACTCCCTCCAGTTCTGCAGACTGAACAGCCAGTACTAACTGTGCAGTGCCAGTGGAAGTCACACTATTGATTTACATAATAGCATTTTTCTATCATACTCTTTACACATCCCAGTATTTTGTTTGGGGTTTTAATCTACAGGTTCATATTAATAGAGTGTCCTCCATGAATTGCCATCAAGGATTCCTAAGGCTTCCCTTTAAATCAGCATGTAAATCTAGGGCTCTGTAAAAAAGGGGGCACGGGATGCCTTTCAGTACATCTATACAAATATTTTATCAACATTGAATTTCAGCTGTCATTTTATTGCACATTAGCTTGTTTTGAAATTTCTCAAAATACTCTTTGCAGCCAGTCAAAAAAAAAAAAAAAAAAAAAAAAAAAAAAAAGGATCCTGTGTCCTTTGCTTGTTTTTCATCATACTGCCCACTTTAATAGCAAGTATATTAAATGACACTGGTCATAGTAAATGGAGCACCTCAGTGCTAAACCTTTTACTCTGACAAAAGCTAACCATTTAATCCCTACATGAACAACCATGTATTCATTAGGTATAAAGAGCACTTTGCTTCCTATGTTTTTGCTAGTTTTGAATGATGGAAATATTTGGCTTAACTTCCATGATAATTTGTCTTTTTTTTTCCATAGATTTGGGCATGAGTTTTGTTAGAGATCTTTTGGAAGGCTAAGATAATGACTGGCTGGTTTGCCTCTATTCCCCCTTTGCAGGAATGGGCAAAAATTCTAAGATATTAGGGAAATACAATTGTCTATCCAAAATCTATGCTGATCTGACCTTATCTATTCATATATTCCTGATCTTTTATTACTTTATTTTTATTTGCCATTTGATGAATTTAATGTGGGCAGATAAGATTTCCACTGGCCCATAAACCCCTAATTATCCACATGTTTTTAAATCCCTGTCTAATTAGTTTTGTAATACTTTAAATATTGCTACCTGCTGGAATCTTTGTATTGCTATTATTAATAAGGAAATGAAATTTTTAGTACATCACTTGGCCATAGTAGATTTATACTGTATGGTAAATTATTTTCTTTTAATTTACCAGTTTGCTTCAGTCTCTCCTGATGTCTTTGCTTTTTTACTGCTAGAAACAAGGAGGTGGAGAACAGATAACTTCAGGATCCTGTGTGATGCAATTTTTCCCCTAGCTCACTCTTTAATTCCCATTAGTCTACACAATATAGTGATTTCCTTGAAGCCTTCAAACTTATGATATATTTAAAGAAAATATTCTTTCTCTGACTGAGATATTTAGCAACTTGGGCCTTTAAAGCACTATCTTGACTTCCTCATTTTCCATTTGCAGGTTCCCTGCTAAAATGCAGCACCATTATCATCTACTTGTACATTAGAGCCTATTTTCTAACCAAAAAATAAAGGGATTACTGTGGGAAAACAACAGCATCTGGAAAAATCAAACAATGTGAATTAATACATTCTTTGTGGGCTAGAGGAAGCCATGGAGTCAAGGAAGGCCCTTGGATGTTATGTTTTACAATACCTCTGGAGGCCCAAGGCCCACTCTCGGCTGTTTTCTTCCTGCCTTTGGACAAGCTGAAATTAGCTGGTAATAACACACAATTAAAAGCGCATGTGTGTGTGTCTGTGACTGTGTGTGTGTCTTTGCTCTAATTCCACTCATTCTGTGCATTTTAGCTTTCAAAATTAGACAGCGGTGAAGAGGAGACAGACAGGTATACATAGCAGCCACATCAAAATCTTTGTGGGGCAGGGGGAACATTTGACACCTCCTTGTTTCGGTGCCCCCTGTCTGCTTTTAATTTCACTAAATCGCTCCCGTCTGGGGATTGTATATTTGCAGTGGCCTCTCCCAGCAATGCAGAGGTAGAGCATTAGTGTGCCAAACCCCAGCTATGCTCAAGTGTGGGGCTGCAACTTTATAGGAAAGCCGGCACACGAGGCAAGAGGGGAGGCAGCTCCTGGGACCAATCATTAGCTGAACCTAACTTCGATTTAAAAGCTATGCCAAGAAATCTCACTTTCCTTTTTCCCTTTGGAGCTATCTTATGAGGGGAGAGGTGGACAACCTGAGAAACAAATTGGTTAATAGACTTTTTACATCATTGCTTTGAAAGCATAATTATGGTCTGCGTGTCTGGAAGGTGCCTCATCAGCAAGTGGGTACTGCACTGCTGTTCTGCTTGGGCAAGCAAGGACTTTGTTGGCTTTGGTAGTAGGTTTGCTTAGTTTTAAGAGTCAGCTGGGTCTGGCCTTGAGTACATCCAAGGAAAGGGATGATTCGTGAAACATAGTTTCAGGAGGATTTCACTGGGCAGGTGTAGGCACAGTGGTTCCCACCCATTGCCACTAAAGTGCATGGAAGTTTTACTTTATTTATTTGTTTATTTATTTATTGACAGGAAAGCTTAGGCCTAACGTGGAAAGCATGGGTAATCTTGGTAGGAGACACCTAATAACAGTGGAAGTGAGCAACAGGAGAACAGCAAACAGGGAAGAAGAGAGCTCTTCAGTCATCTATTCCTCAGATACCGTCTGTAGCTCCAGGACTGAACCCTGCTGCTGTAGGGCAGAGATCTGCAACGCTCCTCCTCAGCCCATTTCCCTGGAGCAATCGCTTCCCAAGTAGTGAATACCAAATAGCAAGTTCATGCACTTTGGTCTATGAATAGATACACTCTTCACAAATGGAGACCTGTTGGGATGTAAAGCAAAGCTACCCTCCCCCCCCCGCCCAGTACTAGTTTGCACAACTCCTGGAGACCCATCTGTTTGTGCATGGATGGGGGCATGAGACCAGGTCAAAGTGAAGCATTGGGCCAGTTGCCCATGGCTGTCAGTGAGGGGAGCTAAAACAACTCTCAGGATGAAGCCATCTAAGAAACACCATGAATTAATTTGGCCCACTGGTGCTCCTCTTGTAAGAAGCAGGATTTGGCCTCAATACAGCAAGGAAACTGAAGTAATAGTAGGGTGCTTTGAGAAATCATGCTGTGCCTGGCTCTGAGGATAAAATGAGTGACTTACATAATAGGCTGGCAAGAGCAGGAAAAGATAAGATACTTGAGCCTATCACACTAGAGCTTCATTACATGAAAGTGCACTTTTTTAAGATCTGAAGGATTTTTTTTCCCCTTCTCTGCCCTCATTGAGTTCTCTGTGAATTGAGCATACAGTGGCTTTGACTGTAACCATTATAATCATTTTCCAGTGCTAATGTTGTGGTTTTAATGAAAGGAAACAGCAAATGGGGTATCGACTCATATACACAAATCTGCACTTCATTTGCACAAAATAGCTTCTGGATGGCTTTCCTCCATGTTTTTGGTCAACACTACTCTTTTTGAGAAATGATCAATGTCTACAACTGTTTGTTCTTCCACAGATAAAGCAGATGCTATTCATTACTGTCTTTGCCATGCCTATATTGCTACTTTCCCCAAAGCAGCCACTGTGGGTCATGCGTTTATTTTTTCTAATATCCTTTTGTTCTTAAATCACTACACTTTCACTTTCAGGATATGATGAATGATTAATACTGTAGCAGCATTATTGAATTAGGAAAGTCAGCGGCAGCTTCCAAAATTATTGAGACAACCAACAAATAAATACAAACCACTTCTTCAGAGTTACGTAAAGTGAAACAGTAAGACGGTGTCAAGATAAGCAGAGATGACTCTGATATGATTGCTTTTAAAGCTTTAGGACAGACTTGGAGTTACTGAAATGTAAATCATAGCAGCACTGATAACAACACAGATATCTTGTGAAATGCTGCAGTGAAGTAACAAAAGTGCACTAAAAACAATGTTAAGGCAAACTTAGAACTTATGTGAGCATTTGGAGGGAATTCTTTTCTTTAGGAAGTTATATGATCATTAAAAAAAAGAGTTATTGGTGGTTTTACTGTTTGGGTTTATTTAAAGAATAAAGATGTGGAGTTGGATGCTGAAAGGTAGGTGTTCAGCACCTCCCAGGGATTAGAGCCAACAGCATGAGCAGTGACTCACCAGGAAAGGAGAGAGATTATAGATTTCTAGAATAACCCTTTGCAGTCTCCACTGGAATATTTACAGTCTGATTTGCAAGTAGAGGTAACCCATTGTTCATGGTGATATTAGAGAATGTAATACAGTAAAAATTCCAGCTAAATGGGAGTTTGCATGAAACAGGAAAGCAGGATTAAGTTCACTTTCCTACATTCAATCAGAGAATGTTCTCTACAGGCTTCCTAACAAAGCCCACCAGGCTTTCTACATGGCCTTGTCCCTCATGTGGTTCTTCACAACATAGAGCAAGGCAGGGCAGTTAAAACCACTAACCCTTGGGCCAGTGAGGTTTAGACTAAATCAATATGGCCCCTCAGGAGACATCTACCAGTCTTGAATTTCAGATGGTAATGGTCCTCTAGCTGCATCCTTTCTCTGAAAATGCCCTTGGTATGCATTAGGAAAGGAATGGGAAAAGAAAGCCATGTACTGGTCACCAGGCTGATGCTATGCTCCTATGCTGGGTAGTCCCACATTAGTGTACCCACCAGGAATGCAATGGAAGGAAAGAGCACAGCCCAGAGAACTGACCTTTCACCGCCCCCATCAAAGTGACTATAGACATGCCATGTGGTGCAAGGACTTGGCTTTAAAACTCCTTTATGCAAAAGAGAAGCACTGAAAAGGGTATGAGACAGTGAAGAATAAGCTTCAGCATCTCCAGCTCTTTCAATTTGCAATCTGAAGAGAGAAACCTCTGCAGATAGGGCATTGTGCATTGTTTGACAGCGGTAATAATCATGGCATTCCTTTCCAGGGGCTGCTCCTGAGCACACTGCAAAACTTTCTCCCTCAGTAATTCTTTTCCTTGTGGCTCCACTTAGCATTTCTACAGATATCAAGAGACTCATATTAGTTCCTTAAGTATACTCCTGAACATAAAGGGCCCCTTTATTGAGTGCTATAGTGCTATATGCTTTCCTGATCTTTAAATTTTTTTATTATTTTTTTTTCAATAACTTGTTCCTTATTAGAGCTGAGTGGGAAAAAATGGTTTCCTAGTAGGGTGAATGATCTTGCAAATTCAAGAAGGTTCCCATTCCACTTCAAGGTGATACTTTTCAAATAAGGCCTGACGCAGCTTCCTTCATTGTTCAGAGCAGTCAATAGCCAGGGATTAGGACACTCACTGGAGCTGCTGGAGAACTGTGTTCAAATCATTTCTCCACAGGAATAAGAATAAAGGCCTGCTCTAGTCCAGGACCAAATCAGTACCTTGGAGGAGGGTGGAGTGCTTTTGTTCATCTCCCTGGTTGAAGCTGCATCACTTTATACAAGCAATGACATGTTAAACTGAGAAGAGATCTGGACTTCAATCTGCACCTCCCGGCAGAGTGATCTAATTCCTGGACTACCAACTCAGGTTCTTTCACTCTCTTGCCTAATGACTGTGTTGTTACTTAGGCAAATTGGAGCAGCTCCAACAGCAGAAATTCTCATTTTGAAACAGTCAGCAGCCCAGAGCCCACCTGTTCTGTGGGCTTGACATTCACATCCCTGGATCAGCTTGAAGAGTCTGTGGCCTTAAATGTGGTCTGCCATTTTGCAAATGAATATCCTACCAAGATCTACTGGCTGCCCCGAGGCAGCAAGCAAAGATGTCTCTTACTGTGACCAGACACTCCAGTCTCATGGCACCAGTGTTTACCTCCCCATGGCAAGTTCAGATTTTGACAACTTTATGATTTAGTTGCAGGTTTAGCACTTTAGGATTTGAGGACATTTGGTCAGGAAGCTCCCAGCCATCTTTGTTCCCTATCACCTTTATCTGTAGATCTTCAGTAGGTTCCTCCACTCACAAGTCCTCATTTTTCTAAGAAGGTTTTGTTAAATAGATTTAAGGAAAAATATTAAAGACTTTTTCATCTATCTTTCCACAACGTAGGCTTTCATCCATGTGAGGGGTCAGCTTGTAACCATACTAACCCAGCTGTGGGCTAGGCTTTAGAGAGAAAAGATCTCTCTCTTCATCTCCTACCACCAGGAGGAAGCAAATTGCTGAAGATACATCAGGTATTATACATATGTTACATCACACCAGCTGAGCCTGGTGAGAGGTACCTGAAGTACTTTGGGGAGAGACTGGAGGTTCCTTCCATGTGATTAAGTGAACAATAAATGTGGGTAGGATGCGATTCCCATCAAGGAAGAGGTAAAAAATGGCCTTACCCCCTTGAAACCCACTATAGCCTTCAAATCAAACAAAATCTTGCCCCATATCAGACCTGCCCACCTTTGTTATGCTTCCTCCCTTCATGTGGCAAAGATTGTGTTTGGAAATCTCTGCTTTTCTTCTGCTTGTGTCAAAAAACGAGAGGAAAGGGGCTGTTAGAGCAGGCAGAGTTCAGCTTCATTTTCCCCCTCCTTCAGGCTTACTGCTGCTTTGATGATCCAGCTACAAAAAAATCTCTAGTTTTTTTGTCCTCAGAATGAAGCTTCCTACTGCTAGCCTTGGAAGATACAGAACATCCTGACTGGGCAAGAGCTCTTCATGGATATTTCTAGTGCTCAGAGGGAGAAGGGAAAAAAAGCAACAAACTACAGCAAGTTTACAGTAATTGCTTTAATGAGCAAAGCCCTTTAGAATGCAAACACTCTCAACAATACACAAAGAAACAATCAAAAAGAAAGTGTTTTATACAGGCTGTTTTATAAGAAGGTAATAAAAACAATTGTATGGCACACTCAGTTGCATAAACAGGCTCACCATGGAAGGTGTTTGCATGAGAGCAGGACTGTGAATACTTAATTGCTTTCATTATTCTTACTTTCAGTACAAAATACTGCAATCAAAACTTAATCTGTGGCTTGATTTTTAAATAAAAAGGTTATATTTCAGTTCCATTCTTGCAAGTATAATAAAACACAGTCTTTTGGTTAAATGCTATTTCACTTCTCACTGTTTCTAAGAAGTTATAACAGTGATTAATATCTACATCACTGTCAGTTTCAAAATATTTTTCAAGCGCAGGATCATTATTCCTCTTCAGATGGTAGATAAAAGACCAAAGTGATCAAAATGTCTTCATTAATGATGTAGACAGAAGTAAAGCAGATTTTGGTGAGATCCTTCTACAGATGCCAGTCGTTATTGAATCAAGTCCTATAAGCAATGCAGAATTCAGATTTATTTTCATTCACATATCTGTTCCATCCAATAAACCTAATGACTACAAAGGTACAATATAAAATATATATTTGGGGACCTCAATAAGTTGCAAACTACAAAACCAAAAATGCCACTGGTTTTCCAGCATCTTTCAAGAAGTATAAATTAATCAGTCAGAAGACTTATATGAATTTGAATGCTCTCTAGTGTGTCTGGAATGTTATATCTACTACTTATTTTTTAAAATATGTGCTGTTACACTTGTGCTTTAATGGCATCTGGACTATAGTCAGTTTCAAATACTTAGACATAAGAACTCCTTTTTTTTTCCTTTGACTTTTCACTTTATCAAATTATCAAAACTGTCAAAAGTCCTTGTTGTGAACATAAACCGTATAATGGAGTTAAAAAGATCTACAAAACAAGATTGTCTTATACAAGAAAATGAATATATTGATGAAAAAACAGATTAATTATTGGTATGCATTTTACAGACTGAGCACATTGCTGTAGAATAAAATAACAGGCTAATACAACAAAGACCAAAGTCATTCTCTTGCCTTTAATTTGCAAATGGATGTCTCTAGGAAACCAAAGATGAGTTCTGGCTTCAAACTAATGGCACAGCATGACTTGAAACTTGATATTTGTTGCTCATACAAATCTTAATTTACATATCTAAATTAAAGAATCTTCTGCTATAATAGATAGTAAGCAAGTAGAATTTTTTTCATTTCTGCCGGCCTATGCTAGTTTCTTGCACAGAAGTCATCTGACTGTTCGACTTTCTGTGTTACAACATATTTGACAAATAAGAAATGCCATTTTTATTTTCACCATTATCATCATTACAGATAGCATAATGCTATCAGGAATCAAACATTAAGTGTTTTCTGTTCAGTATTTCATTATCACATTTTAAGACTTTATATCACTAAAACCCCACAACAGTTCACATGAAGCTAAATTTTTTTGTAAGGAGCCCTTATTCCCCCTGTGCCAGAGAAAATACAGTATTGCTACAGTAGAACAAGTGAACAGAGTACAAATTACTAAGGTCATGATTATTTTAAAATGCCTATGACTAGCATTAAGAGTATAGACCTTCCAATAACCAAACATTGATCAGCTCACAAGTTTTATAGCAAGAGCAGCCTTTCCAACTACTCAGCTTCATGGGATTTAGAGAGCCACGAACTCCCAAACAGCAACTGTTGATCTTTCAGCAATATATCTAATCCTCTTATTACACGTCAGAACCAGATTGTTTGCTGCCATCCATCAATCTGCAATTAAGGCCAAGAGGACATATTCAGGAGGAACATACATATATGTATGCATAGGTATACAGAAGGAGGAATTTTACATATATATATGAAGGATTGAAGGTACACTTATTCACATAATATACATAAACAATGCACATATATTTTAGGATGAATGCTTGTACATAATTTAAGATTACAGATATATATACACCTGCTGGCCAAAATGGCTTTGATGACTTAAAGTAAATATCTGGTTTCACTTAATAGATTCTCTTAAGCAAGCCAAATTATAGTTTCTAATCTCCCAATATATGGATGTTCAGAATTTAGTCATGAAAAGAACCAACTGCCAAGCAAAGATTATAATCATAGCATGGTCCCATTGATCTTACATATCTTAGCAAAGAACTTAATGATGGTACTCAAGATCAAGGTTTTTGATTGCAAAGTAAATGGTTATCTAGGTTCAAATTGCATATTATAGAGGAAGATCTAGCACATATATCTGAAGTTTTCAGAACCAATCCAGACTATGCTTTCCCCTTAGTGTCAATTTTTTCAAGGTTCAGAAAGTAAGTCTGCAATCAGAAATCCAACCTCACCAAAACAATCTACAATATGCTACAGAAAAGGAATTGAAACAATAAATCCTGTGATCTGATGAGGTAGATGGGCATCTGGAAGCATGCTGAATATCATCTGCCATTAACAACAGCCATCAAGATCAAGGAGTCTAGCAGTGACAGACTGAACTGATTCCAAAGTTACTCATGAGCTAACACCTCCCTGTGAGGATGAGAGAATGGCCAGGGACTAGTAGCAATGAGCTTTCAGTAAGCACATGTGATATTAATCAGCTCCTGGAACTAATCAGTGAGGCTTGGTGAGATGCCATCACAGATAATCTGAGTGATCCTAAAAGCTTTGGCTCCAAGGTCCCAAACTAGAGCTTTGCCAATGTGTAAGTTTGTTATCATAAAGAATTTATCATGTTTTCCTTCTCACTGCCTAACTATCCATCCCTCCTTATAGAAATCAGGCTACAGTGAACACAGTCCTAGACAAACCACATACCATTCCCTTGATCCCCCTACTCCTTTGATTTCCCCTTCTCTTAGAGGAAGCTCTCTCTATCTGGACCTCAGTTGAGTTCCTCTGCTGGCTTCTGTCCTTCTAATGGATATCCACCTATATTGCCTAGTAACACTTCCTTATAACTTTGGAGGAGCCTCCATCTCTCCAAGCCAGTTAATAGCTTTGCAGCTGGCAGCTCCCTCTGTCTACATGCTGCTGAGGCACATTACCAAAAAAATGCAGGTGATTGCAACGTACAAGGTTACTGATGGGGTACTGATGGCAGGTAGCATCACCGATTACAACAGTCAGTAATCAGTTTATTAAGGGCCTCAGAAAGGCAAGAAAAAACAAACAAACAAAAAATATGCTAGTGTATTGAGTTTTGGCTTGTTTTGCATTACTGATTATGTATGTTACATAGTAGATAAAATACTACTTTCTGGAAGCAAATCTGAAGTCAAAGCCAGATGCCTGATTTGGCATTCCGTGATATACTGTGTCAGTAAGGATATCTCAATTCGATTTCATAACTCTCTCCCTTATTGGAAGAGACCACACACTGGTTAAACCCGCAAGCGCTTTACAAAGCACAGTGATCCAAATCTTTGGAAGGTGCAAATTGGCACAGTAACTATGGTCAATCCCCATTTCCAACAGCTAAGGCTCTGGCTCTCTAACTCAATTTTTATCATACTTGCTTTGGATAAAGTTGCTTATTGAAGAAAAGAAGACCACTTCCTTACAAGAAATATTGCCCAACAGCAGTTTACATCGTATGCTATCTGGAAGTTATTTTGTGAAACATCGTAATAATTGCTTTTCCTGGACTTATTAATAGCAGCTACAGTTAACAGATTTGAAGACTGCCTGAAGATGATGGATGGGTTTTCTTAGAATGTAGATTCCTGGTCATTTTCCATGGCAGCTGTAAATTTAAAAATAATAATATGAAGTTAAGCAGTGGTAGAATAAAATTCACAAATAACATACAGATGCTGACTTGATCATTAATCACCTTAAATTATCGTTAAAGTGTTACATATAATAAGCAAGCTGTTTGTTTTGTTAGATTTTTTTAATTATTATTTGAGGGAAGTGGGGAAGTTTCTGTTTTACAAATCTTTTTTTGTATTAGTCATATGGAAAAAAATGATCAAGAATCATCATCTGATTTATAGTCCATATCAAAAATTATTACAACAATATTCCTAATTATTTTCAAAACTGAAGAGCATCAATTTCCTCTAGAGTTCAGGAGTCATTTGTTGTGCCTGATGTGCAATTTTGAGGTTGCTGCTGTCAAAAAGCAATTTGTTAATGGACAGAATGAAGATTTTTATTGAGCTCTAAAATTATTTCTGGGCTAAAATACCTTTTTCCCCACACTTTTCCCTAATTTACTCTGTTAAATTACAATGAAATAATGTATTTATCTAAGTTTCTTCTTCAGATCTGTAACCAGATATATGTATGTAAACAAACATGGAATCACCCTATCCTTTTCCAGCAAATCAAATCAAAGTTAAATGAAGAAGTCTTTCTCTGCAGAATCTTAGACACTAATAAGACACTAATATCTTCTGCAAGATATTTACATAGTACACACTGTTAGTACTAACATATATTAGCTACAGGACTGAATTTTTCAGCATTACTAACTTAGTCTTATATTTAATGTCTTTCAGACTGTAGGTAAAATATCATATAGTAGTTATACTGTAAACAACTTATTTGAATGCCAGCTACAGAATCCTGTTATCAGCAGGTTTTCTCAAGACCAATTTACTTCTATTTATCCACAGGGTTTGGTAATAAATACATATATTTGGGGCCTCTAGGAACATTAAGCATACTGAATAGTCAAGGCTTGGAGAAGCTAATTTCCTTGTCATTACATTGTAGTTAAATTGGTTATGCATGTCTCATTCAATTATGTAACTTGAAGAATACCAACAACATAGGCTCTTGATTTCAGTAGTACATATGCTGGTTTTCGCACTTACAATGGATTAGCTTTTAGTATGAGACACTAAACTCATCATGCTTTGAAATTCAGAGCCACAGTTTAAAATGTAATATTGTCTTTGTCTGTGTGAGTTGTTATTGGTTTTTCCTTTTATACTTTTAGATATATACTACAACATTTTGTTCAAACCAAAGTGAAGACTGAAAGGTAATTTACATTTAATTCATGCAGTTAAATATTTACATTATCAGAACTCTATGGGTATCAGCTTAGTGAAGTAGGTATCCAACCTACAAGAAAAGATGTGCGCAATATACTAGAAAACTGTTTGCTGTTGCAACCTGATGTGGGGAAAGTGCCAGGTATACTATTAAATCTTATTTAATGAGACTTCTTTAATTACCTTTGTGCTATGTTAAAGAGATATCTTTAGATAGAGGTACTTCAGTAATACAGAATAAACCAGGCAGGAGGAAGTGTTAAATTAATATTCACAGAATTGACATACTGCTGTGATTTTAGCATTGTGCAACAAAAACAAAGCATATCTCAAATGGATTAAAAACTGGATCAAATGGATTAAAAACTGGCTGACACATCTCAAAAACCAGCCATCAAATGGGATTTGAGATAGAATGGAGGTTCCCTTGGGTTCTGAACAAGGCCTAATATTCTTTAGCAATTTCACCAATAGTCACATAAACATATCCCTAAATAATACATGTGGATGGCATGAGTTTGGCAAGATGGTATGCAACGATGAGGACAGGGCAGTCAAACAGAAATTGGGAATGCTACAGGAAAGAACCACTAAATTTTTTTAAGCCAGGTTTTTGCCATGAGGTTAGTTTCTCGTAGTAAAAAAATGAATGTGTTCCATCTGTTTACTTTATCAGGAAGAAGACAGGAAGAGGTGAGTTGTATGCATAAGTAATTCATAGGGAGGAAATACCAGATAGGAGAGGACTTTTCCATCTAGCAGAAGAATCAGCGGTTGGAAACTTACAGCCAAATAAACAGAATTTGAAAGCAAGGTGCCTTCTTAACAATAAAAGTGCTTATCTGTTGGAAAGAAACTGCCAAGGGGTATACCAGATCCTTTTCATGATTTCATAACATCAAGACTAAATGGCTTTTGGAAGATGTGCTTTAGCCAAACACAGAATTTTGTGTTTAATATGAGAATAACTGGAGACAATGTAAAGACGTATAAGCAGGCAAATTAATCATATTCTATGATTATGAATCCGTGCAAACTTACCAGACCAACATTTCCTCAACACCCTGTCATGAGAAATTAAAAATGTCTTTCTGTCCAACTTGCCTGGGGTAGAGATCAAACACTATTTTGCAAGGTTGGATTACGTTTGGACTCTAGAGTTTATTTTGTTTCTTAAATCAAATTCAGTTACTCATTTCGACAATTGCTTATTAAGAACTGTCTTCTAAAGATGTGGATTATCATTGTTTAATCATACCTTAAGTGATGTTATGAAAGAAAAAGTTTATCAGACATTTAGAAAGTGTGGCAAAGTCTACAATACAATTTGTCTCGCAACGCTACAAGTTGCTAGACAGAGAACCTATCTGTTAGATACAAACATAAGGTAAAATTCAGTAAAGAAAGGAACTAATCTTGGTTTAGTAAATAGTAACAGTGACTGCTCATGAAAATACTACCACCGCATATTCTTTGAATTACATGGTGGCATAAAAGTGTACCTCACTGTTAATTTTTAAAATAATTAGAACGATAAAATTTCTTCAAATACTTTCTGCTTCTACCAAATAATAACAATAACTAACAACTGGTAGCCTACTCCCCCTTCTTCCACTTTATAACATACTATATTTTATCTCCTGGAAACTTGCTGAGCCAGTTGCATTAGCAAAAACAGAGAGTAAATTCATTCAAAACAATGTGACTAAAAGCCGAATCTGTCTGTTTGCTTTTACATGGTTAGAACAAAAGATTCTATTGCTGCTTTTATAGCTAAATAGCATTTTATAATGAGTTCTGAAATTCTAGGGAAAATCAGATTACAATGTTGGTTTAACATCATGCACTCTATTGTTTACATGTAGGATCACTGTGATGTCCAGTTTGTAAAAAAAATTAGTTTTTCTTTGGATATTAAAAAGGTCACTGAAATAACCCACAAAGAGCTCAGGCCTCAGGAAAGAAGTTTGAAAAACAAACACTGTTAAAGATTGGGCAGATATGGTTATGTGGCTGATAATTACATATGATAACAATTAAAATGATCTGATTCCAAACACATTAAATCTTAATACAGCAGATCCCAAAGCAAATAACACAGCACAGAGTACGTTTTGATTGATATTGTCAGCATCCTTTTGAATCTTATGGCTATCTTCCCACCAATGCCCGAGAAATCAGTGGAGACTAATGACTTCATCCTAAAATAAAATTACTTGCGTATATCTAAATATGATCTCTTTTTAAAAAATCCTTGTTTTGCTAGATGATTAGATACATGCCTACATGGCGTCTAGCAGTTTACTTCCAGTTGCAACTAATTTAGCTAATATATACATTAGTGGTTTTAGTGAAAATCCTAGATACTGTTTTTTGAGCTGTCTTTCTGTTACCTGTCAGCACAACTCTGGAAAGACATGTGCGATTACAAACTAGCTGAAGCACCCCAAACAATTGCTGAAGCTTTTGTGTTGGTTGGCATAGAGGACCTAACCAGCGAGCATAAACAGCTGCCAAGACGCTGCCACTATGAGCAGCATGAGCCTACTTTACTGCTGAGTTTAATTTGTGCTAAAAAACTAAGGATGAATTCATGTTTGCCAAACCAACAGATCATCCTCCTATTGGAGGAGCCTGATAGGACATTCTGTCTCCAGTGGTGATACAACCAGTAAGTAAACACACTGTCACATTGCCTAGAATGGGCACCCAAAAAGCAGAGAGGATCCGACCAGGAATTCTGAGTATTTTCATGGTGCCAGTCTTCACACATGTTCTTGGCTCAGCCTGCTGCTCCCTGTTTTCCTCTAGACCAGCATGAGGGCATAGCCCAAAACTACTCTTCAGATCTATGATGTAAGTTTTATTGTTTCCTTACGCATATTGTTAAATAGAAGGCGAAACATAATGCCTCAAAAACAAATTGAGGAATATAACCATATATTTGTTAGAAGGATAGTTTTTGCTACCATTGTTGCTTAAAAAAACACCTTTTCTGCTTTGGCATCTAAATCATGATTGCAACATCTCTGCTGGAAACCAGCTGTCTCTTATAACCATGGCTACAATGAACACAGTTCTCCCACTGTAGCCTGTGGAGACTAGGTTTATCAGACCATGCTGAGAATGAAGGTGCAGTTAAGATATTGCAACTGTTTTGTCAGTGGTACCCAAGGTCAGCAAAATTTTTATGTATTATTCAAATCAGCTTCATGGGCCCAACAGGTTACCCAGCAACAATCTAGAATCTTGCCTAAGTTAGAAACATACAGGCTTTTATAACCAGTGCATTGTAATTTTTTCCCATTCAATATAATAGATCACACTAAAGATTAAGAAATAAATGAATCAATAATCCTCATGAATAGATAATGCAACACAGCAGTTATTCATGACACCCACCTCAACTGTAAATGTTTTTCTGTTCTCAGTTAACATTTCCACAGTGTATGCCACAGGTTTATCTAAATGGTCTTTCCAGTAAGTAATGGCCACTTGATTGCATGATGGATGCCATCTTATTGTGAAGGAAATACACTGGTTTGCTAACAGTGTGAGAGAAATTATCTAGATTGTGTATGTTAAATTAGAATCACACGTTGCTTCTTTCTCTGAAAGAAAAATTATGTTCATTGCATTTATGCACCAAAGCTTGTTAGCATCTCAGGAGAACAGACTTTCCAGAAGAACAACAAAGTATCAGCTGGCTGCCACACACTACGTGACATGAAAATTCTCCCTAGCTATACAGCTCTAAACTTTCAGTACCAATGAGGCAACCACATCCCTTGACCTGAACTGCAGAGAATTCTCTCCAAAAAAATCACTGATGTCAATCAACTCACATGATACCCAGACTTTACAGAAGAAAGGTTTCAATGTTGTGCAAGAATACATTAGACAAAATGTCCAGTCATTAAAGAGCCATCAGCAGAGCAATCAGTAGAGCATATAAACAAGTCAAATTCATATAAAAAGAGGTATATTCTTCCACAGTCACATTCTCCAAAGAACTGGGTGAACAGTTTCCCAGAGCTGCTTCAGCTGCTAAATATCTTCCATCTCTGGTTTCCAGCACTGTAAAATCAGAGGCTACTTTGTAAGTAAAATGCGCCTCTTCATCGGAAGTTCTTCATATTGTTGAACTCTCTCAGAAGAGAAAGGAAGCCTCAGCTGTCATAAAGGAAAGTTCCTGGAAGGAAATACTGTGCCAGCACACACTAAATCATTAACCCGGTTGGATGCTGCCACCAACTTGCCATTCTACATGTTCTTTTCAAACATTTGAAGATTTTAGAGAGCATGAGAAAGAAGAAGCACTGCATAGATTTCACACACTGGTTCAGACCAGATAGGTGCAAAGGGAATACATGGCCTATCATCTTCCTTGTGTTGCTGTAGCATGAATAGAGGTGATTAACATGGCAGCAAGGCCTCTCATTTTCTTTATGTAGATTCTAAAACAAGAGGACCTTGATCCGATGGAGGTCTCTGCCACAGGGCAAAATAATAATAATGATAACACAACAGTAATAATAGGTACAGATAGCAATGCTGAACCTTGAACATGTATCCATTATAAAAACATAAATATTCAGTTGTCTACTGTAAGAGTACAGGTCATAGACTCTTTAGCTTCATTGCCCTCCTAAACAACTGAAAGTGGACAGAAAAAATATTGAAATATATTTATTAGCTGTGTAATGATATCCTTTCAAATTGGCATGACAGGAATTTGGGGAGTCAGGTTCCTAATTTGTATTTCAGAATTCATCTCAGAAGAAAACAGAATATTTGAGATATGAGAGAATTCACAAAATTACACAAAAGAGCAGAAACTTCCTTTTAAAATGAGACAAAGAGATTGTGACACATTAATTCCTTACAATGTTTTTAAAAACTTGGTGTGTACCTACAGATCAATTGGAGGCCACAGTTTGTTATTAAATTGATTCTATATATCACTTCTTTCTCTTTTTTAAGAATAAAGGAGAAATGTCCAACCAATGGGCTTTGAGTGAGCTTTCAACTGCCAGAATAATTTATCCAACCAATTAGCTACACTCTACTGCCACATCCTTCATAAGGGTCCTCAGTCACAAGGAGGCAATGAGTTGCAAGCTGCCTAAATTGGCCAAAAGATGGTCAGCAGCTTGGTCTCAGTATCATTTTTGCCTGTGGCATCTACACCATTACAAGACAGGAATTGCATCCATCCTAATTTCAGGCATGCTCCCATCACATGATGAATGTGTGATCTGAAAGGAGAGCATTGATGGTAACTTTCTGACACATTAAGTCCTTGCCATGTTTTGAAAAACTTAGTATGTACCTACAGATCAGTTGGGGGCCTCAGTTTGTTGTTGATTCTATATATTACCTTAAAAGAAAAAAAAAGAGAGAGAGAGAGAGAGAATAAAGGAGAAAGGTTCAACCAATGGGCTCTGGGCAAGCTTCCAATTGCCAGAATAATTTATCCAACCAATTAGCTACACTCTGCTGCCACATCCTTCACAAGGGTCCTCAGTCACAAGGAGGCAATGAGTTGCAAGCTGCCTAAATTGGCCAATAATGCTAAGACATTTGGCATTTGGCAACAAATGCCAAAATTGGTCTTAGCATTATTTTTGCCTGAGGCATCTAAACCACTACAACACAGGCATTGCATCCATCCTAAGTTCATGCATGCTCCTATCACATGATGAGTGTGTGATCTGAATGGAGAGCATTGATGGTAACTTTCTAACACAGGTGACAGAGGAGCCCACAAGCAGCTGCTGGACCTTCAGAAAGGGCGAGAAGGAAGACCCAGGGAACTACAGACCAGTTAGCCTTACCTCCATCCCTGGAAAGGTGATGGAGCAGCTCATCCTGGACACCATCTCCAAGCATATGAAGGATAAGAAGGTGATCAGGAATAGTCAGCATGGATTCACAAAGGGGAAATTCTGGTTGACCAACCTGACAGTCTTCTATGATGGAATGACTGGATGGATGGACAGGTGAAGGGAGAGTAGTTGATGTTGTCTATCTTGACTTCAAAAAGGCTTTTGATGCTGTCTCCCATAACATCCTCACAGGCAAACATCCTCAGGAAGTGTGGCCTAGATGAGTAGACAGTGAAGTGGATTGAGAACTGGCTGAATTACAGAGCTCAAAGCCTTGTGATCAGTGGTACAAAGTCTAATTGGAGGCCTGTAGCTAGAGATGTCTCCCAGGGGTCAATATTGGGTCCAGTCTTCTTCAGCTTACTCATCAGGGACCTGGATGAAGGGACAGAGGGCACCCTCAGCAAGCTTGCTAATGATACAAAATGGGAAGGAGCAGCTGGTACTCCATGAGGCTGTGTTGCCTTTCAGAGGGACCTTGACAGGCTGGAAAGATGAGCAGAGGGAACCTCATGAAGTTCAATAAAGGGAAGTGCAGAGTCCTGCATCTAGGGAGGAATAACTCCATGAACCAGTACATGCTGGGGGCTAACCTGCTGGAGAAAGATCTGGGAATCCTGGTGTACAAGTTGACCATGACTCCGCAATGTGTCCTTGTGGCCAAGAAGGCCAATGGTATCCTGGGTTGCATCTGGAAGAGTGTTACCAGCACGTCAAGGGAGGTGATCCTTTCCCTCTTCTCAGCCCTGGTGAGGCCACGTCTGGCATGCTGTGTCCAGTTCTGGGCTCCTCGATACAAGGGAGACACAGAGCTACAGCAGTGAGTCCAACAAAGGGCTACTATGATGATTAAGGAAATGGAGCATCTCTCATATGAGGAAATGCTGAGAGAGCTGCTTCTCTTCTACTGGAGAATAGAAGACTGAGAGGGGGGATCTTATCAATGTGAATAAGTATCTGAAGGGAGGCTGTAAAGAGAATGGGGTTGGACTCTTTTCAGTCGTGCCCAGCAACAGGACAAGAGGAGATGGGCACAAACTGAAACACAGAAAGTTCCGTCTGAACCTAAGGAAAAAAATATTTACTGTGAGGGAGACTCAGTGCTGGAACATATTGCCCATTAAGGTTGTGGAATCTCCATCCTTAGAGACAGTCAAGAGCCATCTGGATACAATCCTGAGCAACGTGCTGTAGGTGACTCTGCCTGAGAAGGGGGGGCAGGCTAGATGATCTTCAGAGGCCCCTTCTAATCTCAACCATTCTGTGATTATGTGATTTGTGATTCTGTGAACAGATCTGTAATAAAATTACGTCTGAATCAGCTTTAAGACAGGCACTGCTTGAACAGCCTCCTCTATGGCCAAAATGAGCAACCTGTGAGAGAAGCACTTGCAGTTTGGTTGTGGATGGATGGATGTGCTTCTCATATTGTCAGAGGTTAGACCATATGTCTCTTCAATTCCTGCATAAGAAAAGATGTTATCATCCAGACCAAAAGGCGAGGATTGACATGAGATATATGGAGTAAATATTTACAAAGTAAATACAACTATTATTTGTTGCCAAGTCTAATCATAGGCTAAAATGGTCCAGAGCAAAGCAGCAGAACTTGGCTTTGGCCACATACAGTGATAGTCTGTCACTTCCCTGCATATGATAGTAGTGTCATTCTATCACAATGCTCCACCTGTGACCATGCCCTGAAAGCATATCTGCATTACAGTTGAATATGGAGACAGAGCCTTCCTTCCACGGGAAATCAGCATTCCAAGAACAGAGGGACAAGCAAATGTCTGGAGAGTAGAGCACTGGAAAGGCCATCAACAATAAGGTTTCCTGTAGACACTGTAAGAAGGGAATAGATGTATTGAAAGTATAGAAGGCAGTGGCCTGGTGAAATAACTCAGGGAAGCTGAATAATACCAATGGGGCTGCATAGAAGAAGCTAAATATCTCTTTTATTTTCTGATCAAAAGGAATCAGCTGAACTCTAAACTGATTGAAGAGTGATGACCTGTGCTGCAGAGCTAGTGCTTCAGAGAGGGGGTGAAAATGGGGAGGTGGGGCTGCTTGCATGGTTTTGCTTGGCTTAATTTCATTTTTCACAAACATGAGGGGAAGAAAACATTCCAAAATTCTTCATAAGTATTCCAACACACACACACACACACACACAGACACACACACACACACACCATGGTCTAGAGCTGTGTTCAGGCTTTTTCCTCTGGAGCTTGTAAGGAGTTGTCCTACTCTGTGCGTGTTGAAAATTGAAATGCATTTGGGTTGGTGCCTTGCAGTGACATTTGAAACCTGCCTATGCTGCTTTGCCTTTTTTTCCCCTCTTTTTTGTTGACAGACTCATCATGCTGAGTCATATCTGCAGCTAGATCATAATAATTATCCTGAAATGTCAGCAGCTGCTCTTTTCACCCCCATATGGTACCAGATTTAGGATGAGGTTTCCCTAATGCATAAACAATGACTATAATTGTGGTTTTTGACAACCTAGGTATCACAGAGATGTTATTCTGTTGTAAGAAAACCTGCATCACCACAGTTGTAATGAAGGGGTGGGTCATACTGATCCATATGTTTCTTTGTAGTCCACCCTAAAGAAAGTCTATCACATAAATTAATCCCTGTTAGCATGGATTTTGGCCATTGAATGTTGTCTGACAGATGAAACAGCTAAGGGCTTAATCATTTAATGTCTTCCTAACTGTGAGAGCATTATTTACAGAGCATGTCTTGCCTAATTTTAGAGATGACTATTTGACAGACAAAAATCTAGTTTTAACTTCTACATTGTTTATTTAGGTGTAATTTTTTGTGGTCCTCATATAGCTCTGTCTTCTTCCATGGTGCTATTTAAAGTTACCTGCTCTCCTTAAACGTCAACTAAAATTAGCTGAGGTTTCAGAGGAAAAAACTAGCCAGAGTTGGCACAAGTAATGAAATAACAAAGCTTTGTCTCTTTATCAAGAGTATCAAATATCAAACCAGTATAAAATGTATCTTCACTATCTAGTATTTGTGGAGTTAGACAATTGTGGAACAGTCTACATGAGAGGGGAATGTAGCCCCAGCACTTCTATTCTGTATTTTAATGTCAAGTAAAGCAGTACAGAAGTAAATGAAAGATATGCAAGTAGAAAACCCTGTAAGGGCAAGGGCAAGGTGAACATGATGTATTATCATCAAGAATTGAGAGGAGAGTCATTGAAGCTGGTGAAGGTAACCACCACCCTTCATTTGAGATAACAGAGCCAAGTAAGTTCTTTGATGAGATAATGCAGGTTTCCAAGGCAATAGTACACCCTAAATTTTGAATAGTGTAGGCAGATGATACCGCTGTTTTCTTGCTTTGGGTAAGGGTGCATTTGTGTGTATGCACACACAAAGGAAACAAGCTAACTGAAAAGGAGAGAGAAGTAAGCTTTAAACACAGTGGCTATAAGGTAGATATCTAGAGGTAAATGCCTAAAGGGAAGGCTTATCAGAGATACCGAAAGAAATCATCTGATGCTATAAGAAAAGATACTGTCTTTGGTGATTGGATTTCATCTGCAGTCGTGTTTGCATGTTCTTTGTAAATATTAAGAATTGCACCTATGAAAGGCCTGATTCCATTAATAGTTTAGCTGCCTAACCAGAACAAGCTCTGATTGGCGGTGATCTGTGCCAAATGAAGAAATTTTATTAGTATTATTATTATAGGTAGTGAAACAGAGTAAAGAGACAGCTATAGACAAACCTACTCTCTGTTGAGAAAGCTAACGGTGTTGTAATGAATGGGATCTTGTTGTAATGAATTAGATTCATTACGTTATAACGAATCAAAAGGGTATATCTACCATCCAGCCACATGTACAAAAATTATTGCAAAGCTAAAATACATTAACAGATAGCTACACTGACAACAACCATTCTTCAGTAAAAGAAACTCTCCTGAAGCTTAAACCAACTCTTAAGGAATAAGCTCGAGAATATGCTAGTGCTTTGCAGGACAAGTGGTCCAGGTTCTGTGAGATAAAAAAGCAAAGTGAGCTCCAGAGCAGTGTCCTTCTGTGAGAACAAACTGCCTCTAGATCCAGTGTGTAAGTGTTTATGCCTCATAGTCAAAGGTAGCTTAGACACCTAAACCCTAAGACACAGGTGCAACTGAAAAGCAACATTGCTCTGACTGGAAACTATGCTGGTCCTTCATGACCTAGGCACAAAAGAAAATCTGTCAGGTGCCAAACACAGAAGCAGGTAGTCTCAGGTAGATTTTTTTTTTTTCACATATCATCATTTTCCCCATAGAACTATCCTCTGAGCATCTTGTTTCTTCCATTTTGATGAGAGTCATCTCCTCAGATCTAGCCGTCTAAGAGTTAGGTATCTAAGATAACTCAGTTGTCTAAGCTCCCTTTACAGTTAGGTTAGGAAGTCATCATATCCTAAGAAAGGAATCTAAGTTTTATATCTCTGAGAAATAATTCAGCCTGTGTTTCTTTCTCCGTTGACAGAAGTGAGAGCCTAGACAACCAGTCAGCCTAAAGATTTTGCTTTGGGATAGTAGAAGTAAAGTGACAAAAATACTAGTTCTTATGTACTGGGACCTGATGCACTGCCAAATCTTTCTCAAGGGCATCTGTGATACCCTGAAGATAACTTTTCCCTTCTACATGTTTCTTTAAATCTGCATCCATGTTACCACTGTCAGAATGGACTTGGGATGCCATCTCTTTGAATGCTGTTCATGTAACCTTAACTGTGTGCCTCAGAAAGACCCTGTCAAAGGGAGTGAGCTTGAGAGATAAGAAGATCTGAGAATAAGTCGCAGAGCAGAGAGCCTCTAGACAAGTTGCTTGGGTGTCTAATCTGGAGAACAAACCTGACACAGCTTCTTTCCATGAAGGAGCACTACTTGTCATTCAGTATTCCCCTATCATAAGAAGTTGTGTGGTGGGGAAAAAAAGAGTATTTGTGCAGTATCAGAAAGGTGTGGCTTGTTTAGGACAGAAGCACCATGGTAGTCTGAATAAAGAGTAATTAGGAATCAGGGCATTTCAGTCTGTCTGCCACTCTGTATGGTTGACAGAAGGTTGTTTTATTATTCCTCCAGCAAAATGTACAAGGATGATTTGTAATGAGGCAGAATCTAGGGCAAATAGCTCTTGCTGTAATACTTTGCCTTCAGGTATCTTAAGAGGTGATCTGTGGTGAGAATGCTAGCTGTAAATCAGAAGCTATGTCTTTGCATTTAGAAGTCATTATTATTGTGTTAAAGGATGTATGCTTACCTAGTTCAAGCATGGCATTTAGAAAGAAGTAATTTCACCTTGGAGTGGAAACTTCCCTGGGGCATAAATCCTCAAAAGTGAAATTTTGCGTGTGTACTTTGCCAAAGGTATGCCCAATGGGCATGTGCCAAATTATGCCTTTGAAGTCATGGAAGCCTGGCTGTGGAAACCTAGGACCCCGAAGAGTTTCTCAAGGGAGAGGAAGCAGAGCCAGTTGGACCCGTATTCTATAGACAGAAATTAAATTGCTAGCTAGTAGATGCTACATTAGAAGAGAAAGCATTTCAGAGACCTGGAAGACACTGGTGCATCGAAGCTCTTGAGAGAGGAGTTGGTGGCAGCCTGACTGTGACCCATTCAGATCCCTCTCCTTGTATATGCTTTTTGCTCCAGAATTTACTGCCACAGTAAAATGTGGGTTTTTTACAAAAACCAACACATACCTGTCATTAATCAGCACCTATGAACAAACTGTAAATACTCTGCTTTTGCATGCAAAACAGTTAAGTTAAGGACAATTTCTTTAGAGCTAATGTATATCAATTCAGCAGACTTACAGACATGAAATTAAATCTATATAGAAAATTTGATGTATAGCCATTTCTGCAACAACTGGCTTATTCTCCCAAACCCAGGCTGGGCTCTGTATTCCCCATTTTTTGGGACAACCTTGCTGCCCATGACGGTTTGGTCCCTCTTTATGGTAGCAGATGCCTGACGCCTGCTACATGAGTTCTTCCTTTGACTTCACCCTTTCTTGTGTTGGCAAGTAAGTTCTATGTCAAACCTAACTCATATAGATAAATATATATGTATCACTTGTCTGTCCACCAAAAGAGACAGAAAACTAGAACAAAATATTGCTCTAAGAATAGAAAACGTGCGTGTAATTTGAAATAAAAATAACTCACGTTATTGTACTATTGAGATCATTTTTCCTTATCAGAGTCATTAATTTATAAAAATAGTACCCAAAATAATGATAAAAAGTTCTCCTGATGGAAGTTAAGCAGTGAAAGGAGGTTCAGCAGGGGCTAGATTATACCTTTATCACTATTATGAGGTCAGAGCTAATTGGCAGTGAGCAAAGCATATGACCCCAAAGTTGGTTACTGCCTTCTGCTTGTATCCACTGACAAATGATCACACTTCTCCCTCTACTACTTTTGTAATTGTTATTATTTATACTCAGACCTCAGATAAGATCAGTGCATCACTGTGTTGGACTGTGTACCAACACAGAGTGAGAGCATCTGCACTATACAGCTTAGAATCTGGAAAGAGAATAGGACAGATAAACATTCATCCCACTGCTTTTACATGGGGAGCAAAGGCACTGATCCACAGAGATATTTAAGTATATTTAAGCTTTGCTGATTTGGATCTAATAGTCCAGACTCACAACCACATTAAAATATCTTCATGTACCGGTCGCCCATTCTGCACAGTAACGGCAAAGTAACTTGACCTTTCACTAATGGTTAAATCAGCACTGGCATTTTATGTGTTGATGTCAAAACCTGTATTCTTACAGGGTGGCTTGCGCTGGAGAACTGACAAAGGTTAAAAACAATCCAGCAAAAAAAAAAGAAAAAGGAAAGCCCATCCATGTTTTACCCCAGATTAGTTCCCTTATCAGAGATACAATCTCATAGCAAAGCAATTAGTTGCACTAGTTTAATATGCTTGTGTAACTACACTTTGGATCATATCAGCCTGTGTTTACCCTGGGTAAGAGTGCACATAAGGAGTTACTGCTGTTCAACTGAGACACAATAGCCTGTTAAATTGTCACAAATGATCACAAGTCTGAATCTCAAATGGCTTACTCCAGGTCACCCAGCAGTTTGAGACACACCAAGTGACCGAACAAAATCTCCAGAGTTCAGCCTAGTGTCAAATACAATGGCACTTTTCCTCTCTAATTTCAACCAATTGTCACTGTCTTCTGGTGGGTGTAACCAGAAGAAAATGGACATAGGAATGAACTGGGACTGTCCAGTGAGCCCTTCCAGCTTCAGCTGAGGCATGTTGGCAGGGCTTCATCAGGAAAACTGCACAATTCCAACAGGTTCTGCCTCTCCAAAGACAACAAACAGTAAGATATTGTTAAGTAACTCAGAGAAGAGTTCTTATGATTTGTGTAGGTGTTGCTGCCAGACAATACACTTCAGGAAGAGTGGACATCAGTTACAGAAATTAAAAGCATTTTTGTCCCTAGAGAAGCTTGTTCAATTCAATGTTTTTCCTGTGCATAAGAAGGGCTAAAATGTTGGTGCTGTGCTGTTCACAGCTTATTTGCATTACATTGATATGGAAAGCAGCTAATATGGGGGATGTAAAAATTAAATACTGGAGCAAAGAGATCCAGTGTTGGAGGAACATTGCTTTCCACAAGCTGTGTAAATTCTAATTAATAGACAAATGCTCTATTATTTTCCTGTGTTTAACTCCCCTCCTTGCCTTCCTTTCCTTTAACCACATCCCTTCTCCCCCTCCAGTTTACAGTAGCATATGTAGGGCCTAAAAGACAACCCACACAAATCAATGGCAACACTCCTTTGACTTTTATGGGCTTTGTAGCAGGCAAAGAGAGAAGAGAATAGGTGCTTATTTTTCCTTTTCAAATGACAAGCCCCCCCCCCCCCCCAAAAAAACAATCCATATAGTAGTGATAAGTGCTTTATATTGTGCAGTACATAAGCATAATTACTCCAACCCTCTAAACAGCTAGCAGCAGTTGGTCTCTCTAATGCTTTGAAAATTATTTAAAATAGACTTCATATCTACAAAATAGAATTTTTTTTAGAGTGTAAATATCTAGGGTCAGATCTCAGCCGTTGTTACCAGTATAGCTGCACTAACTTTAAAAGAGAAGAGTCTATGTACACCTGTATAAGAACTGGCCCAATGTGGCACTTGCTACACAGTCAAAAAAATTTTGATTTCCATAAACAGTTTTCTCAAAGCAATAAAAGGGGCAACCCTGCTGCTATTGTTCAATCAGTTATCCTAGACATGACTTTGATAAATCACTCATCTGGCTCTCCCTTGAATTCAAGCAGACTTCTGCCTACATAGTCCTCATCGCACATGCAGCACACAGACATTGAAAGCACTGGTGAACATTTCCACTTCAGTACATAAAGCACCTCACAATCTCTCAACCACACATCTGCACTATACTCCTCAGATGAGAATGTGCCAGCCTCCCCACTGAAAAGCTGGGGGACTGGGCCGTGTGTTTTCAGATGTCATGTGTCTCCCTCTCAAATCAAGCAGCATGAGTTTGTAGGCCAAGGTGACTTCACACAAAGTCATAGAGACAATCCACTGAAGAACAAGTTGTTGAGTCTAAATCACCTCAGTCCTGCCTTGGTCTCTAATCAAACCATTATTCTGTATCTCTTCATCTATCCATCTATCTTTCTTAGTATATGATAAGGTATAAAAGACTTTTCTACCTCTTTCTCTTGATTCATTGATCTAAAGATTTTTTTTCTAAGTATAAAAATACCAGATGTATTTAAAAAACTATAGTTACTTTCCTTTTCCACAAAGCTGCCTAAGGCCTGCAAGTTTGTCTGTTTAACAAAGAGCAATGATATGGAATAAAACTGACTCTCACTAATTCAGTCCATTAGTATGCTCAGGACATTCAAAATACAATTGTTCTGAAAAGCTGTGTAATTTTGGGCAACACTTAGACAAAAACAATCCAGTTGTATCCAGCCTAGATCATAAGCAAATTGCTCTTATTCAAAATGGTGTATTCTTCAGTTCTTCAGTTCTTCAGTTAACGTATGATTTGTGGCCGCTCTTCCAAATGTGTACCTCATTTAAAATCCCTGGGAAAAAAATGCATAGGATCATAATAAAGAAAAATAAAAAGGTTTCTTAATCAGTAATTAAGTAGCAATTGGTATTTCACGTATATCTGTAGAACGAACAGAAGGTATCCTCCAGTAGACATTTGGCTTAAGCAAAGTCATCTTACACTTTCCTTCATATTTACAACAAACAAGCACCTTGCAGATGATCAGCTAATGTATCTAAGCCAAAAGATGGGAACTTTCAATTAAGGAGTAGGAACCATTCATGAAGCTTTAACTCAGTTATCCACAATCATGTGAAAATACTTGCAAAGCCAATATAAGGTTTTTCTATCTTCAGTAGAGGAATCTTCCCTTTAGGTCAAGCAATAAAGATCTGTGGGTTTTTTACCTGAAAGATGAGCTCTCACTTTTGTGTAACTTACATAACAACTGTGCTCCGTGTCAGAATCAACCTTTGCAAAATGCCCCCCAAAGGTGTTAAGATATGAAAAAAAATGCTCAAGTCATTTTCATTTGGTAGTTATTTGGAGGTTTTTTTGTTCATTAACAGGCTATGAAAAGTTACCTAGTTTACTGATTTAGTTAGTAACTCACAGGGGAAAAAAATCATTAAAAACTTCCAGATAAATTTTCTTGAACTTTGCAGTTTAAAAATACTTAGGAAACATGAACACGAACTTTGAGTGTCTGCAGGCAGCCAATCTAGCTATTTTCTGCCACGGATTCTTTCAAATAAAACTTTTGAAATGTGATTTGGTGTCTGACCTTGCTTAAGATTCACCTGACCTATACATAAGTTGATTTTTAAAAAAATCAGTATTTACATATAGATTACCACAGAGCTGTATTCAGACTGTTTATTGATGGGTAGCTATAAAAGCACCTTAAGTAGTTCTTGGAAACATATAGTATAAAAAAGATACATTTATAAACCAGAAGTATTACCATTGGTATAACAACGTCAGATTCACATACTAGGCATATTGCAAAGGTAGTCTTATAAATTTGGTTCAAGAAGAAGTAGAAAATGTACTTTTGATGGATTCAGAACACCTTTCAAGCTCGTAAGACTGAATACAAGCGTTATCCTGATGCCACATCAGGGTAAGATTTGGTCTCAAGCATTCATCCTACTTGGGGAAGGACAAGCCCAAGTCCTCAGGCCCCAGGAAAATGCAATAAACTCCATCTAGGTCACTGTGCTGATGAACCAGAGGACTGAGCCCAGGAAAACACTATGGTGTGTATGCAATGGTCAGTCAACCCATAACCTACAACCACTTTGAAGTTTTACATAGTACTACCATGTAGATCTGACCAGCCTAAATGTAGAATTGCTTGAGACTTGAAAGGGCAAAAGAACCCATTAAGAGATTAAGTTCTAGCTTATTAAAGTCAGTGTTACTTTGGGGAACCAGAGAGATCTGTAGGTTTCTTAGTGATGGCAGCCTTGCAAAGTTCATGGGATCTGTTTACTAAAGACTTTATGGATGTCTTATCCTTTGCAGGAACTGTGCTTGTCTGCTAAAAAGTCTGTTACAAAGCAAAAATCTTAGTGGTTGTAGGCTAAAGTTGATGGTTTTCTGATGGAATGCACCATCAAACCCTAATCATTTTAAGGTGGTAAGGTGGCAACTGAAAAAGTGGCATTCTAATTCTCTTGTGGGGAAGACAAGGTCCTGGAGATCAAGTAATAATCATGGTTGTCTATCAAGCCATTTTTATGAGGCTTTGGCTATATTTGAACCTGAACTGAAAAGAGATTTTTAGATCCTGTGTCTGCTAGTATTCAAACAGCAGACACTCTTTGGATCTTATGACACAAATACAAACTAAGGATAAGCTGTTTCAAAAAAAATTATATATGAGTTGCCAGATTGCTTATTTTGCTTAGTTTACCTAAGGATCTTTCTCAAAAACATACCTTTAAATTAAAAGAACATTAAGGTTGTGAAGTGGGTCATTCAAAAGGTAGAAAATGCCAGATGTGAAGTTATATGTGCAACCCAAATTCAGTTCCTTGTGTGAGCTCACAATTAGACATGCTTTAATTACATGATCACACGCACTTTTTCCACAGGACAATGACAATTTGGGTTTGACTTATTAGAGGAGCAAGGTAATAAGGAACAGCAGAATTATCACACATGGTATTGGACAGCCCTAAAGAAAAACAAACTCCGGGTCTGTATGGCAAGAAATGAACACAGCAGCCCAACTCCATTTTGGATGATGGAGATAAGAGGCTGTGAAACTGCTCTACCACAATGTCAGATGAGTTGCCAGCTTCCCTCCCTTCACCATGCCAGTAACCTCTTGTACAGAGATTTGAGGACAAAAAGGAAAAGGGGAAGGTGAGGAGCTGGGACTGTAGCTATGTGGCATGTTACATACCATCAAGCGAATCACTGAGAAAAAAGGGTAGACTGCTGCCGAGGTTGCTCCCTAGCCTATGACCTGTTTTGTTTTCTGTGGCAATCTGGTTCACATTACAAATACAGTACTGACAAAGTTGTTTTTTGGTTGTTCTGGCATTTGTTGGCAATTCTGTGGCTTTTGTCACCTCTCTTCTAAATATTTTTTTGCTCAGCCTAGTCCCTTTGAAACTTTATACCCAGCTCTAGTTATCTTTGCTTTTCTAGCCCTCTCAACAAAGTAGCTGCTATACTGTAAGCAAATGTGATTTCATCTAGGCCAACATTTTTAGAAAAGCAAAAGACCCCCAAACAATCATTACTGCTCTAATCATCTGCTGTCTGAAATTATGCTAGTACCCTCTGAACTGCAGCGGGTATTATAGATATTTGTTTTGACTTTTACAATCACTTCAATGTGCAGGCATTAGCTTTCTTGAGCCCAAGTCAAGTTACTACATTAAGTATGGCTGGGGGTGGGAAGCCCAAACAGAGGGCTCTTATCTCCCACATAATAGCAGGAGATTGGGCTGGAGCAGCTTTAATCTCTCGCCTCTCAGATCATAATTTATTCCCTTCCATTACCACATCACCAAGTGAGGCACCTGACAAGGGAAGCCCCGAGTCCAAGGGTGCTATACTGCAAAGAGCTCGTTTCCCCAGCAGGGCCTGGCTGGCTGAAGGTGACCCAGTTTCTCCTAGTATCACCCTTCAGAGACCAATGCATTAATGTCAAGCCCTGGGCAGCCCTTGCGCAGGGGCCCTTCCCCGGCATGGCAGTGCCTGTGGGGCTGGGGAGGTCTCCAGCTGTGCCTCCCCAGGGTGGCCCTGGAGCTTCCCAGCAGCCGGCAGTGGGGAGTGGGCCTGGTGGTGGAGGGAGCACAGAGGGGAGGCCCTGGGGCTGCTGGCAGCACCGTGGGCTGGCGTGGAATGGAGTGCAGGTCCCAGCCTGCACACACAGGGGATGATCCTGGTCCTGCGGCAGCAGGACCACACCACCTGGCTGCCTGGGACTTCCAAAGGCCTCTAGGGCGGTGGGGCACAGGGTGGGCGCTGACCCCACCAGCAGCCCCTGGGCGCTCAGAGAGCCATGCCGAGCCGAGCCCAGGGTCTCTGCCTTCAGCCCAACCCAACAGCAGCAGGGATTAGACTTCATTCCTGCTTGCATGCTGATAGTTCAGTTGAAGCAAGATTTAAAAATCAATGACAAAGTCACATGCTTGACTGCTTGGACACTTATGAAGAAGCTATTGGCCAAAACCAATAAATCAATCCGCCTTTTTCTTTCTCTGTGCCATTTGTTTCTTTTCTGTCTCCAGAATTTTCTCCCTTGCAGACGGGAACCACATCTAACAAGGTGCCACTTTGAAATACATCATACTTGAAGCCAACATTCTAATTATAGATTAATAAGAGGTAAAACTCGGCTGAAATGACATAATGAAAAAATCCAAGCTGATCAAATTTAGTATGTCATCAAATACATTATGGTCACTTAAAATGCTATGTTTAAGAGGATGCTGCATAATCTTCAAAACCCCATGACTCATTGGCACCAACTTTTACTCAGAGAAGCGCAGTTAGAATTCATTCAAAGTTATTTTGTGGTAACCAGGCTCTCAGACCTCTGAGAGTTTATACAGTCCCAGTCAAGGTATGTCCAATATTTTTAGTCTGACACAGCAGTAGCCTGCAAACGAAGCAAGTAAATGAAATAAAAGTGTTTAACAAGCTTCACACATTTCATTTATTTGGATTTAAACTGAGTTGAGCTGAGGCTTAAATCACCAGTGAAGGAGGAGCATAATGACACGTCATTACATTCATTCCAATTTATAAATAATGTTTTTGGCTTTATTTTAGTCGATGTTTAACTTAAAAATAATGATCAAAAAATTAGCCTTTGGGCTACATGCTGGACTACAGCCAGATGCATTGTTATTTCTCTTTGGGAAGTATCTAAATGGACTTTGGAAATATCTAAATGGACTAGGATGCAAAAATGAAGATTTCCCCCTAGAACAGGTATGAAGGAAAGACAATATTATGGTTTAAGTGTTTCAGATTTAAATTGTTCTAAAACAAGATGTTTCACCAGAATCAACACTTAAATATTGGGAGTAATCACGCTTACTGAAAGATGATTTTGTGTATCTTTTGGCAGCATCCTCTCACACACAGGAACACAGAAACACTGCATTTCTAGATCTGTCTGTATATATACACACAACAAAATTGTAGGAGGTTGCATATTTACACACACACACACACGTGCGCACATAAATTTCTCTAATATTTTTATATGTTCAGTGGCTGGAACAGCAGCAAAATAAGTAAGCGTTCCCTGATTTAGAACACTTCCCAGGTGCTGCAAACATTGATGAACCAAAATCCATATGCAGAGAATGAATAGTTCCTCCACACACACATACACATCCAAAAAATAGAAAGAAAGAAAGAAAAGGAAAGAAAGGAGAGGAAAGGGAAACTCGATTTATTCTCATTTGTTTATCTCTAGATTTTTCCCTCTTTCTGCAAATTCATTTGAATAGCTTTCAAGCTGCAAAATGGAAATGTGGCTCCTGCCCTCTATTTCAGCAGCAGCGTCCTGGCAACAGAGCAATTTTCTATCATCAAGGATAAATGGCATCGAACAGAACATTCTGATAAAAAAGAAAAAAAGCTTTAGCCCAAGAAGCCCATGATTGCTGCCCTTCCTGTCTGTCATCCCTTTACAAAATCCTCTCCTCCAAACCTGAGCTGCATGCTGTCAGAGCTAATAATGTCTTCTAAAGAAAAGGGGAAGAAACAGCATTCATGCACAATGTTCCCATTTATTACATAGAGTGCTTATTTAAAAATTGCAAATATCTTTGTTTGGTTCACTGCAAATTAAAACCAAGATGTAGGAAGTTACACGATGCAACAATTATTCATGTCATAGCAGAGCATCAAAACCTCATATCTTGCTTTCCTATTGGTTGTGTGTGCGTGTGTGTGTAATGCAGGGAATATCCCTTGTTATGAAAATAAAAAGCATTCGAGTCCTGCAGGTAAGGGTAGGTTTTGTTTTTTAGAGCAAGAAAAAAAAATCTTTTTGATACAAAGCATTAAGAGCCTTTGCTTATGCTGTGATTGCAGTTCTGCAGAGGGTCAAGCATGTCGGGGAAGGCTGCCCCAGGAGTGGTATTTCACTGGAAGTAGCACGGCTTTCGTGGTACGGGGTAGCATCCTGCATCAAAGCCTCCGCTCAGCTCCCATTCCTTCCTCCAGAAAAACTCCTGGCAAATGGACTCCTTAGTGCTGGTAAATTCTCACTAGCTGCTTGGACTGCGGAACTGATGCTGTCTGGCCATGAAAGCGTCCTCTATAATAAATGGAGCTACAGGAAGAGCCTATCTGAGCGGATCTTAAATATTTAGAAAGTCTCTTGTGTGTCTGTAGCAGGGAGGGAACTATAACGCATGAAGCATGGGGAGAATCCCCTCTCAAATCATCTGTCATGTCCAAGTGCCACAGATGACATGGCATTAACTTAAAGACACATTGTAATTTGTCGAAGGCCGAGGAGATTGGCGGGATCCTTGACCAGCAGAAGCTGTGTGCTTTGGGCTCGCAGGACATGGGTGGCTTTGCTCCGGAGGAGTGCCAGCTTCCTCTTTTTTTAACTGGTTAGTTTGCAACACAGGTTTGCACAAGAGGGAAGGAAGCACCAAGGTTCTTCACTGTGGCGGCTGGCGCGTGCCCACGTGTGCACGCTTCCACTCGGTGCGCTTCCAGCACGTGCCATTAATTGGCGAATGGTAATAACCCGAATGGGAGGGCTAAAAATAATCAAACGGGACGACTTCATAGGATGCTTCTCCCTCTTGTTGATTTTTTTTTTTTTTTTTTTTTTTTTTTTTAGCGTGAAGACGTAATTTGTCAGCTGGGAGGCTGCAGGCCAGGAATCCACCAGGTGCCTGAGGGCCCTCAAGTGCCGTGGGCGGGGAGCACGGAGGAAACCCCGCGCCTCGCGGGGACGACACGCACCGCCACTGCGCGCGCGGCGCCGCTCCCCCACCCCCCGCCCCCCGCCGCCAACCGCCACGGCGCGCGGCGCCCCCACCACCTCCCCCCCCCTCAACGCACACCCGCCCGCCAACCGCCACGGCGCCCGCGGCACACGGCCGTTGAGGGCGGTCGGCGCGCGCATGCCCCGCGCCGCGGTCACGTGCCGCGCGGGCTGGCGGCGGGTAACGGCCGTGCGGGGACGGGGCTCCCTCAGCGCCAGTTGGCGCCTGTTGAGTGTTGGCAGCTGGTGCGGCCGGGACCCCCTTCCTGAACGCTGCGCCCTGCCAAGGGGGCTCGGAGGGGGCAGAGCCGTCGGAGGAGCCCTGGCCGCCCGGGAGAGCCCTTCGGGCGAGCGCTGCCATCGCTCCCAGTCTCCAGGCCCGTGGAGGGCGCTGCCTGGCCCACCTGCCCCGCCGCCCGGTCTCGGGGGCTGACTCTCCGCAGCCGCGGGGAGAGCCCGGGGTTCCGGCTCGCCCGGTGCTGGAGGTGCCCTGAGGTACGGGGCCCTGCCCGACCGAGACTCCTGGTGGGATCCGGGGCGGCTTTCCGCCCTCCGGGGGCATGCAGCAGGCGCCTTGGTGGTCGGGTACCGAGAGTAGCTCTAGCCCCCCCAAGCTTCGGTGGGCAACGTCGTGCGTGGCTGCCCCCACCCGCGAGGTGCACACACGGACACAAACGCCGCTCCGGGTCCGTTTCCGCCGCACCGCCACACACACGCGTTAGCTTCCGTGTGGGAAACTCGTTCGCCCACTTGTGATAGTTTATGCACCGGCCACGGCCAAGCAATCCTTTCGAAAAAAAAAATAAAAATAAGGCATGGAATCGAGGCTGGGGACCTGATTTCCTCCCTTTCACACATGGCCTGTAATATCACTGATCCTTGCTTTGCACGGTGAAAGAGAAAGGAGAAACAGTCCCGACTCGGTTTAATAAATATTTGAAGTTTAGGTCACTGTCCTGAAAAGTTGTAGAAAACTTACTTTACCCATGAGCCGTAGGCGAACAGAGAAAAAATACGAAGAGACAAAGTATGAAGCATTTTCCTAAGATCTTATCTAAATATATATAAAAATCATATAAACAAAGAGAACCATTGCTTTAAACTTTATTTTAAACACCGCGAAGTGCGTGAAATACTTTTTGCCCGCTTTTGTCTAGAGCTGCGCGCAGGCCGTTTGATTTATTTTCATTTTTCCACGGAATGGAGAAAGCCGTGTTATTCATAGTAGGAGTAGTATAATTTCATTCTTAAACCCTGAAAGACCCTTGTAAACAATCGGCTCCTTCTCCCAGCCCAGTTGCCACTGCTGCTTAGCAATGACTGGAAGATTAATGACGCTTTTTTAGCAACACCTGTCTTTTTAAGCTGTCGACACAACCAATTAATACTTTTAATTACCACTACAAGGAAACTAACCAGAACCTTTCTGATTTGACTTGACCGCTGAATTTTGTCTCCTCTGAAACGAAGCAGCCGCGGCGTGAGGTAGGAGGGCTGAGAGGGGGGCGGTTTGGTTCTGGTTGTGCGTTTTGGCTGGGGGGGTCTTTAAAGGGCGGGGGGATTCTCTGTTTGGGGGAGATTTTGTTTCCGCTTTATTTTGGTTCGCTTTTCCTCGCGCCTTCGGGAATATTTTGCCATGGCTTTCGGGAAGCAGAAAATGAAAAGCGCTTGCGAGCGCGATCAGGGAGCACACGCGTCTCCCGGCTCTGCCCAAACCGGCCTCCCACCGGCGGCCGCGGGCCCGAGGGAAGCGCGGGGTAAAGGCTGGCGGGAGCGAACCGCCTCGAAGACGAAAGTTGCCGCAGGGAGAGCTAGTGCGCGGGGCCCGATGCGACTGGCACTGAATGCCGGGCGCTTTTCCCTGATTGCTCCAACGAAAGCGTGCGTATCCTGCAGACGGGGCCGGGGGGCCTGCGCGGGCGCCGGAGATCAGCACCCCGCGGGGCCCTCCCGCACGCTGCCAGCGGTTTCGGGGCGGCTGCCGCCAGCCAGGCGTGCAGCACGCGAGGCGGCAGCTTTGCTTGTCTTTGTAGGCTGAATTGTGACCCTGATCTGCCTGGAGGTCTTAGATCTTCGTATTGCGTTTAAATACCCGAGCAGCTGAGCAGGACATAGGGAGAAAACTTTAACAGAAAATATATTTACCATTCAAAAGCCATGAGTGTGAATAAAGTTCACAGGTTGCTGTGCTGCCTGCGTTCAACCTTTTCACGCACACGCCGGTCCCGGCACGGCGCTATCGCCCCTCTCCAAATACCTCCTTTTAGCGCACGGGCATGAAGTTGGGGTCTGCGCGTCCCTGCGCAGCCCGCACCCTGCCGGACACCCCCTCTTCCTCGGTAAAGGTCCTCAGTGCTGAGGAAGGGAGCTGTCGAGCCCTGACCCCCTGCCGGGGGCATTGGAAAGGACGTGACCAAACCTTGTCCCCACGAGGTATGTTTCCCAGGGCAGTGGGCAGCAGCGTGCAGAAAAAAAGTTGTAGCACCCAACTCCGGGTATTTAACTGCGGCCCATCCTAAAGCGGACTTTTCCGTTTCTTCCCAGCCCTCAGGTACGGCATGAGCATTACTGGGAATTCCTATGATCGAAAATCAGAAACTAGGAACCAGAAAGTGGTGAGGTTTAGGTAAAACAGACACCTTTCAGTGTACTAAAGCTCCTTGCACTATTATCTTTCTGATCTCCTTTGTGTTATCTCTCATGTTGCCCAGGCCTCGGAAAGTTATTTCAGAAGGCAACGTCCCACATTAAAACAATATGAATTCGCGGATGGATCGTGAATATGAATGAGGTATGTGGTCGTATGACTGCTTTTAAGCTGTACTTCTCCGAATATGGCTTTAATTAAATGTCTTCCGGCTTTGAAAGATTACATGTTGTGCAAAACATATCCTAGCATGAAATTTACTTCCACGATACGAAATTAGGTTACTTATAAATGTCTTCATTTAAAAAATAAAATCGCTTCTCCTCGTTCTGGTTTCTGTTTTGTTGAAAAGAGAGCTCCAGCGAGGAAAGAGGGTGGGGATAATATATTTATAGAGGCACGTGTAAGAAAACCTGCCAGAAGCGGAGTGGGTGAGGGCTGCTTTCTCAAATGCAGACAATTCACAAAACAGGCAAGTTAATCCGGATCTGATTTGTTTCAGATCCAGCTGTCGGAACCCTGGGATACCTCCCGCGTCTCCCGCCGCCGGCACGGGCTGCTCGCAGCGCCTCCCCCAGCCCCTTCCTGCGGCGTTTGTTCAGGGCCAGAGAGGTTCGGGGGGGCCGGGGGCTGCGGTGGCAGGACAAACAGGTGAAGAAGGGTGATGATCTACCCTCGCAAATAATAATAATTATTATTATTATTTTAATAATAATAATTCGTGGCGGGTGGAAGTGGAGAACAGCGGCGCGTTGAGCATGAGATAATTAATGGGGGAAGGCAGTTTCGCTAGCGCTAAATCGCGTTCAATGCCAGGAGTTCCCCCCCCCCCCCCCCCGACGGTGGGTACACACGGAATTCAAGTTGCTAAAGGCGATGTTCTGTTTGGCTGTTTCTTTTATGCCCTCAGATACGGGATCTCGCTTAGACGAATTTCTATAGAGAGATCAGATAATGGATCCCTCCGGATTACCCTTCTAAATTAACTTTTAGATTTGTTTTTATAGTCTGTTGAGACCCTGACAAAAGAGGCTATAGCTAGATACAGAGATGAGATAAACATATAAGGCAATCTCATTACATGGGAATGAGTGAAGAACTCTCCTTGCAATCTACTCTAGATAACGAGGCTGCCTGAAGGAACAAGTAAAGCCGAGATATTTACTTCTTTTCCTATTAAATAAACCTCAATAACTGCATTGACTTTTCTCAGTGTTTACTACATTTCCATTCAATGGTTGGATAAATGCATCCCTAAAGGTAGAGTAAATAATTGCACTGATCTCAACAAGGGAAATGTGTAGGCATTTGTAGTGTACTAAAAATAAACGAAGGCGAAACAGACTGAAGAGAGGACATCACGCTCGTTTGCTGCGATTAAAGCCTCCGCTTTCACTAGCCAGAATGCGAGGTTTCCCAAACGCAGACGGGATGACACGTTCCCCGTGTAATTTGGTGGGACCCACGCAGCCGTATGGAGGCAGCTGCGGCTCGACCCGGGAAGGCAGCGCTCGGGAGGGCTCAGCACGGCGTTTGCCTGGGGAGAGACTGGCCGCTACCGCAGGAAAAATTGCAGCCTCGGTCCTGACTTGAAAGAGCCTCGAATTTCCATTCGCCTCTGAGCCCTTCCAAGGCGGGCACTTAAGAGTCTTTGGGGTTTTATTTTAATTGGGTGGCGTCTTCTTTTTCTGCCAGTGGAAGGGCTTTTTCTTGTTGTTGTTTTTTCTTTCATTGGAAAAGAAAACAAAACAACAAAAGCTCCCGCTAAAACCAACATCGCTATTTCAGCAGCACCCGAGCGGGCCAAGTAAAAACCGCACAGCCAAGGTCCGCAAACCTCAGGCTGGATCCGGAGAGGCCCCCTCGCCCCTGCTCCGGGGTGGGGGAGGCGCCCCTGCTCCCACGCCGCGCAGCCAGCGCCGCGATCACGCGTGTGCCGCCGCCAAGGGGCGAGGAGAGCACGACAGAGGCGCAGCCTGTTTGCCGGGGTCCTGCGTGCCGGGAACCCGGTCCCCGCGGGCGCAGGGGGCAGGAGACCCGTCCCCGGCCTGCGGCCAGGTGCGCGAGAGAGGGCCAGCGGCCGGGAGCTCTGCGCCGCGCCGCCCTGTGCCGCGCTGCGCCTCGCTGCGCGGCTCCGCGGCGCACGGCGGCCGCAGCCTGAACGCCGGGCCGGCTTCAGGGGTCCCGTCCCGCGGCCAAGGAGGGACCCGCCGAAAGCTTAATTCCGCTTTAAAGCATATTTCCTCCCACCCCCCGCCCCATTATGGAAAGCAACCAACGACAACAAGAAAACAAAACATTAACCAAACAAAAAGCCCCAACCCCCGACCCTCTGCAGAGCCACACATTGAATAAATCTGGCTGTAAGGTTTTAATTACAGCGAAGGCTTCGCTACAAATCTGTACGAGAGACAGTGGCTGGTTCCCTCTGGATCTCTCCCCTTCTGACTCCTATTATTTTGACCCACGCTACAATATCGAAAGCGGCGTGTGTGATCCATCTGCGAGGCTGGGCTGGGGTTTACCCCCCCCCCCCCCCGGCTCCCTGCCACTTCCTTCACACTAGCGGTATGGAAAGCCATTGACGCCTGCCTGTCTGTTATAATGTTAGTGGGTTGAAATCCGGAGGAGCCTCCGCTCCGCTATTGCTCTTGCCCTGGCAGCGCTCAAATTCCCCAGTCTCTCCTTAAAATAGCTCGCTTCCAGCCTGAGGAGGTGACCTCCTTTCGCGGGAGCCTTTGCTCACCGCTCAGCTGCTATTAAGACGATGGCAGTATGACATGCTGCCAGAAAGAAAGGAGGCCGTATGTTTCAGGGCAAACAGGCTGGAGAGACCGGCGGAAAAAAGAAACCGCTATCGGCAGAGGCAAGGCGCGATGCTGTGTTTTAGCCTCTCTCCGGGAGCCCTGACTCCGGCGGCAGAGCCGCACCGCCGGTGCGGGCGGTAGCGGGCAGCCGCCTTGCCCGGCCGCGGCCGTCGGAGCGCCGCCGCCGCGCTCCCGTGCCTCTGCGGAGGAAGCCTCTCCGCAGAAATGTATGCGGAGCGGGTCGCCGCCAGGAGGAATATTATTTAGCTTTCCACATGTCTAGATAATTTTCACCAGCACTTTAGAAGAGACACGGGACTTTTCCGAGAGCCTTTTGGTTACCTTGGTCTCTCATAAACTGTTTATTCTGTTGCTATTAAAAAAGAGATCTTTGTCTCCTCCACTTCAACATTTCGCTGCCCCATTTAAAAATCGTATCGCAAGACCTGCCTCATGCACGTACATAGGCTTCCCGCGGAAAAATACACGCAATATTATCACTCCTGAAATAGGTTCCTCGCCGACCTTTCCAGCCATCCTGCTCAGGGAAGGACGGAAAATAAGCTCCCTGGCTCTGATGTGAATTGAGAGGAAGGGGGGAACACTCCAAAAGCGCAGGGGGCAGCTCTCAGCCCCTGCGCCCCCTTTCCATGGGCAGTACCCCAACAGGCTTTGGGAGCCTCAGCTGATGAAAGCTATCAGCTACCATCCCGCCCCCCCCCCCATACGAGCAAAGCTACCCAAAAGAGGGATTCCGTGTGCAAAGCCCATCCGTACAAACGCCAGAGCAGGACATCACGCGAAGGAGGGGATGCGAAATGAAACGGGAATGTTTGTTTTCCCCTGTTGTTATTGCCGAATGCATGAGTGAATGAATGAATGAATGAATGGAACAGAAGGTGCTCCGAGGCATATAGGAAGCCTCCGGCCGCTTATATTAACTTCCTATTATACCCTAAAAATAGAAGCCCGTTTCCTGTTGTTCGTCAGCTCCTTGTAACTGTTATGTCTGTTGTGTGACATCTTTCGAGTCACAAACGTGATTTCAAACCACACACACACGAACACACTTTGTCTTTTAGAAGTATTACCCGCAAACATCATTAAAACGACGTGATTTAACGTGACATGACCACCAGCAGCACGGAGTCACCCAGTCCTGGGACAGCCGCAAGCCCGCTACGCGGTGCCACACTGCCCGCCCGCGACCGCGGCAGCGGAGCGGGGACAGCATCGGGGTGCGGGCGGGCTGCGCTTCCCCAGCGCCCGCAGCCCCCGGCCCCCGGCCCGGCGGCGGCACAGCCGCGGGAGCACGGCCGGGCCCGGGCCGGCCCCGCCGCAGGGCAGCCGTGGCCCTGCACCCCCGGCCCGCCAGGAAAGCGTAGGCCTCAGCTCCCGCGTTTCCCTCGTTGGACAAATGCCACCTACACCTGCCACCTCTCCCAAAGCAAGACTCGGGCCTCCCATTCTCGCCCCTCTGCCCTCCCCCCCCCCCCCCCCGCCCCGCTGGCACCTGGCCCCCAGGCCACATCCTCTCCACAGCCCCTGCAGTAACGGCGCCGGGGACACGCAGGGAGCTGAATCGGGCCGGGCCGGGCCGGGCTGCACCAGCTCCGGCCTCGCCGCACTGCCCCCTCCCCGAAGGCGCGGCCCCTTCGTGCAGGGCACGGGAAAAACGAGGAGAAGAGAGAGAAAGGGAAAGAAAACAACAAATATCGACAAGCACCGCGACCCCTTGCAGTCGACTCATTAACACCGACCAATCAACGGCAGCTCCACACCGAGAGATTTCCCTAATTAAATCTGGGGGGAAATGGTCGGTGTGAGGGGGGATGCAGCCAGCTGGCCCCCAGATAGGCAGGGATCCCTGGGATCCGCTCAGAGCCAGGCGCCCGGCGCCCCCCGAGCGCTTTCCCCCGGCCGGGCTCCTCCGCTGCGCGCTGCCGCCCGCGCTGGGGCCGCCGCCGCTCGCTCCGCGCTCGCGGGTCCCACGCGTGAAACGCGCGCCCGCTCGCCCCAGGGGCTTCAGTCCGTCACTAGAGATGCGAGATACACAGACACACGCCTAACTCCATTCGTTGCCTATCGAAGGTAGCAGCTTCTTTCGCCGCTCCCCGCCTTTTCTTCTTCTCCTCCTGTTTGTTTGAAGTTTCCTGACTCAGGCGCCTTATTCCCTTCGTCAAGACGGCATCTAGATTTTATTTCAAATCAGTCCCAGCTCCTGCGCAACTTTCCCCGATTCCCGTGTTAGCATCCATTATGCAGCAGGAATTATTTCGAAATAACAAAGCAACGTGTTGCAAACACTCCCTAGTCCATTTTCTGACACCTTTTGTTATGCATGCTCTTGCTGCTGGAGAAAATGCTAGTATGTGCACCTGCGAAAAAACGCCTTCTTGATGTTAACAGCAAGCTGGAGGGTATAAAGCAATAAAACTGCCAAAGGTACCTGTTCCTATTGAGTACATTACCTACACCCTCTGAATAAAGAGTCCCAGTAGGAATAGCAAGCTGGAGTAAGAATGCTCTCGCCTTTTTTCCCCCTTCTCTTCCCCTTTCTCGATATTTTTATTCATTCTAGATTTGTAAACGCCTGGATCGGGTTACCTTTTCGCGTGTTAAAGTGGAACTCTTGTTAAAAGAAGGAGAACAAGGCAAGACACTTACAAGTGCATTCAGAGTTACTGAACCGACTCCACAGGCTCAAGAAGTGAAACACCGATGAGAGAGTGGGGAAGGGGGCATAAAACATCCCAGCTGCCCTAGGAAAAAAAAGGGGGGGGGGGAACAAGACCTCTCGCATGCCGCTGCGATACGCGGGCTGCGGGAGCGGGGCTCTGGCGCGACCCGGCGCGGCGCGGCTCGCTCCCGCCTGCCCGGCGCAGCGGGCACCCGCGGCAGCCGCCTCCCGCGGCGCTGCCCGGCGGCGGGCAGCCGCGCAGCACAGCGCAAAACGCAGGAAGAAAAGGAAAGGGGAAAAGAAAAAAAAAGAAAAAGAGAGAGAGAATTAAAATAATAAACCCTTAATATTTCCAAGAGCGATGCGTTAAAATAAAATCTGCAAAATCTAGAAACAAGTCCTCTGGAAATGTCGCCTTCAGAGGCAGTGTCAGGACCTGTGCTTAGTTTGGGGATGGCTTTGGGTTAGGAGGGATTTTGCAAGCGGCTGCTTCTGTGCCGGTGTTGGTTTTCAAAGCCCGAAGCCTCCAGCCCATTTCCCCGTCTACAGAAACTTTCGCATTTCTCTAGGCTTAGTGAGTTCCGCCGTGTCCTTCCTACCTCAGTCCTCTCCGGTGGGGTCTGTCTCTGGAGTTCATGCTTAGCTGGACGCGAGGAGATTTAAGCAAGGGAAAGAGGGGGGAAAAGGGAGAGAGAGCGAGAGAGAGAGAGAGAGGGGAGAGAGAGAGAGAGAGAGAAAGAGAGAGAGAGAGGGAGAGAGAGAGAGAGATCCTCCGCGGTGCTGGATCAAACTTAATGTCTTTCCCCAGTCCATCTTTGAAAGAGAAGTGGTAATACCACCTGGATGTTCGGATATAAATCCCCTTGCAAATAATAAATGGATTAATAATAACAAGGTATGAAGTTCTTTTTATAGAAAAAAAGAGAGAATTGAAACTAAATGCGGCAGTTAGACAACCATTTTGATAAGAGGATAATTGAGGCGACACTGGTGTATAATTAGAGGATAATTTATGCTATATCCACTTTTATTCCACCTCCCAAAATAAACCCAGTCCATAATCATTACAGGCAAATTGTTCTGAATTTTATAGCAGCAATTTGAACAAAGTACTGCAGTTAATCATGGGAGATTTTTGTGTATTCCTGATTAGAAGTCTAATTGCCTCCTTCCAGAAAGTAAAAATAACTGTAAAACGACTCTATTTTTATCATTAACAATGTTGACAATAAAATAAAATCAACTGGAATTGTAATCTAAAGACAAATTTAGGACGAAGGCACTTTTCCTTGGGTAGTTTATATTGTAATCAAGATTTGCCAAACCACTAACCGCATGTATCATTTGCATATATTTGAAAGCATTACAGTAGCTGCTGTTTTCAGTAGGAAAAAATGCACTGCTGTCACTTCTCCAAAGCCTTCGCTCCCAGCCGCGGCGGCCGCTCCTCCGACGGCGCGGAAAGCACCGCCCGCCTCCCAGACACCGCGCGCGGCCTCCTCCTGGCGCGCTTCCCCGGCCGCTGCGCCACCGCGCAGCGGGGAAAGCGGGGGGCGCGGGGGAGGGGGTGCGGAGCCGGCGCACCTGGAGCCGGCGGGAGCCGGGTGGCGCGGAGGTGACACGGCGCGGGGACGCACATGGCACGCGGCCGCGGAGGCACGCGCGCCCGCGCAGCCGGGCGCGCGCGCGCCGCCGGGGCCCCGCGCGAGACGCCACCGCAGCTGCCGCGGCGGGGCGGTGACGTCAGGGGTTGAGTGACCAATGGGGAGGCGCTGCCCTTTGGAGACGAACCATTCGACTTGTGGTGTCGCTGCCTCCAGTTGAGGCGCCGGAGCCCAACTTTCGCCGAATCCACCTTAAAATCGCTGCCTTAAACTCCGCCAGCCCCCAGAAAAAACACACAAGTTGGGGATGAAGGGGAAGAGAGGCGAAAAAAACCGCCGGGAGTAGTCCTCCCACCCCGCACACAGCCCTCCCCTTCTCCCCTCCCTCAGTTAACAAGGCCCCTCTCACTACTGCTCCTTAAAAAAATAACCGCCACCGCCGGCGGTGCCGCGCCGGGTAACGGGCGCTACGGTGGCTGGGCAGAGAGGCAGCGCGCGGGGGGCGAGCCGGAGAGCGCCGCTCTCTCCCTCCCAAACTTTGATGATGACCATGACTACGATGGCTGACGGGTTGGAAGCGACAGACTCCTCCAAATCCGCCTTCATGGAGTTCGGGCAGCAGCAGCCGCCGCCGCCGCCGCCGCCGCCGCCGCCGCCGCCGCCCCACTCGCAGCAGAGCTCGCCGGCCATGGCCGGCGCGCACTACCCGCTGCACTGCCTGCACTCCGCCGCCGGCTCGCACCCGCACCACCAGCACCACCACCACAGCTCGCCCTACTCCGGCAGCGCCGGCTCCTACAACCACCGCTCGCTGGCCGCCTACCCCTACGTGAGCCACTCGCAGCACAGCCCTTACCTCCAGTCCTACCACAACAGCAGCGCGGCCAGCCAGACGCGGGCCGACGACGCAGGTGAGCGGGGCCGCTTTCTTACCGCTTCCCCCCCGCCCCCCCACCCCCCGCCGCCGGGCCGCCCGCCGCCTGCCCCGCTCAGCGCTCCGCTCCCCGGCGCCCGCGCCCCGGGCTGCCGCCCGCGCCCCTCTCGCGGCGCCCGCCGCCGCGCTGCCCGCGCCCGCCGCGCCGCGCCCGCGGCTGCGGGAGGCGCCCGGCGGCGGGAGCCGCGGCCCCGCGCGGCCCCGCGCTGCCACCCCGCGCAAAGCGCCCGCCTTGCGGCAGGACGCCTGCTCCCGCCTGCGGAGTGGAAGTTTCCAGGCGAGCGGGTCGCATTCCCGACTGGGGCCGTCTGATTTATGCATTTTTCGCAGGGAGCTGATCATTTGTGTGTTTTCATCCGACGGGGCAAGGCAGGGGGGGAGGGGGCAGATAAAGCATTGTTAAAAGTCTCGGACTGGTGATTCACTGACCACCGAACTGGCGACACGAAGTCAGTTAGCTGTGTAAAACCTGCACGGCCGTGGAACCAGTAATCCCGCCATCAAACCAGCGCTGCGTTTCGTTTATTTTATTCCTTATACGATTTTATTTTTTTTCCAAGGGAAACGCGGCGTGTCCACTATGCCCGGAGAGATATTTTTCTCTCGGTAGCTTCCAAGAAGAGCCGTGTGCTGCGGTGCGCCTTTAAGGAGCCTGAGCGTGTATGCCAACGCGCCGCAGCGACGGTGTTGAACGGCGTTGCGGCCGGGCTGCGGGGTTTTCAGGAGCACTCGCAACCAAAATGCCCACGTTAAATAGCTAAGGAGCGTGTGCAGCATTCTCTGCGAGGGTGATCTTTCAACTGTGTTGTTTTGCTTGCAGATCAGCAGAAAACAACAGTGATTGAAAACGGTGAAATCAGATTCAATGGAAAAGGGAAAAAGATTCGGAAGCCTCGAACCATTTATTCTAGTCTACAACTTCAGGCTTTAAATCATCGCTTTCAGCAGACTCAGTACCTGGCACTTCCAGAGAGAGCTGAACTGGCAGCTTCATTAGGACTTACCCAGACACAGGTAATTACTGGGAATCCCAAATCACTGAAATCCTGCTCAAGCAATAAAGGCCAAGCAAAGTACGATGGCCCCTAGCCTTTTTGGCCTCTGTACAGGAACGGTAGAAAAGGTAATGCACACAGTCCCATATCTGATGTGATAGAACTTATCTAACGCATGACAGAGAAAATGGTCTACTGCTGAAATAACTGAACGTGCCTTTCCCTCAGCCGCCTAGTGAGCAAATGCTCCCTTTTGATGTCACAAATAAAATTTTTAAATTGCCTATATTTTTGGGTGAGAATAATTCCAGCACCGACATGCAATTGCCCAGCTGTGGAAAGGAGAACAAAACAAAGGCAAGGAATCTTTGGGCCTGATGTAGAGCTAAAAGAAAAGAAAAAACAGATTGTAGCAACCTGTAGGTAGAGAGGAAGGAAGAACACATTGGGAAACACCTGTAAAATCAATAGTTAATTCGCCCTGGATGACTAACGCAAATGCAGTGGTTACCCTTGGGCAAAATGTACAGAAGGTGATAATAGATCTGAAGATCAAAGACAGCCATGTACAAAATTATAGCAGGTTAAGCCATAGTTAAGTGTGGTTGGAGTAGCTGTGCCATTCTGCTAATTTCAGCTTGAAAGACACAAGGCATTACAGACTTCCCAAGCTGCATTTTGTGGAGAAGCGCGTGGATAGATGAGATCAATTCAGGTAAAACGTAATCATGTGAATTTACGAGCTTAACAAATAATTTCAGTATTTTATCATTGTCATTGATAACAGTAGCTTCCAGCTAGCAATTTTTAAATATTCAGCAAACATTAATCATGGAACTAGAGATGATGGTGAAACAAATGGGATTTTAGTATATTTAGCATGCACGCTCTGTCTCTCCTTTTTTTGCATTCTCGCTTTCTCTGTCTTTCTCACACGTAGATTTAGGGGCCTGATCCTGAAAATGCAGACAGACAAGCAGTCCTGCTTGTGTTCTAATATTACATCTGCAAAGTTTACAAGAGCAAATAAACATTTGGGAGTTTGGGGATTTTTTTTCATTTGTTTGTTTTTAAGCTTCAGTTAAGACACACGCGCGCACACACACACTCACACACACACACATATATATACATAAAAATCTTTAATAAGTCCAATTTGCCAGAGCGGGCCCAATCCTTGCATACCTTATCAAATGCAGACTCCCTCCTGGGGAGCATTACTGGATTAGAGACAGCAGGATGAGACCAAAAGCAATCTCGATAGTCAATTACTCTCTGAGAAAAAGAGGATTTTCATTTATTTAAAAACGATTTTTAAAATGAAGGCACAGTCCTGGTTCTATCATGCCTCTTCCCCATCACATAAATGAGGACCGCTTTATCATGCATGTTTTTGGATGCACAATTTCCTTGTTAGATGCCCTTTGTCTATTGGCTCCTGTCTCCTGGCACAAAATCATATGATTGCCTGTGTTTGACAACAGTTAGCCCAAATGATCAAATGACCTCTAAAATTCTGAATGAGGCACACACACACTTGGGTATGTAAAGCAGGAAAGCCCAGAACATACACTCCGCTTGAGCCTGATCAATCTGGCCTGCCCAGGAAGAATAACACTCCACATTAAAACTTGCATCTCGCTTTCCAGCTCCGCTCTTCCTCTCCTGTTTTCTCCAGTTATATCCAGAGCCTGAGAACAGCAGTAGGTAACCTTCCTCCTCCCTCTCTCCCTGTCCCCAACTTGACATCCGAATTGTATGGACATTCAAGACCCTCGCTAGAGCACAACCACAGCCCTCAGGGTCTTTTCTGACTTGCCCTGGGTGCTGGCAGCGGCCTAATATTTGCTGCATTTTGATTACAGGTGAAGATCTGGTTTCAGAACAAACGCTCCAAATTTAAGAAACTGCTGAAGCAGGGCAGCAACCCCCACGAGAGTGACCCTCTGCCTGGCTCCGCTGCCCTGTCCCCTCGCTCTCCAGCTCTGCCTCCAGTCTGGGACGTTTCAGCTTCTGCCAAGGGAGTCAATATGCCTCCCAACAGCTACATGCCTGGCTATTCTCACTGGTATTCTTCTCCACATCAAGACACAATGCAGAGACCACAAATGATGTGAATTGTCCAAGAGAAATAATCTCCCAAGAATGCCTCGTCTCGACATGGCAGAAAGTTCCCCTGCTTTGCCAAGCCATGCCAGCTAACAGGCTCTGTGTGAACTTGTAGATGCGGCAAGGAGACAGAATGGCTTTATTTTATTTTTTATTTTTTAAGTAACCTCAGCGATTGATCTCAAACAGAAAGACACAATTTTCATTCTGGCGCACAGAAGACACTTCTCTTTAGGATATTTTCATTTGGACTCCAAGGCACCAGCCTCTTTCTCTGTGGAGTATACGTCAAAACAAACTTTTTACAGACTTTGCCCACAAGAAGAACCTGAGTCTACAATGGCAGCCGTTTTTACTTGTTTAATGAGCTAAAGACATTACATGATGAAAGCGAGACTAGACTCCTTCATTTTTATTCACCAAATCCAGACTGGGGAAAAAAAATAAAAGAGAGAAGAAAGGATAAAAAAAAATGAAGAGGGAAAAAAAAGAGAACTGGTTGAAAATGAAAATATACTGTAAGATTAGAACATTACCACGAAGCAAAAACTGCATGCTTTATCAAAATGGAATGGGCTGCAGCTCAGAAGAAACCACTGTCTCTCCCGCAAAGAGCCCCCCTCACACACACACACACACTCACTCGCGCTCGCACACACACTCCCTCACACACACAGCCCCCCTGGAAACAAACAGGAAAGACAGAAGGAGGAATCCGCGAAAACCCCCGCCGCCTATGTCTTGGAAAGGTTCAGTGCTTGATTGACGGCATTCTCACTCACTAAGCTACAGGGACCTTTCTCCCGAGCAACCTTTCTGTATATATTGTTGAATTTTAGTTGTATATATACTTTGTATGTTTTTGTCTTCTTTCATATATAGAGTAAAAGCCACAAAACGTCCGCATGTCTCGTATTTCTCTACGCCTTAACAGATTCCCACCTTCCCCCCTCCCCACTTACCCCCAAATTCTCTGCAGCCAGCTAGACACGGTCCTCCTGCTTGCCCCGCACGGAGGGACCGCGCTAACACAGCTTTTGGCATGTATCTAAGAGCAAAGCCAGGAAAGCCGAGGCGGAGGGAGGGAGCAGCTGCATTGCTTAGTTTTTAACAAATACGGCTAAGACAGGAGCTATCGAGACCACAAAGATAATCCTAGAAGAAGTTTCTAATCACCCGGCCATTTCTGCTGTAATTTCACTGCTCCGCCGGTCACTTAAGCTGCGATTTCTCTCCGAGTAAAGCTCAGAGCTCTGCATTTCTTCGGAGGTTTGGAGAATAAAAAAAAATATTAAGAAAGGAGGCGCCCTCCTTTGTTTTTAAATAGCAGACAATGAAAGCTGAGGAATGTTTTGCAAAGCCTTGAAAGGTGCCTAGGTATACAATACGCTGTCCAGCCAACTCTAGCCTTTCTAACTTGTGGAAAGCACAGCAAATACTGAAAATGAAAAGCCCTTGCCTCGTCCAAACTGGGTGCCCCATACTGCGAGAATTAATGGCTAGAGACCTGGGCATCCTTCAAATTATGAACCTTGAAACCACTGAGCCATTTATCAGAAGTCAATAGAGATCCTCAGAGTGCTCCATATAATGACAGCTACATACAGTCGTGCAAAAGGACAGTCACTATAATTAGACACAAAGCAAAGACTACTTACCAATATACCAGTTTTTTGGGGGGTGTTTTTTTGTTTTTTTTTGAGCAACTTCCACGCTCAGTCAGTCTTCAGAGTGGTTTAAAACCGATCAGTCTTGTCATTTTCTACCATTCGTATTGTTACATTAGGAAAAATGTTTTCTTTTCTTTTTTTCCCCTTCCCACTGTGAAACTTTGGGTTCAGAGCTCCCCAGGATCAATTCTGAACAAAGCCTCCAGCTGCAGTGCCATCCAATTTGAAGCAGACATTGGGGACAATTTAAGGTTTTTATCCACAAGAAGGTTTTTTTCCATTCTCTTAAATGCAGCCATAATTAGAGTAATTTTTCATGTAGCCCGCTGATTACAGCGTTTTTACCGTCAAAGATAATTACCTGTAATTTTCTTCCACTTTTAATACTAAAAAGCCATCTTTATTTAGATTCAGGAACAGGAAAGGCGAAACAAAAGAGGAAAATTATTCTGTTATTCATACACAAATTGCAGAGACGTAGGGCCTAAAATTGAAAATTAACCAAAATTATAATGCTGAAAAGAATGGAAGAGGCTTCAGAAGTACAGCTGGTAGTGGGGCTCACTGAATTATTCAAATGACACTGGAGAGAAAGCTACCGTACATTTAAACCAACAGCACTTTGTGTGTGTGCGTGTGTGAGCGAGCGCGCGTGTCCTTCGGAGACACCCCGCTCGCACGCTCGGGCTTGCCCGCCCGTGGGTGCGCGCCGGCCCCGAGGCGAGCGCGGGGCTCCGGCCGCTTCCCGCCGCCCCCGAGAGAGCCGTGCGCGGCGGCCCGGGCCCCCGCGGGCCCCGCACCCGCTGAAGCCCTGGCTGCAGCCCGCTGACAGCCCCGTGGCGCCGGCTCGGGGCGGGCAGCCGGCGGCGGCCGCGGCCCCGCGGGGTTTGGGGCTCCGTGCCGCTGGGCCGCGGCGAGGCGCGCGGCCGCGACGCGGCGTGGAAACCTGCGGTGCCCCCCGCCCCCGCGTGCCGCTGCGAGCACAAGGCTTCGGTAGACCCCGGGCAACAAGCAGGCAAGCACACGAACACGCGCAGCGACCACACAAACGACCCCGGTTAGCCTAAGGGAGCGGGAGCAGCCGAGACAAGCAGGCCTTTCCGGGAGCACGCGGGGCGCAAATGACAGCAGAGGCAGAGCCATCTCCCGCCGAAGGAGACTTTCAGGAAACAGCGTCATCTATAGATAGACTAAGCGCAGTTCCCTGGTTCGTGCGGCTGCCTCCAAACCTGCCTCCACGGAGCTGCGAGCGGCTTGACGGGGGGAGCCGCGCCGCGCCGCGCTGCGCGGAAACACGCTGCGAGGCGCAGCGGGCCGCGCCGCCCGGCCCCGCCAGCGCGGAGCTCCCCGGCGGCGTGGCGTCCCCGGCACGGCCCGGCACGGCTCGGTGGGACGCGGCACGGCACGGAGCGGAGCGGCCGGCCGGCCGCAGCAGCTGCGCTACCCCGCCGGCACGGCAGCACGCCGCGGTGCGGCGCGGTGAGGCGCGGAAAGCCTCGCACCGCCGCTCCGCGGGGCCGGGGCAAGCCGAAACGCGCGGCGGAGGGAAGCCCCGGGACGCGACGGGATGGGACGGGACGGGAGAGGTGGCGCTGGCTGCTCCGCTCCCCGCGGAGTCCCGCGGCGGAGCCCCGCGCCCCCCTCCTCCTCCTGGAAGCGCGGCGCGCCCCTTGCGCGCCTCTTGCGCGTCCCTGGCCCCACCGCTGCCCGCCGCCCCCGGAGCGCGGGGAGAAGCGGAGCTGTGAGTCTGCGGAGCCGTGGACCGCGCGGGTGGGAGAAACGGGCAGCGCAAAAGTGACCGAGGAAGTGGGAAAATAGAAAAGATGAAGTGTGCCTCGAAGGGAGGCAAGAAACAGACTTAAACCAACCCCAGAGCAAATCGAACCAAGCCAAAAAACTTACCCTCAGTGAAATTCTGTTAAGCAAGAATCGGGGTCTAGAAATCTATACTGAACAGAAGCAGTGTAGAATATTTTTCTGAGTCTCAGGGCAGAAGCTCTTTCTCTATATTCTTGGTTGAGTGAGCACATCCAGGTGTGAAATTGTTTGCACACCCCAGCACCTCTTATATTGCCAGCAAAATTAGCTGTTATTACTGTCACTGTTTAGTGATGGTTAGCTTGATAAAAAAAACTGCTGTAATCAAGACCTGGCGCATCTTTGCAAATTACAGATAATTGTAAACGTCCAGATTATGATAATAGCATCCTAATCCAGCCTGCAATATAATTATTACAGAGTGTTACATCTGAAACTGTCCAGTAGGGCTAATTCAGCCATTATTTAGACCCTATTTTTGCACTGCAAATGGGTTGCTGAGTTGAAAATGTACGATTGTAATTTCACGGGGCACTCAATGAGTAATGGTATAGGGAGAGAAAAATACAAAAGTGAAATGTGAACAGTAGCGATCAAATCAAACTCTGAAGGACAAAAGACTGTTTGATTCATAGGGAATGAGAAGAGCGGGAATTAAGAAAATAGCAAATCAGTGGTCTGCAGCGTTACGTGTCCAAATCTCCGAGAGTGCGAGTCTGATGGGAGCGCAGCGCTGATGCTTGCGGCTAACGCCTGCCTCATTCCGCCCCCCGGCTCGGCGGTGCCGCTCCGGGCGCCCGCGGCTCCCACCCAGCCCCGGAGCGGGCTCGCTGCCGCCGCTCGCCCCCTCGCAGGTGCCTGAGCGTCACGGGCGGGGAAGGAGCCTCGGCGCCCCGAAGCCGGGCGGGGGGAGCCCCGGGCCGGGCGCTGCGGGCCCGGGTAGCCGGGCGCCCTCCGCGCCGGGCGGCGGCACCCCGGCCTTCGCCGCTCCCGCGCACCCGGCGGACGGTCGTCAGGAGTCCTTCGGGAAATTATCGCGGAACCATCTTAATTGTAATTAATTAAACCGGAGAGCCCGGCTAACCGGACAGCCTGCAGCTAGCGCGGTTAGCTCATCGGGACGGTCTGCTGCGGACTCCCGCTTTGCTTTGACGAACCCCGGACGCGACGCACGCGAACCCGCTTCGTTTTAATGGGCCAAAGCCTCCAAGCGCGGCCGCGGCCGCGGCGGCGGGCGGGGCCGCGCCCGGGGCCGGGGCCGGGGGGGTGGGGGAGCCAAGGAGGTGGGGGGCGCAGCCGCGCCGCGGCTCTCCGCGGGGCGCGCAGGGCGCCCGCCGGCCTCCCGCGCTGCGGCCTTGCTCCGCGCCTCCTTTTTCGCGGGCATCAATAAAAATAGTGCGAAGGAAAGGGAAAGGACGGATCAGCGGATGCCGCGAGGCGAAAGCCCATAAAATACGTTATATGGTGCATATCGAGGGGACCGTAAAGATTTCCTGGAAGCGAGGGCCAGCCCCGCAGTCAGGCAGGCGATGCCGCCGCCGTGCACGGAGCCAGCATCCGGCCGGCGAGGCTCGCCGCTCGCCCCTGCAAAGCCCAGGCTGAGGTTTGGGAAAGCTCTCCGGGATTGCCGCCGCGCAGGCACCCGCGGGAGGAGGCCGTGGAGCCATCCCCGCGCTCTTCCGTGCCAAGTGCTGAATCAGTCGCAGCCTGCGGTCGCGACCGGCTCCGCCAGGTCCTCCTCACCTGAAGGGAAATAAGCAGGCGAGGGGGCCTGGGAGTTTTTCCTGCCGCCTTACAGGTTGAGCGGTGTGGAGGGCGCCCACGTAGATACGCGGGGCGTGGGTGTGTGTGTTGGTTTTATCAGGTCCATATTTCTGCCAGATAAGCCACTGCTTATCCTTCCAAAACTCATGTAAATAGACGCACCGCAGAACAAAGAGCAGAAACATTTAACTGATGTAACACAGAATCTCCCCAAAAAGAGAGAGAGAGGGGGGCTTAATGTAAACTCCGCGGTTCCTATTTTCACGGCTCCTGCCTGACCTATAAAACAGGTTATTACATTACTGCAGGCAGCCGCTCAAATGACAGAAAGCAAGAAGAGGGGGTTCTCCCCCCAAACCAACCCCGACTTTCCTGAAGCAATAGATCTCTTTTCTGTAATCCACAACCGAACCACCTAAAGTCTGTCAGTCGCAAAATTGCGTGGTAGAAATCTTTAATCGATACCACATGTGCGATGCACGTTTACGATGCACTCCCGCCGTCCGCGCTGCCAGCTGCGGGATGGAGACCGTCGGGAGGCCTGTGCGCAGGCAGCGCGCACCGCGGGGGGAATTTATTGGGAAGATCGAGGGGAGTGAGAGGGCGAAAGAAATGCCTGATGAGCGGGCTGCCTCGACGTGGTGACAGGTTGGAGGGGGCTGTTTTTCCCTGGGGAGGAGGGGGAGGGAAACTGAGTAGCTTTCCGAGGAGACAGCCCTCCCCCGGATGGAGACTTTTCTTTGCCGAGTGATGCAGAGATGCCGGGCAGAGAGCAGCGGGGCGTCTCTTTGGGGAGGTGGGGGAAGGATTTATCCGGTGTCCGTAGCTGCAGCCGGCCGGGAGTCAGCTCTGTGTGTGTGTGTGTGTGTGTGTGAGAGAGAGAGCGTGTGTGTGTGTGTGTGTGTGTGTGTGTGTGTGTCAGGCCCTGCGGCTCAGCCCTGGAGCCGCTCGGCACCCACAGGAATGTGGCTCCTCTCGGCTCCCCGAGCTGCCCCGGCTCCACATGGAAGTGGCCGCCAGGAAAAGAGAAGGGAGGGGAAGAGGCGGGGGGGGGGGGGGTGTGGAGGGGAAGCAAAAAAAAAAAAAAAAAAAAAAAAAAATCCCAGAGCCAGCAATCCACCGAGCCCAAACCGAGCCTCACACAAAGGACAGTTCATCCCATCCCTCACCCGGGCAGCCGGGGGGGGGGCAAGGCCCGAATAAGACCAGCTCCCTCCGGCTGCCGCCCGGAGCACCGGGGTGCGCCCGCGGAGTGTGTGTGTAGGGGGGACAGGAGCGTCCCCATGGGCCCGGGGCTTTCTCGAGGTGGCGGGTGGCAGTAGTTCCTTGGGTGCAACCCTGTTGTCCCGAAATCCAGTGACCCCCTCCCCTCCCCGCTGGCAGCCCCGGCCAGGGGCATTTCCTAACGAGGCACCGCTATTCCCTCCTGCGAACAAGCTGTCCCCGAGCAGCACGCCGAGCTGGGAGGAAGAGGAGAAGCCCTCCTCGTATCGCAAGAAATTAAACACGGAGCAGGATGGACATGGACAGCAAGCTGAGCTGACTCGGCTGGCTCAGGGCAGGGGCCGGTGCCGGACCCCAGGCTCGCAGGCCTGATTCCCATCGCTGCAAATTCCCGTCCCTGCCCTGCATCCTGCCTGCCGGCTGCCCCCGGAGCTGCTCCTGCGCTGTCCGCCCGAGAGCCCTCCCTGCCCCTGCAGGTTACAATAACCGAAGAGCCCTAAAGCAGCTCTTCAAAGACAAGGGTAGGTGGACCGACCTGGGAAACAGACTTCCACTTCGTATGTCCGAATCTTTCTAAAAAGGCAACGAATTATGGGGAGCGGATGTAGTCTTGCAGGTACAAGAAAAAGATAAAGAAAAAAAATATAAAGAAAAAAAAAGCTTGTTTAGAGCAAAACGATGGAAAAAAAAACGAAGAAAATGGGAAGGTCGGGCTTTTTCCGCGAGGTGGAAGCTCGCAATAGAGACAAAGCCAAGCTTTGAAGCTACTCCGAAGAGTCTCAAAAACTCCCCGCAGCCTTGCAAGTGCGATCAGCAGGAACCGGTCGGCAGAGCCGCTCGGAGACCCGGCGAGCCGCGGGCCCCGGGCAGCGGCTCCGCGAGGGCGAGCGGCAGCCCCCGCCGCCGCGTCTCCGGCACCCACACAGCCCCCCCCGGCGTCCAGGGAGAAGTTTTACCGAACAAACTGGTCTATTGTACTGCAAGTCGTTTACCAACCCCCAAACCTGTTACAAAACAGCAACCCTGGGTTTCTTTCTTTGAGAAAAAACACACACACACACACACACACGCACACGCACACCAAACATGGCAGACGGGAGCGGAGAGGGAAGGAGGGGGAGGGCAGCGGGGAGGAAGACTAGAGACAGGTAAGGGCGCCGCAGGGTACAGAGCGTGCCTTTTCAGGCCTCCTCTCCCAGCCCTGCAAGCGCTCTCCCTGCGATCCTCGGATGACAGGATGCTTTTTTCTTTTTTCTTTTTTTTTTTTTTTTTTTATCTCGGGGATCCTTCAAGCGAAGCCTTTGTCCCATTTACTGCCGCCGTTTTCCCCCTGCGCGGCCGTGCGCTTCCAGCGTGCTTCCCTGCTCCCGGCGCCGTGTCTCTGTGCCGCAGACAGGGCGCCGTGGGGCAGCGGGGGGAGCCGGGCGCGGGGGCTGCGGGGGGAGAGGGCGAGGGCGCCCCACCAGCCCCGCACCGGCCCCGCACCAGCCGCCGCGGGGCGGGCAGCTGACGGCCCGGTGCTCTCCCTGCAAATAGCGCGCATATCAATATGTGTATATATATATATATAAAAAGGTACCTCTATATAGTCCCTCCTTCAGACGCAACGGCTGGCGATCGCCTGAGCCCGCCACAGGCTTTTAACAGGAACAAGGGGAGCGGGGCCCTCATTTTATCCTTTTCTCCTATTTAGTGGCTCCCTTTGACGGAAACGTAATTTGTATAATTACCCGAGCGCACACGGGCGACTGATGGGCTGTGGAGTGTGCAGCTCTCGACGCTAATTGCTCTCAGGAAAGGATTCAGGGCGGCTTAAGGCGAGAGATTTGCTTGCTGGCATTAGGAGGGCCAGCTTTCGGCTCGTCTTAAACCACTGCGGGTTAAGGTGTGCACACTCTTGGAAAAAAGCCCCTTTTCCAGAGGGAAAGCGCCGCTGGCCTTTTAGCTTTTGCGTGTGGACTTACAAGGGTCAGATCCTGCCCGCCTGCACGGATCGCCATGGCCCGGCTGGTCTCAGCAAACGTCTGCACGTGAAAGGACAGCTTGCAGGATCGGGCCCCTCCGAACCGCTCGTTTCCCTCTCTCTCTGCAAACAAAACCGGGATTATTTTCTCTCTCTTTTTAATAGAAGTAGGGGTAATTTGGAAATGTCTCTCGTGGTCGAAATAATTTTATTTTATTCAGAATATACAGTTTAATTCCTCTATCTACAATTATTTACAGGGTTAAAATAACATTGAAAAAAGTCTCTGGAAAAGTTGAGGTCATAGATTTCAAGGCACCATTGATAGTGTCCACAGCTGAGCCAAAAAAGTCCGTATTGTATAAAAAAAGGTTTTCCTTTGAAATGCAATAAGTTACATGCACAAGCTTTACACATTTTAATCTTTTCGTTTGTTTTGTTTCCCTTTAAAAATCCCCCATATGCATTCCTTTCGTTATTATTCCTTAACAGTAAAACACAGGAGTCCAAGGAACAAAAATAATAATAATAATAATAAAGGTCAGATTCTAATAAATTGTCCCAGAGGCCAGCGCTAACGGGTGCTGTAGGGAGCCGTGGGGTTGGAGGTGGGAGTTGATGGCGTTGGCAGCGGGGTACCAGGAAGCGGAGCTCTCCAGGTAGCTGGATGCAGAGGATGGGTTGGAGTTTGGAGGGTGAGCGTGGGCATGATGGCTGAGGGAACGGGAAGAGCCCTGAGGTTCCCAAACCGCAGGCGACTGTGGAGAGTTGCAGGCCATGGGGTCGCTGGAGCTGGGGCTGTGCTCCGGGGGCATTTCCCCGTTCTTCATGATCTTCTTGATCTTGGATCTTTTATTCTGGAACCAGATTTTCACCTGGGAGGGAGGCGGGAGGAGAAGAGAGGAGCAGGAGGGAAACCAACATGGTGAGCGGCGGCCGGGCAAGGAGACGCTCCGCCGATGCGGGCGCTGACACAGACCCGTTCCCCCAGCCCCATCCCGCCCTCCCCGGCTGCCGCCCGCAGCGGCAGCGCCGAGCGCCGCCGGGCCGGGCCGGGCCGGGCCGGGCCGGGCGCGGTACCTGTGTCTGCGTGAGTCCCAGCGAGGCGGCCAGCTCGGCACGCTCGGGCAGGGCGAGGTACTGAGTCTTCTGAAACCTCCTCTGCAACGCCGCCAGCTGAAAGCTGGAATAAATAGTCCGGGGTTTGCGCACTTTCTTTGGTTTGCCGTTCACCATCCTCACCTCGGGCTCCGCCACCTCCTTCTCTGCACGGGCGCAAGAGCGGGAGAGAGACAGAGACGGAGACGTTAAGGCGCGGGCCCCGGCTCCGCGCAGCGCAGCTTGCGCCGGCGGCGGCGACCCGCCCGCGGGCAGGGCCGGGCCGCGCAGCGGCGCCGTCGCGCCGGGCCCCCGCGGCTCCTCCGCGGGCCTCCGCCCGCCGCCGCGGCGCGCGCGGCTCGCGGGCCCCGCGCAGCCTCAGCGGGCGCGCAGGCCCGCGGCCCCTCCGCGCCGGCTTTGCCCGCCGTCCTCCTCCTCCTCCTGCGAGGAGCGGCGGGCGCAGAGGCCCCGGCTTGGCTCTGGGGCCCCTCCGCGGCCGCGCAGGGCCGCCGAGCGAACTGCCTGGGAGGGCAGGCAGGGCGGCGGCGCCGAGCGCGCAGCGGGAGCGCGGAGCGGCGGGGACGCGGGTCCTGGCCGAGTTACGCGTGCCCGGCTAGGAGAAACCCGGCGCGGCGCGGGGACCTTTCCGCAACCGCTGAGCGCTGCTCCGCACGCCCTCTCCTGCCCTCCGCCGCCGCCGGCGTATCCGCAAGCCCTGCCGCGACCGCACTCATCCCGAGCCAAGCTCCGGGCGCTTGGCTGGCGCTTGGGAATCCCCCCCCCCCCCTTTTTTTTTAAACAACACTTACAAAGAAGTAAAAGGAAAGCTCTGAAAATGCGGTGCTTTCTGCTGAAAAAATCTCCCGGTTTTCCAGCCCTGCCACGGCTGGGCTCCCCCTCCCAGTCTCCTCCCCCGCCTCTCCAGCACAGGGGAAGGAAACTTTCTTTGCCACCGCGAACCTGAGTTTGAGACACACAACAAGGCTCGGCTATATTTTCCCCTCTTCCTGCGGGGGGAAGGAGGAGGGAAGCAGCCGTGGGGGGCCCGGGGCAACTGAGAGACGTTTGCTTCTCTAAAGGACTAGCTCTTTCCGAGATTTCTGTTTTGGATCGCGCGGGCTGATTTCGGGGTCAGGAAAACTAGATTCAGCTTCCATTTTTTTCCTTACTTTTTTTCTTCGTTTTTTTTTTTTTTTTTTTTTTTTTTTCCAACTCTTTCCCCTCCTCGTGGTCAGGGAAGGCTCCGTCCCCGCCGTCTGCGGAAAAGGGAAAGGAGCTCTGCCGCGCCCCCCTCTCCCACCCTGCGGCCGCACTGCGCGCCCCCCGAGCCCCTCTCTCCCCGGCTCTCACCTGGCTGGTTGGCAGAGCTCTGGACCCGGTTGTAAGCCCCGCTGTACTGGTGGTACGGGCTGGCGTAGCTGTAGTCTGCATAGGCTTTGGCAGGATAGTTCCCAGCAGACCCATTCATGCCGTGGTACTGATACTGGTAAGGGTTGAGCGCTTTGCCGTAGGAAGCCGAGGTAGGCGAGCAGTAGCCGTGCGGGGCTCCCCCCGTGGGGCTGTAGTAGTCGGAATCCGTAGCCGAGGACTCGGGTAAAGTTGGAGATTCCTGAGACGGATGGTGCATGGTTGCAGCCGTCTGAAAAGGAGCCTGGAAGTCGCCGGATCTGATGTTGGGGACCCTTCTGTCAAATACTCCTGTCATAGCTCGGAGCCAGCTGCTCGCTGGGGCTGGCTGCTGGGGCTGCTCGGGTCTAAGCAGACATGTCTGGGGGAGGAGGCTGAGGCTCTGAGTCTCTGTGTCTGTCTCCGGCAGACTGCTGGCTGGGGCGCAGCATAGGCTTGGTTAAATCCTTAATTGCGCTCTTACGCACAGCAGGGTGGATCGGGTTCCATTGGCCAGAGCAATCAGGAGCAGCGACACCCTAACTCGTCCAACTAGTTTAGCACAACAAAGCTTTGGCTTAAAAAAAAAAAAGAAAAAAGAAAAAAAAAAGAAAAAAGAAAAAAAAGGGAAAAAAAGTCCCATTCAGGCTCTTTTAAAGTGAATACCAACAGCAATATCCAAACCATAACACCGCGACCGGGAGGTTCCCAGCTCCCCCCTTCCAGCCGGCGAGAAGCAGGGTCCCGGGTCCCGGCCCCGCCGTCCCACGCCGCCCGCGCCGCGGGGGCGGACCGGTGCCCCGCACCTCTCCGGGGAGGGCTACAGGCAGGGGGCTCCGATCTGGCGGCCGGTCCTCTGGCTACGTTGATCGCTTGGAAATAACGCGCCAGGCACTCCTGATTCCCAATGCGATTGCTGATTTGGTGGCAATAACCATTAGCGTCTAACTGAGGTTGTTTCACTCGGATTGTTCTTCCTCTCCTGGGGGACGTGGTCCGGAACCTCTGCATTAAATAAAGCAAATCGCTTTACCCCCAAAAAATCTTGAATTATAGTTACATCATTTCCTGCATCGAAGATGTTAGCACGGCCCATACCCAGGCAGGAGTCCCCCAGCACAACTCCCCGCTGCAGAGGTGTGCGTGCGGGGAGCTGTTGCGGGGGGGGGGGGGGGGGGCTGATGGCACTGTACGCCTAAGACACCCCCTCCTGGCCGTATTTTGCGAAGGGCGTCCAGGCTTTGGCACGATCCCGTGTGCAGAGGCCCCCCCGGGGCTGCAGTGGCCTGCCCAGCGCCGCCGCGGCAGCCCCGCAGCCCGCCCCGACGGGGCTGCCCGGCGATGCTCGCCGCCCGGCAGCGGCTCCGGCGTCGGCGCTGAGCGCAGACGCGCATCGCCACGGCAGCCGCTACCGAGCCAGCCGAGGTGAAACCCCACCCCGAGTCACACTCACGCGTGGGCCAAAGCACCGGCAGAGCGCCGTTGGGCTTTGCCACTCCGAGGCCAGTTTCGCCCGAGAAGTGGCTGGCGGGACGGTTCCGTCCGCAGCCGCCCGCGGCACCCCACGCGCGCCGAGAAAGGGCTGTGAGCCGACTCCCACCCCCGACAAAGCGGCCGCCCCACGACCCCGTTTTCCGTGACCAGCTATGCGGCCTGGGGCCCAGGCGATCGGCTCCGCGGCGAGGAGCAGCCTGCGCAGCCCCTCGGCCCTCCGCGCAGCGCTGCGCAGGGATGGCGCAGCTCCGCGGCCGCGGCCGAGACGGGGCGAGCTGCGCTCGCGTAATGCCCGTCCCCAAAGATTTTACAGCAAGACTGCAAAAAATGGATCAGATTTTACTAGACACCGAGGAAAAATAAAAGGCTGTTTTCGGTGACCTGGAGTTGTCAAATTTTCTGAAGTTGTTTACTCTCCAGATTTAGACTGTTTGCTCAGCGAAGATCTCCTAGCCAGCTGGGTAACACTTGTAACACAACCACGTATGTTGTACTTATTGTTTGCTTTGGAAATGTCCACAGCTCATATAAAATCACATTAAACAAATCCCTAACTATTTCATTATATGAATCACTTCAATCCATTAGAAATATCTTTACTCCCCTCCTTTTTTCTTTCTTTTTTGTTTTTTTCAAAGAGGGGAACCGAAGAGGGATATGTTTACCACTGGCGAGGTGGGAAATAACTTTATCAAAGCGTCTAATTTGCGTCCAGCTGGAAGGGACGGTGGAGGTTTTAAACAGATGAAGGGAGGAGGGGGGGGGGCGAGCCCGTTTGTGCCGTAAATTGCAGAGCACCGCACTCAACGCGCCCGGGCAGGACGGTGGCGTTGGAAAGGAGAAAGCCCGAGCGGACCCGGGCGCTGGTGCCGGGGCGGCTCCGCGGCCGGGCCAGCCCGGCGCGCTGCGTGAGCGCAAGGCGGCAAGTTTGCTCCCGTCTTACCCAGGATAGAGGGAAGGAGAAAGTTTCGATAATAATAATAATAAATAATAATAAATAATCCACCAGATATAAACACAAAAGCCCCAAGCTGTTTTTTTTTTTCAAAAGACCTCCGCAGCCACCGCCGTCCGCGCGCGGATTGCGGAGCGGAGGGCGTGCAAACCCGCCTGCTTGCGGGTTTCCTGCCCCCCATCTCTACCAGCCCGAACCCGATTTTCTGGACTTTCGGCTGTTTTTTTCCCCCAGCGCTTTTTTATTTAACACATCCGGTGGGGAGAGAGCGCATTTTGCAAGGAGCCGGAGTCTGTTTTCCATTGCACAATACGGTCATTGTTTATCAGCACATGCTCCGGGGACGGAGGGAGGCTGCGCGGGGCCCCCGCGCCGCGGCCGTGTGGGGCCGACGCCGCAGCGCCGCGGAGGACGCGCGGGGGACGCGCGGCCGGCGCCGGGCCCCGCGCTCCCGCCGCCGCCCCGCGCCGTGCCCGTGACAAGAGCGCCACGGCGCGGCCGCCCGCCGCGCAGCACCGCGCCGCGCCGCCCCCCGCCGCGCTACCTGCGCCCCGCCCGCGCCCCCCCGCCCGCGCCGCCGCCGCCGGCGCCCGGCGAGCCGCGGCCGGCGGGCGGGCCCCCCCTGGCGGCCCTGCGGGGAGCGGGAGCGCCTGGCGGCCGGCGGGCGGCCGCGCCTTCCGCCGCCGGGGCCAGACTGAGAGGCGACGGCGGCAGCTGAGGCGGGCGGCCCCGCCAGCGCTGTCCCCACAGGGCACGGGGACCGGCGCGGCGGAGCCGCCGGCGCGGCGGCCGCTCCCTCACAACGCGCCGATTGTTCCCGCCCGCCGCGCGCCCTGGGAAGAGGCCGCCGCGGCCGCGCGCGGCTCGGCCGGCCCGCGGGGGGGGGAGGGGAGGGGAGGGGAGGGGGGCTGGGGAGGGGCCTGACCCACCGCCGCCGCCGGCCCCCCTCCCCACCCGCCCCGCCCAGGCTGTGCGCCCCCAGCCCCACGGCGGGGCAGGGCCCCACGGGGGGACAGAGCCTCACGGGGGGACAGGGCTCCACGGGGGGGGGGGAGGGGGGGAAGGCTCCACGGGGGCCAGGGCCTCATGGGGGGACAGGGCTTCACGGGGGAGCCAGGGCTCCATGGGGGGACAAGGTCTCACAGGGGACAGGGCTCCACGGGGGAACAGGGCCCCACAGGGGGGAGAAGGCTCCATGGGGGCCAGGGCCTCATGGGGGGCCAGGGCTCCATGGGGGGGACAAGGACTCACAGGGGACAGGACTCCATGGGGGAACAGGGCCCCACAGGGGGGAGAAGGCTCCATGGGGGCCAGGGCCTCATGGGGGGCCAGGGCTCCATGGGGGGGACAAGGACTCACAGGGGACAGGACTCCATGGGGGAACAGGGCCCCACAGGGGGGAGAAGGCTCCATGGGGGGACAAGGTCTCACAGGGGACAGAGTCCCCCGGGGGAGGCAGGGCCCTATGGCAGGGCCCCTGGAGTCCCCAGGAACAGGACTCCATGGGGGACAGAGCCCCGTGGTGGGACAGGGCCCCGCAGAGCAGTGGGTGCCTTTGGCTGCCCCCCAGCCCTCTGCCTCCCGCCTGGCTCGGGAGCAGCCCTGCAGGCTGGGAGTCCCACTCCTGTCCGCCTGTTTGAGGCCTGCCCGAAAAACTGAAGTCTTTTTTTTCCAGGGGCAAAGGGAGTTTTCTGTACTCTCTCACTCTTCAGCACTTCGTTTCTAGCCAACGTGCAAAATATTTCGGATGAAGCCTCTCAGACTTTTGGATGAAATCTTTCAATTGTTCGGGGAAAATCTTTCACTTTCTGCATAAAATATTCCAGTTTGGGCACTCAGTTTTTGCTGGAAACTGTATTTCCATGGAAATTACTGGCAAAGAATGAAAGGAATTTTTTTCCCTTCATTAAAAAAAAAAAAAAAAAAAAAAAAACTTCACAGTGGAGACATGATTTAACTCTTTTTTTTACAGCATCAGAAAATGGGGATTTCAAAGGACCTGAGCAACTTAGGTCCTTCTTAGGGGGCCAGTGCATCATCTTAAGCTTGCTTACCTAGGAGAATATTTTCAAAATGAAAAGGCAAAGGGACTAAAGCTGGCAAAAAAAAAAAATTGCATCTACTTAAAAATCTTGTGATTTCCAGTATGGTCAAAAGCTACCTAGAGTCCTGTGAAGGGTTCTAGTGAAGATGCAGAAGGATGTTCTCAGTGCAGTGATAAAAAAGGGGAAAATGTATGAAAGGCAAAAAAGCTGAGGACAGAGGAGGAGAAATAAACCTGGCAGAAAATCTAGCCAAAGAGTCTGGGAATTTTTGCGCAGATTTCAGTAACTTTCTATAGAGCCTCTGGATCCAGGTTTTCTGTTGAGAAACAGCAGTTTTTCTGGTTCAGGAAGAGGAAAACAGGCATTTTTCTACCTAAACATGACATGAACTGCTTTGAGAGCTTAAGGTGTCCAAAAGGAGGTTTTTGGGTCCATGTGAATGTCACCATTAGAGTTCATGGAAGGATGGATGTGTGCTCTCTCTTGGGTTCAAAGGCATGTCGTGTCTCTCAAGCATCTGGGTAGCGCCTGTTTTTGTCCTCCATCCTGAAGCATGTGCTAGACTCTTGCCATCTTCCACCCCTGGTACTGCCTCTTCAAGTTACGTGCTAATGCCCAGGAAGTGTCCAGTCCTCTGGTTATGAGGAGAGCTGTCACTTCTACATTTCCAGAGCTGGTGGACTTACTTTCAACTTTGGCTGCAGCCTGGTTCTGCTGGGTTCACTAGTCCCAGCTCTACTGGCCTGGCCCTACTTTGAGTGTAAATATCATGACATAAAATGTTAAGAAATAGAATTTACCTGTTGACAAACTGAGGGCAAATTGTGACTGTCTTTTTCACTTGCCAAAGACCTGACATGAGTACCCTATGCTTGCACCTGTTTCCTCCAAATTGCACCAACATGATTGAAGCGAGGAGCCAGGCTCCCTGTTATCATCAGCTGTAGCAGACTGAGCTGAATATTCAGGACAAGAATTTGCTGAAAAGATTTCTGGAGGTGCAGTGTGTCAGGGCTGGACACAGGAGAACAGAAGCTGAGTCCATGCCTTTTCCCACATATAAATAACAAGACACAGCCCTTCCTACCCCCTCAAGGCAGAGTAAGCTGCCTGCTTGCAATTCCCCTTCCCTCCTTCTTGGGATGACCCTGCTAGGGTCACTGAGGGGTTGGTTAGGCTTTTCTTAATGCAGAACAACCTTCCCAAGGCAGGGCATTGCCTTGCAATCAGGGTCCAGCCCCACTACAATGGGAAATACTTAAGAGAGCAGCTCGCTCCCTTGCTTTTTTGACCTCTGCGCACACAAGCTCGAGAGGCAGAAGGGGAGCTCCCATTGTTCTTCGATGCAAGGGCTCCGCACATACGTGACCCATTTTTACAAAAGAGATGTGCTCATGGACCGGACAGGATGTTTCAGGAGAAGCCCATCCCAGGGTTTCTGCCCATTTCCTGTGCATGTGGCTTCCACCACCATGTAACACCGGCTTCCTTCTAAGGTCATGGACCCCAGCAAAGAAACAGAAAACCTGATTTCTCTCTCTTTTAGAAAAGTGCTGAGTTGTTCTTCTACCTGCCCACTCTCAGTTTAGCTGAGAGAGTTTTTTCCAAGAGACATAGTTACTTTTGACTGCAGGGTGCAGTGGTTTCTAAGAGAGACAAGACATGAACCAGACAGAGCCATATTCAGATCACTGTGTGCCTGAACTAGGATCATTAATGCCATCTCTGTGCAACATGGAGACAAGAGATCAGCAATTTGAATCAGCAGCTGTTTATATGTAAGACTGTGGCTCTCTGTAGAGGCATAGCGAAGGTGCCCAGGGTTTCTATAGCAGATGTTTGAATGTGAACTTAGATTTGTGTAGGTAGGACTAATGCTGGAGGTGATATGCTAACATACAATATGAGCCAGCACAGTTAGAGCACAGCACATAAGAACTCTGCCAGAAACACTCCCGAGGAAATTTTTTGCACTGGCTGCCCTTCCTCAGCAGCTGTGGTGCCACAGGGGGATATTTGAGAAGTCTGGCATAGAAGTAACAGTCGTGTGGTGACAGTGGCACCAAGGGGAAGGACTCCTGCCCCTGAGCAGAGGAGAAAAGGGAGCTCAGCTATCAGTGGTGCTGCCCAGCAACTACAGCTTGGTCCTGCAGGAGGGGGCAAGAGAGAATGACTTCATGAAATTCAGTGTCCTATATGACTGGCCACTTGGGCTGATGACTTGTAATGATCTCTTCAGGCCTTAAAATTTATTACTCTTGCTTTTCTGAGTAACTAAAGGCAGTTGCTTCCAAAGGAAGAGGGTTGATTCATCTATACCACGCTAGTTTACTTTGCTTATTCTCTCCCACCTGTCAGATCTCCTTCAGTCATAACTCACTTCTCAGTCTCAGCAAGGAGTAGAGTTGTCTTGCTGTGGGACTTCAGACATCAGTTAAATCTCTGCATCCCAGTGCTGTAGGAATGTTTTTCCAGATCTCAGACATTGCTGTTAAAAGATGACTGATCGAAGAATTTGAGACATAGCTTTTTAGGCCTATTATTTCCCTTTGGTCTGTTTTCACTAAAACAGACCAGGCCAGGTTTCCTGGAACAGGGGCTTGAGGAGCACCAAGGCCGTCGTGCAGCATGAGTGCATCGCTCCATACAAGCCTCAGCAGCTAAGCATACAATTTTCTTTTTGCTCTTCATGACTTACGTTGTTGTTCTATGGAGGTCAGCCAAACTTTTATGACTAGCACCTTGAGAGATCTGTGGACAATGAAACCGTTAGGAAAAACTCTCAGAATATCCTTTTTAGATGATGCTAAGTTCAATGTGGGGTTAGAATGCCTATGTAATCAGCACAAATCAGGCAATATTAAATCATACAGATCATTGTAGGAATAAAACACAGTAATTAGATTGTTCAAACAGTGAATACAAGAAGTGATAGTTCAACAAGATACCAGGACACCTTCCAGTTTAAGAATCAAAATAGGAAAATAAAATGTCTCTCTTTTCATACTGTTATGTCCTTATTACTTACATCACATGATCCATCTGGCCTTTCCTATTAAGTTTATCAATATGTATTCATAATACAGTATTCATATACAGTAGATAATGTCTATAAAACAACTTAATATTTGCATCTGAAAAAAACCCTGATCACTATTTGTTTAGTTCCCCAGCAATAGTTTAATCTTTTTTTAAAAAGTAAATACATGAAAAATGCATTTAAATTTTCCCTGTGACTGCAATTGAGGGTTAGATTGTTTTATTTCATCTTCTTGTTTAACATCCTTCACTGAAATGTACACTACCATAATCTAAACTTTATCTCCTAAAACTTTATTATGCAGCACAGGGGAACCTTTTTCTCCTTTATCTTTTGCAAACCAGGCTGCAGCTGCAAGCAGCCCTGCAGGGAAGCTGGGCGTCACTAGCTGTTTTGTCAAGGGGCTCAGTAAGGTCACCATCATATTCATAAGTTGAGAGGAAAAGACTTTTTTTGGTCTCCATTTTTGAATTATAGCTTTGTCCTTGAAAGAGGCCCTGCTGCAAGAAGCATCAAGATGCTCTGCTTTAACATGCATTTTACATTCCTGTGAAGAACTTCATTTCTTGGAAAATGAAGGTTATTTTCTTCTTCAGTTCAGATTTCTTCATCAAGATGTTCTCTAGTCAGCAGCTGAAAAATAGCTCTTGGGGCTGTATCATTTGTGCTTCTGAGAGCCTGCTAGTTCTTTTATTATTAGGAAAATGTCTTGGTTTGGGACTGAGATTAAGGTGTTTTTCTTAAAAATCTGTCACTCATTTTGAGGCAGGCGGGTATTTTGAGATAAAGCACCACCAGGATGAATACCTGCACAAGGAAGAGATTTTTCATTAGAGATCTTTATCTGGAAATACATTTGGGCTGGAATGAGACACGTTTTGTCTTTTTTTCCTTCTTACTTCTAAGGGAGTAAATTAACCATTGGAAAAAGCTTACAAAGTGATATAGTGGCTTCCTCATGACTTCTACTTTTTAATGAAGATGGACTCCGTTTCCAAGAGAGATCTTTGGATCGAAGGATGAAAGAATGATGCAGATATTACTAAATAAGGTTGTATGCCCTGTGCTATGCAGGAAATGAGAGCAAATGATTATTGTGGTCTCTTCCGACCTTCAAATCTGTACATTTTTAGTAGTATTTTTGCAAGTTTCCTGAAAAATCACACTTTCCCTCCTCATTTGCTGCCAAATGTGGTTAATGTAACATTACTATGCTTTCAGAATCCCTTCTCATTAGAAATCATGGGTACATGATGATGCGTGTTTTTGGATTTGGGACTTTTCATCAGTTGAAGGACTTGTAAATAACCCCAGGGCTCTTGACCACAAGGTTTGTGTGCTGCATCCTCCTTTCTCCTGATCTTCGCTGGAAACCCACCTATGGTGAGAGTTGCCAGGTACTAAACGCATGCCTGATCCAGGTTCTGCTAAGAACAATAGAAAAACTCTCTATTGACTTCAAAGGCAGGTAGCTTAGATGTTTTGTGTGTCCATGTGCCCTCTCTCAGTTAAATACCTGAAATCATATAGTTATCATTGCTGCCTTAGTGTATCCATTTTGGTGCTTTAACAAATCTTATCAGCTTGGCAATGTGGTTCTTTATTCGCCTGCCTGAATTCTTCAGTCCCACTTTGCTGAGGGTTTCAGCTTTGGTAGGTCAGACATTTATAATCATTTCTTCTTGCACTTGTTAGTGATTTTAGGCAGATCAGAATCCCTTATCATATTTGCTGTTGTTTTTTCTCTCAATGTACTTACATCCTGGGAGATGGCATCAGCAGACTTGAGAACAGAGAAAAGATCTCTCTGAAGTCTCTCCTAAACCTTTTTACTGTGTTATACAAGTGCTCACAATAATCCTTTCTGGCTGTGGAAAAGAAGTCAGATAAAATGCAGAGAGAATAAAGGGAGACAGTCATATTACAACAATTCTGGGCAACAAAATAATAGATTTTAACTGGGTGAAAGGATGGTACACTGTGATACAGAGGCATACTCATGCCAACATGGTTCTTCCCAGCCAAATTCAGAAGAACTTTATGAAGCCCTTTGTGTTCTTACACATTTTGATATAAAAGATGGAAAATTCCATAGACCAAAGTGGCCAGGACGTCATTAGTGTTATCTTACATAGGATTTCTGGGGAACTATTTTCAGATTTTCATGGGCAGATTTTGAACAGAGGAAGAACTATCAAAATACTATTGTTCTTCTGGGGAATAATGGTCAACGGAGAAGGAGTTAGGAATAGAGGACAACTCCTTATTGAGTGCTTAACATTTAATTCTTTCCCATCAGGACTTCAAAAAATAACGGACTGCTAAAACAAGAGTGAAAATCACATATTTCTGCACATTTTATTTTTATAATTATAATATTATAGTGCTATTTACTTAACGAATCTAAGCCCAATGTTCTCTGTGAATACTTACGTGTGTGCTCTGAATTTATGCTTTGCGAAACAGACTTTACATGCCACAGATGAAAACATTTCAGCTTCATTTGAACAGGAAATAAAAGGGATTACATTACTTCACTTCTTTGCAAGCTGAAAAAAAAGGACATTCTCCTCTTTCAGAGTTCAGATTTCATTTTCTTGAACTTGTGGGGGTTAAATTTACAAAATCTCATTTTTTCATAGATCTGCAAATTTCCTATCTTTAAAATATTTGCAGAATCAAAAAAAAAAAAAAAAAAAAAGAAGAAACAAAAACCTTCAAGTCAAAAATTCCAAGTTGGCATGAAAACAGCAAGAACAAAACTTGGACACGTCTTAATGCCAGTGTAACCATTAGATTATTTTTTAATTCCTCTTATTTGAGACTGTATTTTATATATCATGGCAAAACAGCACATAAAGCAAAAAAGACATTTCTGAACATTTTCTTGGAGTGTTTAGAGCTATATATGAAGACATATAAACTATAATTGAAACATATATACCAAATTATTATTGTGTTTTACTTTCTGGCATTTTTGCAGACTTCCATAATTATATCATTTTAGTACATTAAAACAAACAACAAGGAAATAGAAAATACTTCTTCCACAGCTGTGTTTACTACCTTAAATGTGTTTTTTTTCTCAACTAGGCAACCAGTCTGAGATAAGAGGTTTCCCTGCTGTGTAGCACAGCATAATCAGAAGCACACACAGTACCCACCTGGAGTATTCCAGCATAAGAGAGTAGCAGAAAATTAAAGCAGTAGAAAGGAAAACTCAGTAGCTTTTTCCAGTGAGACACATTTGACATAGTAGTAGACATACTTTTAAATATATAAATGTACAGAAGATCTCAAAGAGTTTGTTTTCATGAAAATCTGGTTATATAGAGAAAGAAAGAATATTTGAACTTCCTTAAACAAATCCAAATTTTAATTGAAAAGCTTTAAAATATGTATATATTTTACTTTTTGTTGCTACTGTTTTGGAGTAGCTTTTGCACAAATGAAAGCCTAGTGAGCTAGTCCAAGTCAAATGAAAATATTTTGACAAAATTGCAAATATTTGAAAATGTTGTCTAGTCAAAATCAGCAACACAGAAATACCTGGAAAGTTTTCATGAGGATTTATGCTAGAATAGCTATTTAGAAATGAATTAAATATTTTTCTAGCACAATTTCAACAGCAGAAAAAAGATCCAAAATCAATGTAGAAAAATGTCTTTCACTCATATTTGGCAATATTCAACTTTTGGTGATATGAGGTACCTACTTTAAAAAATGTCCAGGCATTTTAGGTAGGATTTTATTTCACCAAAAGCCTGATAGACCTTTTAAAAACTTATTTTGAATGATTACTCAGTAAATATACTGAAGGTTATAAAAATAAAATAATCAGACAAAATTTTCAGGTCATATAAAACATGTTTTTTCTTAGCCTGAAATTAAATATTTTACTTTAGCTTTGAGTGTTAAAGTTATTTAATTGTGTGCAAAAGAAATTAAAGAAATTTTGTGATCACAGAACAAAATTGTTGTATTTTAAAACATCAGCATGGAATTTATCTAGACTTTTATAATATTTAGTTTTTTTTTCAGTGTGAACAGCTGAAAAAAACCCTCTGAAATCAAGTCCTGAAATATTTTGGAATAACTAAATCTACAGTTTTTGTTAAAATACAACTTTGGCTGAAAAACACATCAGAATCCACTTTGTTTTTGAAATCAAATATTGAAAATGGAACGTAAGCTCCTGAAACAGATAGGCACTTTGAAAAATTCTTTTCATCGGCTAAAATTTTGGGCAATTTCTTTTGACCTTTGGAAGTTCTGTCCATGAGCATCGACATGATCTCTTAGTGCTGGTCTGTGAGTTTCAGTACCATGGTCTTTCTCAGTGCGATGCAGCTCATCAAACTAGTCACCTAAAATCTAGGTCTCAAGTCTAAGCCAATAACTTCAGCTTCCATTGCTGTCACTGGAGGAAGTCAGATGTGGCCAGAGGAGGAATCCTGAAAGAGACATCTAGCTCTTCAGGAGAAAGCTGTGTTGCTGCATACCTGATCTGGGGGACAGGGACAAACTCTTTTCAGTTGTCCCGTGTGACAGGACAAGAGGCAATGGGCAGAAATTGAAGCACAGGAAGTTCCGCCTGCGCATGAGAGTGATGGAGCACTGGAACAGGTTGCCCAGAGAGGTTGTGGAGTCTGCTTCTCTGGAGATCTTCAAGGCCCGCCTGGATGCAACCCTGTCTAACATGCTCTAGGTGACCCTGCCGAGCAGGGAGGTTGGACTAGATGATCTCTGGAGGTCCCTTCCAACCTTACTGATTCTATGATTCTATGATTCTGTGTTGCTTATACCAAGAGTATTGGCAAATCCAAGTAAACTATTTATGATAGTAGTGGATGCTCTACAGGTTGTAATAGATTTGACTGGTCAACAATGCTGGCTGCACCTGTAATATGGTCTGAATATTTAGCATTTCAACTGCACGTAATCTAGGATGTGCACTGAAAGCCAGCAGATAAGGGCAGTTCTGCTTTGTGCATTTATGCCCTGAGGGTTAAACATTGGACTCTTCACCATGTTAGCTGAAGAGAACCTCCTGTGGTAAGCCTGCCACCCCAAGCATTATGGTCTGGTGTTTTCAACACAGAGCAAATTGTAGCATGATCTCATCTTTTAACCAGGAAAAACTGAAATCAGACAGCTCCAAATGGAAGCAATACTGCTATTTTTAAATGATGAAGGTAATTAAGCTTCAGGGCACCATAGTAAAGGTCATGGTAAAATTCTTTACAGTCAGCCAATCAAGTCCTCTTTGGTTATTTTTTCAAAAGTATGTGGCTTGAACTCAAGCTGCTCCCATTGACACCAGAGGAGATTTACCAAGGGCTTCCCCAGCAGCAAATTCAGCTCAGAGCTGAGCCTTTGCATATTCTTAGGTTACTGTAATGTGCTGTAGCTCAGTGGCTGAACTGGGCCACTGTAAAAGCTGCCAGCACCAGTCTGTGCTCTGCAGCAGGCTAGACTGGCTGTTTGTACCTGTAGCATGTATTTCCTCCTTTGCTATGCCCTTCACAGTACTTATCTTTAAAGAGCACATTAGAGGTATTTAGGAAAATTTTTAGTTGATATAGTTTTGAGATAGTTGAGCAAAGCCTATGTCACAGACTTAATGAAGTGAATGTGAAGTATAAGTAAAGGTTAGGAGGGATGCATTTTGCCTTGCATGTGAACTTTTACATCCCAAGTCTCTCCCACAACTTCACATGAACAGTTTTATGTAAGTGAGTAGATTTCTGTATATGAGCGGTTCACTTAAACTTGGTGATAGCTCCATTCAGATATGTGCAAGACCAAAATTTATTCATCTATAAATGAACTCTGCAAAGTTCCTTGATGTAGTTGAAAACCTCAGATTCCTGAGAAATGTCCCCCTAGCAATGCAATTTGGACAGTCTGGACTATGTAATAGGAACAGTTGCAAAGTAAAAACAGTCCCTCAAAATGTATCAGAATTTCTAGGGACTTGTAATCATTACCCAGTAGAAAAAAATAGATACAGAAATAGACTTGTCGTAGGGCTCTTGCCTAGAGTCCTTTCTTTAGGATGCTATGAAAGACACTAGTGATGGGGGTTTCCTCAAAGAGGATAACTGAATGAGAAGTGTTTTCCTTTTCCTTCTCTCAAAAGAGAAGTGGCCATTTCTTGAAGTGAACAATGACATGAATATTATCATACCATTTTAGAATAGACCTGGAGTTGCAAATACTTAAAAAGCACTTTCTTCAACACAAACACTGTTCTGCTCACAGAGATATTTATGGAGGAAATTAACACAACTTCTTGATAAATCTGTTGGATTAATAAGTGATGTGGCTGGCAAATGCAGTTTCTCTTTTAAGCTGTTTGAGCATTTCTGTCATAACAAATATTGTCCCCAAATTGTGGCACCCTTTCCTCTAACAAATTTTTGACTAGTGCTGGAACACACTCCGATATGATTCCCTTTCATTTCTGACACCGTTATGTCATTTTATAGATTTGCACTGACAGCATTTCATTTTGACATCATTATATCATCTCAACTGACTTTCAGCGTGGAGCACACCAAGAGAGTTTTGCAATGATACTATACTAAGAACAGTTTGAATAAATAGGTTATTAACATGACTGCAAAAATACCTCCTGAAAAGTAATTATCATGCATGAATAGGAACAGGTTTTCTTGCTTAGTTTTTCACCTCTTTCAAAGTTCAATGTTTTCTTTCTTTCAGAACGGCAAAAAGATTATGGATTCAGTTGCATGGGCAGGTGAGATAGCCCGAGTGCCTCTCCCGCAGCTCTGAGCTGGGTGTGAGGCAGTTTGGAGTGTGCGTGCACAGCCTCTTGGTACGGCTAATGGACATGAGCACAGCACCATGACTGATCCTCCCGCATGGAGCTGCCTGCTCACAGCTGAGAAAATTTTCTTTCACCTGCCTGCCTGCCCTGGTACCCAGACAGGCGTATGTAAGGGTCATACTAATCTTGATAAAGCTTTTCCTCAAGTGGGACAAGATGATGTATTATGTCACCTTTAGAGATGGAAAAATGAGACAGAGGACACTTTCCAGAGTCCAGATTCAAGTCAGCTCTTTGGACTCCCAATCTATCATCCATCCCACCAGTGTACATACCACCATCTGCACATGTTTTGGTGTTCCTCAGGCAGAATGAAAAATTGGGCTCTATTTTGTTCTCCTTTACATATATGTATGTTTGACACCATTACACTTTAGTGAGGCAGTAGATTACCTGAAGCTAGTGTGTAACTGAAAGTAGAAAAGTTCCTGATGTAGTCAGCTAAATCCACAGTAAAAATGTGCCAGCAAGCCCTGGTCAAGTGAGATAGGGAACGAGCGAGGAGTCAAAGGAATCTGATGGGGAAGGAGATTATAGTGTTTCAGCAAACAGTTATTATATGTTTTTTATTTGACATTTACTATCAGCTAATGTGAATCAAAAAGTGGCCTGAAGGTATTTATAAGTTACCTTTTTGAGATGAGAAATCTCAGTTAAATCTGAAAGTCTGTAAGCATAGCATTGAGACTAAATAGTCCAACTGAGACCAAAACTAGTCTCAATTACGTACCACAATTTATTTTACATGCTTCAGAAAGCAAGTAGCAGTGGTATTTATAACAGGAAACGTGCAGTACATATTGTGCTACCTGTAGTGTGGCTGATGAAAAGTGTTAGGTTTGTATTTTCCCGCACAGTTTTTTAAAATAAGACGTAACATTGGAATATTATTAAAGAGAAGTTCTGCACTACTGATGGCTCCTGCATCTGCAAGTGATTTATCTGTAAAACAGCATGTGAGGTTTTTTTGCTGTGATCCTTAAACATGCAGCGCACATCTTGCAGCCCAGAGGAAACTGCTGTAGTTCTTGTAGGCCAACTTTACATCCTTAGGATGGTGGGATTAGGTGCCCTCTGGACAGCCAAAGTTACAAGGTCTCCTCTCACGGTGTTCAATACCTCACCATAATTCCTAGGTTTCCTGCAGTGCTGTCTTGACTCAAAACTCTGGTCCCTCTCCACATCTAATGCCTCATATCCACACTTGTGCCTCATATCTGAACTTGGAAGCTGCTGCAAATACTTCCCTGTGCAAACATCTCCCTGGATCAGAAAGAGGGATGAGAGTGTCAGTGAGCAAGTAAGACGAGTCGTTCTTCTTGTAGCCCCCTCGTCATGACAAGGGAAGGATGTCCTTTATCATGGTATCAACTAAGGTTGTTCCTGAAACACTAAGGGTTGAGCAGAGATGCATGAGATGCAATTAGTCCCTTCATACCCAACACCGCTCCTGTTTATAGCGCCTCATCCGAAGGCAGGTGCACTGTGCCCAGCCTCCAGAAAACCTGATTCATGGCCCAATCCAGAGCCCATTGCCAGCAAGCAAAAGATTTTCATTGCTTTCACTCAGTTTTGTGGCCAGCCGGACGGACTCAAAACATGTTACAAAAGGCCAATTCTCTGCTGAATCCGTCAAGGTTCTCTTGTGTCGTTAGAGCTGATGGAGGGTCACTGGTTACTGCCAGCAAGGAATTTGGTCCAACATGCCGTTCCTGGTGTTGATGTTGCAAGCTGAATTCACCCTCAGTTCATCCTGTGTTTGGCCTTTAACTTGGAAAATGAGCTGCAATTCAGAATGTAGCTTTTTAGATATCAAAGCCTGTTTAAATTAATTAAATTTACAAAAGGACAGTTAAAAATGAAGCTTAAAATGATGTCTCTTGAGTTTTTGCTGATAAAAATGCGTCAGGCTTTCTGGAAAACCCTACCTCTGGGATGACTGCCAAGTGTTTGCTTCTCTATTGCTACCATATTTTGACCTCAAATGGCACTCTCTAATTACATCACAAATATTATTATATCATGCAAATTAGGAAGCTGTTAACATAGTCCAGGATAAAATAGCTGAAAAATCACAGACTACAGCCACTTTTCACTACTTTATGAAGGTCTGAAAAGTTTTGAAGTATAGATCCACAATCCTGTCTCTTTGAAGAGTAGAATAAACTCACAGGAAAGGAAGGTCGTTACTTATAGAAGCCTGTTAATCCCATTATTTCTGTGCTTTTCTGTAGGCATCTTCTGTAATAATTTATTAACAATGATTTGTGTTCTGTTGAGAAAGCTGTATTTGTATGGCACTACATTAGCTGAGACGGAGGGTATTCTGGCTAGTTAGTCACAGCTATGAAATGCTTGGAACTTAATTTTCACTCCTTTCTGGCTGAACATCTTTAACGAATATTTTGCTGCAGGGTAGAAAAAGTTCAAAATAATCAACAGCATTGTTTGCAGGACTGGACATGCACTTGCAGCCGGATGAATAAGTCTGATGTGTTACTGCCGTGGAAGCACAATGACATCTACCGGTCAACGCAGTGGAGTGTAAGAGTGTTTGTGGGTTCTGCACTGCAAACGATCAGCACAGACTCTACTCTGCAAGGAAAGTGAATGTCATCATCCCAAGGGTCAGGATCATAAATCAGAAGAACACTAGAACATAAATATAGAGAGCATACATAATTTCTCAAGGAATCCAATGGAAATTGCAAAGCATAAAACCTAAAATAGTTTACTTATGTACCACTTGTTTATTGTTGTTTGGAAAAAAAAAAAAAACAAACACGCAAAATATTGGCCAAAGCCTCAGATGGTGCAATGTTTCAGAAGTGACTGTTACATAAAAAAAGGAGTTGAAACAATTTATACTGAGTGTTATCAGCTGAAATCCACAAAGTAGATCCAAAATGCACAAATGAAATTCCTCCTATACTCTTGAAAACAACTACTTGGAAGCAAGGATTTTCTACTTCCTAAAATGACACAATCTCAATTTTTGCACTGTGCTGCTATTAAGTGCATCTTTCTCTTAATGTGATGCAAGTCTCATGCAGAAAATTGCACGTAATCTACCACAAGCACATGGTGCTCCAGCAGTAAGATATTTCTCAACTATTGCAAATAGTATCATTAAAAATAAATAAAGGACACAATCAAAACAATTCTTTTCCTGAAGATGTGCATGCTAACGATAAGAGAAACAGATAGTATTTCCTACTGGCTCACACTTCCTGTGTTCAAAGCATATCATTTTGAACTGCCTTGTCTTCCATCAACTCTGCTCCTGTGATTTTTAGTTCCATTTCTTCACCAAGATGATGCAGTTCAGCAGAACCAGCACCTTAGAAAATCATCATATTTGCTGTCTGAAAGCTGTAGGTTGTGCCAATTTACTCAGTGAGTGGCACGGGGTGGAAGTGTTACAGAGCTTTAGTATCTGCGTAGCATCCAGAAGAGGAATACCATGATGAAAGGAAGGCTTGGACTCCAGCAGATGGAAACGAATCACTCCACAGTTAAGGGATACAGCACAGATAGTCCTTAGTGGAGGAAAACTTCAGCTGTCCAAAAATGGCCAATATTGTGTATGCAAGCAAGAGCAGCAAATATGAAGAGTGCGTTGATACAAAGCTCAGCATTAAAAATGACCGCCCTAATCCCACAAGGCTTGAGTACTCACTGATTTTAATGAGACTCAAGAATGTGCTCAAAGCTAAGCATCATCTTGCAGGCTCCGTTTGTAATAAAATCAAGTCATCCAAAGCTCTGTACAATTTTCTGTGTATTCTCTCACTTACATTACATCGTCTACAGTGAGCGGAAAAGGGAATGTGAGCAGAGGGGTAGGGTATTGACCCTAATGTCACAATCCTGCCACTCAACAATGAGCTTTTCACAGCACAGTGGCAAAGAAGAAAAAGGAGGAGGAAGGAGGAAACAGAAGGAAAAAAAGGCAAAACACAGGAAAGAAAAAGTTGATAAGGTGCCACTAGTTCAGTCTATTATTGTAAAGGTCTAAAATGATCTTCCTCCGAACAATCAATCAGAAATCTGTGATAACAATAATCTGATATTCAAAATATTACAGAAATTTCTACCAGGCCATATACAGTCCATTTATCCTTCTGTACCTCAGATTTAGATATCCCATTGGCTGCAGAGGTGCTAGTAATGGGACAACTGTGGACTGAATTTCTCTCCTCAGATAATTTCAGAGAGTGCCAGAATGAGGCATTTGATTCCTGCCTTGCAGCCCTCAGGATGCAGGAGAAAACAGGAATGTGTGTATCTGCAAAGCTACTTGTATGAATATGACATCCTGGTTTGTGGTTCTGAATGCCTATATTGTATTGAGAAAAAAAAAAAAAAATCAAGAGCAAGAATGTTTTCCATAGTTTCTGATATGTGTAACTTCTTTAAACAGAGCTATTACAGGATGTGAACTTCTGTGTTAAACACAGGGACACCTAATAGTGAATAAAGAATAAATCAGATGCTGCTATCTGGGCTGCTGTCCTAAGTGACCATGCCGCTCACAGCCTCTGTAATGGCTATGGGTCTTGTATGGTAGTGACTTTCTTACTGTGGTAACCGAGATACAGTCTGAAAACTGTAAGTGCGACACTTGTGTCCCTGTTCAGTGTTAAGACAAGCCTTAAGACAGCTCCTGTTTTCTACATTTGCCTGTGTGCACAGGTACATGTTTCCATATGTGTGTTCGTCTGTGTTCAGCATTTCATGTAATCATCTAGCACTCTCGCAAGTCCATCTAGTTATTCCCTTCCTATGTTTGACTTTGATTTACATTCCCTGTGTGGGCAGTTACATGTAAGTGGTTAAGGAAAAATATATGTTCAGATAATAAGGGGCCTCTCCTCTCCTCTCCTCTCCTCTCCTCTCCTCTCCTCTCCTCTCCTCTCCTCTCCTCTCCTCTCCTCTCCTCTCCTCTCCTCTCCTCTCCTCTCCTCTCCTCTCCTCTCCTCTCCTCTCCTCTCCTCTCCTCTCTGCCCAAACCAAGAAAATATGTCTGTTTGCTGAATCTCTTGGCCAGTAGGAAGAGTGAGTTGTACCCTTCATTCTCTCCCTTGAAAGCCTAGGACTTGCTGGGATTATTTGTTTAAAGGCACAGTGTGACGTCAAACTGGGATCTAAAGATAGTGACAGTAAATACACTTTTTTAAAAAAAAAAAAACCAAACCAGAGAGTAGTAGAGATATTTCTGAGTTCATCATTCCCAGTGGATACAAGGGATTTTGGTGCTTGTCTGTTACAAATAAACATCTTTCACTAAGCCAACATGAGAAAGTCTTTACTTACATCTGAAATAAATCAATCTACTTTCTTTGTCCAAATTGGGAGAGTGATGAAACATAGCTAAATACGTGAAAAGTGTTCATGAAGTCTCAGAAAATAAAGCAGAAGGGTTAAGCGCCCTGAAAAAAAAATCAGGAAAACCTTTTGTCCTCAGGTGTGCCAGAACACTGCTCTTGGCTCTTAAAGAGAGTGGGGAAGAGCCTTGCAAAACATTTTTTTCCTTATTTTTCAAAAAGCAGGTCTGCTTGCATGTATATGTCTGTGTGTAAATACATATCTTCCTTACATAGGTATGTACCTATGTACATTCTCATGAACTAGAGAGTTTTGTGTACACAGAGCTATAGTCTATACCTGGAGATGTTTTCACTAGCCAGTTTGCATTCTGCACCTTTGGGTGCCAGTTTTGAGACCCAGAAAGATCCCACTTCTCAGAAGCACAGAGCCTGTGCCAAGTTTAGGACATGTAATTTGAATACCGAAAGCGATGTCCACTTTGTTTCCAGCCTTACAGCAACTGTCATTAACACCAACAACAGGACCTCCTCCTGGACGGGTAGAAGTTAGACTTGTGGAAACAACAAGGATGGGTGGTGATGCCAGGAGATGGAAGTAGGGGTGTTCTTAGGCTCTTCTACTCTCGCTCTCGACCTCCTGTTGGCCCTGCGCAAAAGTCTTCATTTTCTTTAACAAGCAGGCAAAAAGGAAACACTTGCCCCCCATGGAAGGGAAGATTACTAGGTAGTGAAGGAACAAACTGTGGTGTGGGTAAACAGCAGAGCCAGGCTAATTATGCTTAGCAGCTTATAGTCTTCATCTCCTTTAACACGTTTTTCTCCCTGTGGCAACACTCAGCTGTCTTCTTCTGGTCCTGCAGCATGGCACATTGCTGAGACTTGACTTACCACCATCTGGAGGTGAGATGGATAGAATACAAAACTGTTTTACTAAATGACCAAACACAAACAGACAGCATTGACCCTTTCCCATCCTTCTCCACTCTGAAGAGACCAACCAGAGAAAGGGATAGGATGCATGTAAAATATCTTCAAACCTGTAAGCATCTGCCAGTATGTGGTGTTCAAATGACTCTTGAATCTTTCAGCATATCTTTAGTTCTCTTTGATTCTTCTGAGGTTATATGAGTGGTTACTGGCAGAATTATACAAATACAGTGTTCACAGCTCAGCAATCCTTGGATCCAGATTTGGAGTTCAATGTGGGTGGCATAGGAGTAAATGCCAATAAGAAGGCCAGGACAGGGTTGTTACTTACAGAAACTAAATGACTCAGTATAGAGCCTTCTCAAGCTGCAATTAAAGAGCCAGAAGTATATTTTGTAACTGCTATAGTGCAAGGGGGAAACCTCTGTTTTTGTAATGCTGTTTTATTTTCCCACTTTAATGAATATTTCACTCTTGCCTGAAGACATATTTCTGCTAGTCAATGTCAATCAGAGATAATCAGCATCTTTCAAGTTGTTCACTGTTAGGGGCATTTGCAACTCTCGCTGCTGTTGCAATGTCTTTCATTTCATTTTAGAGTTGAGACTTGAAACTTCAATAACAGTATATTCCCTTTGGGACAGACTCTACAGTGTCTATAGATAAGATTTTTCTAAACCTGCCATATACTTTACATTGGTTTTCTGGGTAACTTGTCACATGATGACACGATACTGTCCAAAAAATTTTTAATAAGAGCCATCAGATAGACACACTGTGGATTAATACACAGTTAAGCAAACCTCAAAGGCAACTATGGGCTGTTAGCTCAAGCTCTGAACTGAGATGCAGGAATGTCTTCAGTTATTGTCCCACCTCTGCCATGGTCTTACTCAATGGTGGATCTGCAGTATGTTCCAGTTTCTCAAGTTTCCCATCTGTTGAATGGGGATGTAGCACTTCGGAACAATCTTGATGTAGCTGAAGGCACATTCTGAAATGCAAGCATGTAAAGCAATCAGTGAGTGTCAAGTGTACACATACAGGATAGATTTTATATTGTGGGAAGTGCTGGGATGAGTTACCAGAAATAAAAAAAAAACCCATCATACTGAAAACCTTAACAAATTCGATTATAAAGTAAAACAGGGAAATCTGGTTTTAGTACATTGCTTCAGACCACTGCAATGGCAAAACAGTTCTGTGTGCATTCATGCATCTGTGTGTATGTGTATGTATGTATCCAGGCATATATATGCATGCTTGGAGGGGCGTGTGTGTGTGGGGGGGGGACATGTATGTATAAAATATGTATATACACAGGCATGCAAACACTAATGGTGCATGGCAGAGCTATTCTTTCACTTACACCACAGTGCACGTATCACACAGGCAATAGCTGAGCAGGAAGCTAAAGCAGTTAATGATAGCAAGGAAAGGGATTTGCATTCTGGAATTACCGAAGAAATTTTAACCTTTGTTTTGCTGTATTTCTAAAGCATCAGTAATGTTGAATATTTCTAAAATGGCCTTTGAGAAACAGAAGACCTGAGCTCAGAACCAGACCATAATATATATTTCATGGGATTTGGAGCTTCAGGTTTCTCAGAGCTGTTCATGAAAAAAGAAGAATCAAAAATTGCTGTAAGCATTTCCATGGGGAGGGAGGAATGACCCCAAATTTGCATTATGAACTATCCTGCAATCATTGTTATGACTGAATTTTCAAGACAATCATCATATCCCAGTGGATTTCAGAGCAATTTACATATTAAATGCAGTCCTTCATGGGAAGGTTGAAAAGAAGGACTATTATCTGCAGACTTGCTAGGCCAAATGACTTCAGACCTGCATGGCTAATTTTGCCCCTGGCTCTGATGAGGTATAACAATTTTCAAAACATGTCAGAGATGCCTGTGGATTTTAGAGCGCTTTGAAATCCAGGTCTTAAATCAGAAACTTTGCTCCCAGGGCATAACTTTGAAAACAGAATGCAAAAAGACAGTAAATGAGTCACAACAAAGCCCTCTGAAAGCTGTAAAGAGCACAATTTTGATATATGAAGCTGAACAACAGAGGAGATACAAGTCTTTTTCTCCTAAGGAATTTCTGAAATATTGATCCCCTCCAGCAGCAGTAGGAATGGTCTCTTATTGAAAGCAACATCCCAGCAGGTGATATTAAATTCAGGGAGCTCATGGTATGCTTGTGCTCCTCCATGCATAAAAGAATTGAATCAACCCCTCAAACACAGTGAGACTTATCAGATATTGATATTGCGGGATATTTTTTAATGGTGGGCAGCATTTTGGGTATGATTCTTTTCTCAAATGACCTCACATTTGGACTACAGACCGTACCCTAGACCTGGATGGAAGCCTCCAATTTTCAAGAATACCCAAGCAAACATTTGAACTACAGAGCTCAGAGAAAGATCAGCTGTCCTATAAAATATTATTCTCAGCATAGACTGCAGTAGCACATCATTGCACCATAAAACACTCCACTTTGAAGACTCATTGTCGAGGATTTTCAGAGTGATCACTATTTTTTCTATCCCATTCATTACTATCAAAGTATATCTGGTCAAAAATCAAAACAGGAGAGTAAATGATGCTATGACACCTGGTAATTGCAAATCTCCCCTCAATGGAAGGTTGCCAACTTTTTCCTTTTGAAGTGACTGTGTCCATCTTACTATCTAACACGTTAAACTGAAATGATCAATCCTTCTTTTGCTATTGATTTCCTTTACAACTGAAGGAGTTTGTTCTTTCTATAGCAACTACAGTTGCTACTACTCCATAGCATATCAGAATAGTCTGTTATTCAACATTTCAGTGTAACACTGAATCCCAAGAAGTAAAAACAAGTACCACTTCCACAAATCAGCAAAGAATTCGTGATTTGTAACTTACTTGTTTCTCATTGGAAAACTATTCTTGTGGCACCTTGCGGGTAATTTTTTTTTTTGGTTTAGGAGAAGTGCAAAGCCATAATTCACAAAGAAAATAGCAATAAACTCATTATTAAAATCCGTATTTCACAGATGTGATCATTTCAATACTGAGCCTCCCTTTTTGATCACTGCCCATCCTGCCTTCAGGTGGTGCGGGAGGAGGGAATTGATGTACAGTGATAGCACTGTTATATGAAACAGGTTCAAGGAACCTTGAGTATTTATGTTACAGGTATGTTTTTTCATGTGGTATCCTATAGCTCTATCCTGAATCTTAACCTTTCCTGACTTTCAGGACAGGAAACACCACAAGCAGGCACAAACAGTAGCAACTACATTTATAACCTTGCATGATTACAACATCAGAAACTGGATAGAGACAAGAGATTCATATCCAGTGATCTGCATCAAAGGGAAAGCTGAGTGTTTTAATGTAAGGCCAGTAAAATATTCCAGTACTTGGCCGATGTATTAAATTGTCCGGGACAAACTGGATAAATTGAAAAGGCTTTCAAAGAGCAAGGAAGAGTCTGAAATGTGAAATGTGTTTTGCTGATAAAACCCTGTTTATGGCAAAATGATGAATGACATTGGGTTGGGTGTATTTCCTTTTAACCAGCAGGCAATGATCGGCATTCTTGAAACACAAACAGTTCTATAACAAAGTCTCGAATCTGAAAGCCCTCAGCCTCTGAGGAAGTTCACAGCTGAGCTTTGTGGTCTGGTGCTGAAGCAAAACGATAAATCCAAACACCCTCCAAGTATGAAAAACATCATATTTGGATTCTAACTTTGCAGCTCAGCCCTCACTGCTACTGTGCAGCCTGCAGCCCGGCGTAGCCTCTCGCGAGCGCACGTCCCTTTATCAGTACGGTCATTTGCTTTATTTCTCTCGCCGTGGGAGAGCATGGACGCTCACGGTCGTGCAACAGCAGCGCTCATGCTCCATTCCTGGAATACGGCCCCTCATCTATGTATCTTTAACTGTGTTGCAAAGATGAGGGATTTGCATTCGATCTCAGAAGGGTTCACTGGGTGGAGGGAGGGAAGGAGGAAAAGAGAAAGTATATTCTTCCCAATCCCCTTTGCCACAGTGCTGCTGCCAAAACTGGAGCAACCACACAGAGTGCTGAGGAAACTTTTAAAACTTAATTAGGGAAGAAAGCAAACAAAATAATACTATAGTGTATTTACTTAGAGTTGCAATGCTGCCAGAGAAACCGCATAGCCTGCATTTGTAAGCTATGCTTTTCATATAAAACATACTTAATTAAAACAGGAGACAGGACAACAAGCTTTCTTCTAACTTCATTTAAACACATGTTTATGTTACGTTTTAAATTCCCTTTGGGTTAATGTGGAGCTGGCTAAAAGCTTAAAAGTGATGTGGACTAGCTAGTTTTGTTCCCCAGCTCTAGACTTAGGGCCTGCCCAAGTACTATCTAGAGCTCTGAATCCATGAAGAGGTTGTATGGGAAATGCTCACTCATGCACCCATCCTGGCGCTAAAAGATTTAACTACTGTTTTGCATCTGTACACATGCAGCTGCACATGAAAAGCTGCAGCTTTTCAAAATATTAGTTTTAGTTGGGCCATTTTCTCCCTCCTTCCATTACAATCATTGACATAGCTATTTCTGTGCTCCTTTGGTGTTCTTCTGGAAGGAATTTTAAGGTATTTATAGAAGTATCTTTGCATGGCTTTAAGTTTTACAATGACTTACTAAGTAGACCAGGAAAACAAAGCTCTACCAATGAATGGTGCACAGTTTTATACTATATTTGAAATAATAAAACATGCTTTTTGTACCTAGTTAAGTGAATTTGCAAGAGCATATTGCATCTTTTATAGAATTTTAATGTGGTTAAATAGAACAGCACATATGGCAGAGTAACCACGTGGATTAATAGTATATTTACCAAAAATATAATTCATAAAAGGAAAACACACATAGTGATTCTAATCATTGACATTTTAAATTTCTATTTGAATTTTCAGAAACAGAAAAATCATTTTATAATCCAGGCAATTTTGAATGCCATCTTTTGGGGTATTTGCTTTGAATGCTGAAAACAATATTAGTTTAAGGACAAAGATGATTTCCTGTTCATAGTCTGATCTGGCACCAGTGCCTAATAAATTAAGTTGAAGGACTTTTCCCTGAAAAAGATTTCGCTTGTCATTACTTCTAGTTTTGACACCCTTTAATCAGTCTGCCTAAAATTTTTCATTTTGGATGATTTCATTGAGTTGAATTCTTTTAGAAAATCTCAGATAAATAGTAGATGTTCCTGAAAATGAGATTAGAGAAAATTACAATATTTTCTCTACAATCCTTCATTCTTTCTTTCCCAACCACCCTCCTGAGAAATACTGACTCCTCTGTACTTTTGGATAGGGACATGAAATGTGGCTTTGGGGTAGGGAGAGGAGAACTGCTGAGAGGAAGATGAGGAGATTATGAGCAGGAGGGACCAGCTATGAGGCTAGTGCTCCTCTGGTGCGACGCTGCTGACATTTGGTTCAGTGAAAAGCCCCATTCACGCACGTTCAAGTTGAAACTTGATGGAGTTTGGCAGCTAAACTCTCTGAAGATTCCTGCTACACTTGGCATCTTTCAAGTCCACATGAGGCAGACAGAGTTTCCTCAGGAATTGCTTCCTTTGACTGTCAAAAAAGTGTTGTGGATGATACAGATCATATGCTTCAGATGAAGGGGTAAGAAATCTTGCAGTGAGAAGCTCTAGCATAATCTGAATCAAGAGAAAATTTCCTTTTAACTCCCAGATGTTATAACAAGTCAATCATGCAATTGACCGAAATCCAGAAATAGTTGGCTATGTCTCCCTTCCAAAATCTTTGTGTAGTTTATTCATTTCATAAATACATGTTCTGCTAAGCCATCCCAAAAAGTTACATCATATAGCTTTTACTGTGGGATATTTTTCCTTGTTTAAATGGAGCTTTTGAATGAAAACTGTCTCTGCCCTGCTATCATTCTCGTGTCCCACTGACGAGTCTGCTGGACGCACCAAGCACAGCCCATACGAAGGACCCTGATTTTGCTGGAGTCGGCCACACAAGGCAATTGCACAGCAAACAGCTGGCATCTTCATCGCCACTGAATAATCATTATTTCCACAAATTCTGGGGAAAGAGCTGGGCCATTTTATAAAAACATCCACGTGGATTACTTTGTATAAATAATTTTGAGGTGGGTTTTGATGTAAACAGCACTCAGTCATTTTGAAGCATGCTGTCCCATGCTAGGACTTATACTGTTCCCCTATTTGATTTTGTCAGGAGGCAGAATCATTCTGTAGAAGTCCAATTTTCAGGAGCTTTTTCTAAGTCATTTATAAAACTATTCATTTCCCACAAAGAAGGGGTAATTCCTCATCTTCTTACTTTATGAGGCATGGTGGAAGATGCCGCAGTATATTTAGCAGGCAATTTGTGCCATCATAACAGATCTTTGGCTTGGCTTCTGATTCACTAAAGTCTGTCTTGATCTGTAATAGTATGTAAAAAGGAACTGTCTTGAATTTATTTGAATATTTAGAGAGTTTATTAAGAATTTCATAGCTTTGAAGAGAGAGATGGAATTTTGTTGTGATCAGCACAGTGAAAAGATAGGAAACATAAGATAGGACTATATGATTTTTTTTCATAGCAAGAAATTATTATTTAGACACCTGAGTGTTCTGTACTTTAACATTTAACCTGCAGTCTAGAGAAGAAGCTTGCATATTATCTGTTTATTTAAACAGAAGACAATACAATCACACTTTGTCAGGACTATCACAGTTTTTTTGAAAGGAATATCATGTCATTGAATTCTATATTTAACAATTTATTTTAATTCACAAGAACTCCTCTCATGATGCTCTTGATAATTCTTAAAATTACAACAATTATAACAGCTCTATAAATACTTTAGTGTTATCTTCTCAGTTAATCCATTACTGATAAAAGAAAAAAAAAAACACTTAAAATTTGGAAGAATGTTTCCAGTTCCTCCTCTTCACTGACCCAAACTTAAAAAAAAAAAAAAAAAAAAAAAGTTTGGTTTTAGTGGACAAAGTCATTTGCTCCAAATTCTGCTCATGAGCTGCAGCTCCAGCAGCAAATATGCACCTTCACCGTCTTGGCAGGAAACCTCGTCTGCCAGGTGGACATCAACTCTTTCTATGCTTGGAGTTAGGACTGGAGTAAACAAGATTGCTGCTCTGGTAGATTCATGAGGCCCCCAAAAAATCTTCTGCTTTTCGTTTGCTGCTAATACTGAAGGATACAGAAGGATGGCTAAGCAACTACAACACCAGCTTGGCACTTTGCACCTGTGCTTTACCACAGATTTCTTGTGCATCCTTGGGCAAAGACTGGAATGCCACTCACCTAGTCCTAGCCATCTACATAAAGATTTAGTATTGGCTAAACTGCCAGCCTGGTTTTGTACTGCCCTACGGCAGAGCTGATATGATCTCTCCAAATCCAAAAGCATGAAGGCTCTTTGCAGGAGCCATTGCAATTTCAGTATAATGAATGCAGACACAGCACTCATAAGCCCAGCTGGATACAGGAAAATTCTTTACTGGGTACCTAAATTAGAAAGCCCCAGTACATGCTGCATTAGGTATCTAACGTAAACTAATTATCTAGGTCCCTTCTATAGACAGAGGGAAGAAGGAGGCAGTTTATTCCTCCTCAGATACTGGTTAAAGAACGATGAGATGAATCACTTCCCTGAAGTGCCTTTTTCTCTGGTGCCCTGTACAAACTCGGACGTGCTCTGAAGCGCTGGAGGACACAGTACAGACCCCGGTGCCCTGCCCTGAGGCACTACTGCCTGAAAGGATGCTTGCAGGAGAAAAGCATAGTAGTCACACTCGTGCATGGTAGCTAAAGTCGCTGCAGGACCCAAGCTGTCTATGAAATGGGTAATCTGAGTACAGACGGTTGAGATTTGATTATATGGAAATAATATACTACATCTAATAGGGGGTTTCTACCTTAAGCAGTCCTGGCTGTGAGTCCTTTCGTGCCCCTGCACTAGGGGCAGGGTGTTAAGTGCTTTTGCTGCCTATCTGCACCTCTTGGTAGTGCAGACCCTTCCCTGAACTTAAAGATACAAAAGTTGTTAATGGGAAAAGGCTGACATAACCCTATTACCGACCAAATCGCAGAATCTGCAGCTCCGACATTGCTCCGCAGGGCAAACAGGCAAAGTCAATTTGGGGCAGCTGGCTTGGGAAGGCACGAGCAGGAGGGCTCACGAGCTGCAGCTCCAGCAGCAAACATGCACCTTCACCATCTTGGCAGGAAACCTCTGTCGGGCGGACAACCACCTGCTCCAGGAGGACAACGCGGCTTTTAGCCTCTGTGAACAGAAGGGCAAAGAGTAAAAAGTTTTGAAGATTACAGTTTTGGCTCATGTAGCTTGATTTGAGCCACAAAGGAAGTGCCCAGCAGAGGGCTTAAGTAGGCCACTAAGGGAAAGAGCTGGTATGAACCACAGAGCACGTATCCAGGAGAAAGCCTGTCAAGGGAAAATGTAGGTACCATGGCCATTAAATGCAAAACCATTTAAATAAATTCTGTAAATGAATGCACCCTCAGATAGTTCAGTAGAATTGCACCAGTAAAGGATGGAGCCAATTAGTACTTTAAGTTCTCTCTTTCTAAAATTTATATGCATTAAAGGACACAGATGTAGACAAAATGCAGTACATACTAAAAGTTCTTACCAAAAGAAATGTTTGCAGAAATTGTGTTTTGAAAATACAGCAAAATCAAATAATTTGAGGATTACACCTCCCCTGGCAGCACCTGCATGCCTACCTAGAGTGCAATACACGCAGGTAGGAGAATTGGAAACTGCGACTAAGAAAAAGTGAAGCCAACAATCCATTTTCCATCCCTGAAGTTCTTGGGAGAATAAATAAACCCCTCCAAATGGTCGTAAGTGAATTAAATTGTAGTTTGCTCTTTTTTACATTGCTCATATATAATTACTTGGGCTTTTGACAAGGTAGTATATTTTTATTACATTTCTCAGTATCCTGAGGAAAGCTTAACGTTCACTGAGCACATAGAGAAGTTCCATTTTATTTTGAAGAGTCAATTATTTAGTTGGCTACAAGGAGCTTAACAGGAATCTGTGATTAGGCAGGACTCCCGTCACTGCTGCCACAGCCTGATTTTCAGACTCTTTTTTCCTTTTTCAGAATATCCGTAACTGTTGACACTTGAAGATTTTTCCATGTGGGTGGGTTGGGTATGATGTTAAACAGCTGAAAAAACTTTATTGGGAACTACAGAGCTGAAACTTGGGCTGTATGTGGGAGGTAATAGAAAGCAGGAGCTTAGTGATAACAAAGTGGTGGCACAAAGTCTGGAGCAGACCTAAGAAAATAGTAAGATTTCCTACTGCAGTTCCTCCTCTTCCCTGACCCAAACTTAAAAAACTTTGGTTTTAGTGGACTAAGTCATTTTCTCCAAATTCTGCCCAGGTACAAAATGCACTGTTCTTTCTGCTGGTGGTGAAAACAGAGGTAAAAATAAAGTGTGATTCTTGGTTTTTAATATACCTCATGATCACCTCCTCTACTATCCACAAAGGTCATTGGTTTTAAACAACACAGAATAATTACTCACCCTCCAACCTCTTTTTTTAAGGGAGATTTGTAACTGAATTTCTCATTTGAAAAGCTGCCCAAATGAGCGCTATGTAGCTGAACCTTCTGCAAAACGTAGGCCCTGAGTTTACTCCATGTTATTTTACAGAGATCTCTTTGTACCTTTTTCAGAGATCCTCTGTCCAGGAGGCAGCAAGCAGAGCATAACTCCAGCATAGGCCTATGCTCTGCTGAGGCCGCCGAGGCCCGCAGGTGCCGAGACGTGCTCCCGCGGGCCCCGGCTACCGAAGAGCTGCCTCGCCTTGCTCTCAATGCCCCAGCGCAGAGTCCAGAACAACTTCTACGAAAAGCAGCGATCCCACGCAGGAACACCACGTAACGCTTGTAACGCACGTTTGAGACACACGAATGAGACCCTAACCTGAGGCAGCCGGCTTTACGCTCATAACCCCTTCCTCGCTTGCTGAAACACCGCTGACGGAGAAGCGGGGTCCCACAGCGTGCTGCAGGACACCTTACCAGCCTGCGGACCAGGCCCGTGCAGAGCTCTTGGGGCCCCTCAGAGCAGCAGCGAGACAGCAGCTCCCGCGCCCTGTGACCGTGCACACACGTGCGCTATGGAAGCGCCGAGAGCGGCTTCACCGAGGGACGAGCGAACAGGCGCAGCCCGCCCGGGGCTGCAGCGGAGCGGAGCGCTCACCGCCCCCCGCGCGGCCCCGCCCCCCGCGCGGCCCCGCCCCCCGCGCGGCCCCGCCCCCCGCGCGGCCCCGCCCCCCCCGCGCGGCCCCGCCCCCCCCGCGCGGCCCCGCCCCCCCCCGCGCGGCCCCGCCCCCCCCGCGCGGCCCCGCCCCCCCCGCGCGGCCCCGCCCCCCCCGCGCGGCCCCGCCCCCCCCCGCGCGGCCGGCCCCGCCCCCCCCTCCCGCCGTGCCGCCGCCATGCCGGGCGGGCTGGGGCCGTCCCCCGCCGTCGCCGCCGCCGCGCGGGGCCTCTACCGGCGGATCCTGCTGCTGCACCGGGCGCTGCCGCCCGCCCTGCGGGCGCTGGGCGACCGCTACGTGAGGGAGGAGTTCCGGAGGCACAAGGCGGTCGGGCCCGCCGAGGCGCAGCGCTTCCTGCGGGAATGGGAGGCAAGTGCCCGCCGGGGCCGCCCCCGGCCGCCCCGGGCTCGGGCGCGGGCTCCGCGCCGGCCCCGCCGCCGCCGCCGCCCCTGAGCGGCGCTCGCCTCCCGCGGGGGAGCCGCGGGGCGGCGCTGGCGGGGCGGCGCGGCCGGCCGCGCTGCCGCGCGCGGTGTGAAGCAGGCCGAGGCTGGCGGGCAGGCCGCCCGGTGGCCCGCTCCTCCCGGGCCGCTGTCGTAGATGTTCCCGCCGGACACCTGCGAATCGCCCCCGGTTCCCTCGCCCGGCATCGCGGCTAGGCCTGGGCCCCAGGAGGAGCGGCTGCCTGGAGCCGCGCCCGTGGGCACGCGCGTGTGCAAGCAAGGGCCGGCCCGCCGCCCGCCGCAGAAAGGCCCGCGGGGGCGTCCCGGGCCGGCCCGTGGCGGCCGGCCCGCTCCCGCGGCCTCGTCCCGCTGCTGGCCGTCCCCGCCAGCCGTCCGTCGTCTGCCCTGGCAGCGGCGGCGTTGCGTTGTTTACGGAGATGAACCAGAAAAAGGAAAAACATGAATAGCTGTTAATTCTGTTGGTACTCGTTACCTCTCACTTACATTGCTGATTCTTGTGGTTGTATCTGTCTGAAAAGTAAAATTCCTGGTCTGTAATTCTGTTTCTCTCCTCCGGCCATCTTTTATGGGTCTTACTTTTTTGCCTTAACTATATTTAACCATATATATATAGAATAACTTTGCATGTGTATGTGTATTGTATATTTATACAACTGCATGTACAGATAATTGTATAATTATACTTAAATAATTGCATACGTATAAATAGCTTCCACATGAACTTGTTTTTCATTCTTGAGTGATGCTTTAATCTTTTTTTAGTATGTTTCCAAAGGAAACAGGTCTTCGGTGAACATTCTTCTTCTTTCCCTCTGCCTCTCCCTGTAAACCTAGCAGTGGATTTTAACCAGACATGACAGAAAAGTGGGTATCTCAGAAATAATCAGGTAGTATCAAGTCTTGCGAAAATTGGCTTAGAGGGTGATTCTCTAGTGCTTTCTCCACATAACGGAGATGTTGTAGGTGCCTGTTAATAGACCCCAAAAATCCTCATGAAAAGGAAATTTACAGATATTTCATCAGAGGAAGAAAACCTCAATTGGAGCTTGAAAAAAAGTATGAGAGACACATCTATAGACAACTAAGCTTCACTGATTTTTATATTCACTGAACTACCTCTTTGGTAGTATTTTTTTAAATCTTGATATTATTTTCCTTTCTGTGGAGTTTGTATTTAACTCTGTCTTGAGAATTGGTTAGAATAGGTAGGGTACAATGCTTCCAGATTTAGCGATAGGAGGGTAATAGGCAGATGTCTGACTCATCTCTTCTACGCACTATAACTAAAATCTTGCCAGCAGAACAGTTCCATTAGTTTTGCACTGAGATGTCAAAAATCAGTGGGGAAAATATTGCTTGATATTCTCTTTGGATAAAAGGTCTAAATATATTTTAGTTGCCTCTTGCCAACTGATAGATCCTGAAATCAGAAATTTTATATCTCCCTCTCAAATGCCTGATGCTATTACAATTTTCACTTGCAGTTTATTGTATATTGGCAAAATGTTTCTGCATCACTGCTTGCAGTTTTAACATGAGATAAGAAAAGTCACAGGTTACAATTTTCCATGCTAGAATTTTTCTTAAAAACCGTTCTTTAAAAGGAACAAATTTTTTTAAAATGATGCATCTTTGGTCACATTTGAGAAGCAAAAGGAGCGAAAATATTTTCCAACCAAAAAAGTAGATTATATGGAAATCTGGGAGGAAAAAAAAGATTGCAAGGAACAGAATCTGATGAATTTTGAAATCTTACATTTACTGCTAATAGTTATGATATGTTCAGGAAAAAAAAAACTAAGTTTAGTATCAGGGTGTGTGGATATAAAGAACCTTTCAAATACATCTCACTTCTGAGAAGATGCTGAGAGAGATTAACTGAGATGAGTGACTCTTCTCTTTCCTTTAATCTTATGTTTTGTATTCCTCCTCTCCCCCCAACCCAAATCATTATCCATTTCAAAGGTAGAATTTCTAAATCAGACACTGACATTTTTTGGCCTGTGGGATATCTTAGAATATGTTATGTTTCCCAGATCCTTGAAGACTTGAACTAGACAATATGTTATGTTTCCCAGATCCTTGAAGACTTGAACTAGACAACTGGGGAGCCTGGACTCTGGAATTAAACTTGCATTAGATAACTACAAAAGAGGTTCTAAGTGATTTTGGAGTTCTTGTTGCACCCTTCCAACAGGTCACTGTTTGGTTTCTTTATTTTAATTTGAAGTAGACTGGAGGCTCCTGAGTGGTTACTGGAAAACAACAGTGAAGCTGTGTCTGGTACTTGAAAGGCATATGAATCACAGCAGTGCACAAAGCTCTAACCTTCTACTTTATGTGTGTGAACCATCACTGTATTTCTTCCCTCCCTATTTTTTCTTAAAAAAACAAAACACACAAAAACAACAAATCCCATCCAAACTCAACTGCTACAACATTAATGCAAAGTGATATTTTTAATCAGTGCTCAGGTTTAGCCATTATTTGGGGAAAAATGCAAAAGTTGCAGCTCTGATAATGGTCTTTTGGTGTGTTGCACATGTGAAGCGTTTTTGTTCTTGACTTGTTTGTTGTGATATGCATATGCCTTAATGCATATACTTTAGGGTTCTAAATATACCTCTTCAACCCAGGAAAAGTCTTTCCTTGTGTCTTCTATTCCATGCAAGTTGTAAGTTACAAAGTGATATGATGTACCATATTACAGAAAACCAGTATTTGTGATTTTATATTTAAATATTATATCTTAATGCATATTATCAAACTTAAGATTTTAAGTATGATTGCATCAATATTGCTTAACTTTGTACCAGGACTTCAATATGAAGTGTGATCTTAATATGCTGTTGTGTATGCTTTTTGAATGAAATTTCTAATGATTTTAACATAGAACTAATTGACTTTTGTTAGAACTCTTCTGGCTGAGGTCTCAGTCAGACCTTCTGCATGAGGGAGATACCTGAGTATACTTTAATAAGTAGAAATTGTCAGGTGGGCTACGTTGCTAGTAGAAGATGAAACAGTGTAGGTGTACTGAAGGTCACTGGATGGGTTCATAGTCTGTGTTTGTGTGGTGCCTTCCTGTCCTCCGATTTAATTCCTATTTAGTTTAGGAAAATTAATAGTTTACATAGTTTCTGGCTTAGTTGGTTCAGTTACTTTCCAGTTTAGTTAACTGGAAAGTTAAACTGTTTAGTTAACTGTTGTGGTGTTTTAATAACAAGTTAGAGCTACTCCAAGCAAACTTTTTTTTTTTCCCTCAACTTTATTTGACTCAGTGCTGATTCAAGGGAACTGGGAACATTGATTTTTTATCAAGAAAATCAAGCCATGCAAATTCCCTTTGTATCTTGTGGAACATATGTTGAAATGTTAACAGTAAAATCCTGAAACAGGAGTTTATTGTTTAAAAACTAAAAAAAAAAATGTTAGAAGGATCTTAATTTTACAGTGCATTCAAGCAATTGTAACTTTTAGTACTGCTGTAGTCCTTTAATATTACAGTGTTACATTGCTGTTGGGATGAGTCCAAATCTTGCTATAGAACCTGAATATGCAATCTAGTTCTCCAGTAAGGGTACAGTCACTTTGAATACACTTACAGTGCACAAAAATACAAATGGAGCACTAAAGGGAGATTTATAAGATTAACTTTAAACAGAAAAGAAGAAAAGAGATGAAAGAGTCTCCAACAGTGTTGTCGTAGTATGTGAATGATTCTAGAAGAACTTCCATACTGCCCTTATATTTCTGCAATACCATTTTGACTTGGAGATGAGAAAGTAGATGAGAAAGGATCCCCTAGTTTGCTGTCTAGAGGAAGTGAGAGACTTATTGTTAGAACTCAGTCTTGTAGCTCAAAATTTAGGTGGCTTATCTCATTTTATGGGAAATCTAAACTGTCGTGTTTGCATTTACAAAGTATGGAAGCTATCCTGTGACTATTAAGAGTACTTAAGTAAATGAGACTGACAGATATAGTCTGCAAGTATATTTTAAATTTATATAAAAGTAGAAAAATATAAAATTTGCCTTTTTTTGTAGCATTGATGTTTGAGTAATAGTTTACATATTGAAACCCAGTGGGAAATATTAAAAGGAGCTGCAAAGAAAGCAAGCATTGTTCAGAAATTATAGTTGTTTAGGTAGCTTCAAATTAAGTATATCAATAATTAATATATGTTCCTTTCTATTTTCTAAATATTTAATATTTTAATTAAAATAATTGGCACTCGTCAACAAGAGGTGGCTGATATAATTAGATTGATAGTGATTATTACTTTGGAATGCTATTCAATTAATGTTGACAGATATGATAAGTAAATTAGTCCAACTGTCTTCTAAATCATGTGGTAACTGATGAGAATGCTTTACTTAAACACAGATAATGTTAAGATACTATTGATTACTTAGCTCCAGGTTACACGTGATACAATGTAGAATATTCAGCTAATTAATTTAAATAATCATTTGTCTTACATCATCTAATTGAATTGTTCTCCTTTTAATTTTTGAAGCCTGTCCTTACATACTTACCTTATTTAGAAAGACTAACCCTGTAGACAGGAGGGGCTGGACCAGCTAGAGTTGAGGCAGAATCATTCTGCAGAATTGCATGACATTTGCTCACATGTAATAGATTGAATAAATTGCCGTTGAAATGTTTTGGCCTCTCTTGATTCTGGAAGCCTTTTTGTAAGCTTTCAAATTAACTGAGACTGATTTGAGACCTGGCAGCTGCTGTTGTACGCTGAGAATGATGATCATTTTTTGTTCCTGATAACAAATGTACGTGCATTTAGTAAAACTCAGGTGGAATTTGCCTCTGTTTCTGCCTGGGGGATCTGGTCATTTAACCTTAGCTGCTCAAGAATTGCTTTTTTTTTCCAATTGGTATCATATCAGATATGATAGAAATAATTATCATTGATTATACTTGTTTTAAATTGCCTTGCTTGCAATGTCTAGTTTGCTGGGATGATTGTGGGATGTTCTCATAATATTTCCTAGGGCATATAGCAACTGGAATTGAACTGGCCCAAGAATGGGACATTTGGATTGCCTTATGGACTGTCTTCCAGTAAATATATAGGTTGAATAAGTTAAAAACTGCTAACTTTCTGTTTTCTGCTCTAAGTTTCAGTGAAGTACATTATATAAGTGATCTTTTCTTTGCCTGACAATGAAATACATTTTGAAAATGAAATATGATTTTAAGGTTTCTGCCATTTTATGGCTTTAACAAAAAATTGTGAAATAGGATTCGGGAGTAGTATTTCACTGTAACGTTACTGGATACTTTGGAACTTGCTTTTAGCGATATTATGGCTATCTGGATGAAAGCCTTCATATTAAGACTAAATTCCTATTGAGACTTATATATTCAGCTCTCGCTTAGAGTGTTCACTGGATATTAATTTGTAAGGACTAAATTGGAGACAATTTCCTTGATTTTCTTTGATACTTCTCAAAAGAGAGGAAATAATTCCTCCTTTTTCTGAGTGCCTTGTAGTTGTGGCTGATAAACGAGGGAGCCTGGGGCACCGAGGGAATCCGCCTGCTGCTCTGACCTGCCGCCTGGGGTGCCTGCGTTGGCGTAAGCGCTGGAACCCGCCTGTGCGCGGGGGCGTTTTTGCCTTGGAACACGCATAATTTGCTAAGTTTCCTGAAACGGCATTCATGTGTGTTGATCACTTGGACCAAAAAGAAAGAAAAGCAACGGTTGACCAAAAGGTCCCTACAGCACACTTTCACACTAACCTCATCTTAATGATATGGCTTCACTTCCATCCTTTGAGTTCTCCTTCAAGTTCAGATTCAGAAGCAGGAGTTAAGGGCTGCTTCTTTTTCCATGAGAATCCGTACAGTCTGGGAGCTGGGTCATGCCGGGAGACTTTGGGTAACCTGTTGGATACGGCTAGTGTGTGGTACACATCTGGCATAGGAAGGGGCATTCAGTATTTCTCGTACGGAAAGTGGGAAAATTCCAATTATTGAGCAGGGTGGCCTGCTCACTAGCAAGGCCAGTAAGTTGTTTTTTTTTTTTTTTTATTATTATTTCTCTGTGTGTGTTGGTGTGGTATAGCATTTGATTAACTTATTTTGTTTAGCTTTTACATATAAATGCACTGCCTTTGTGTGTGTGCGTGTACTGTTTCAATCAATAACAGTGCGGTCTAAAGTTAATGGAAAATAAGATGTAAAGGCAAATGTAAGATTTTTTGTTTGTTACAGACCTTTACTCTATTTCTCAAATTCAAAATTGTGTAAGCTGTGTCGTCAGTGTTCTTAATACTTCTATACTGTTGCTATATCATTTATCTATATATTACTGTTCGTATATATCCATATAGCTAGTCAGATGGCTGTCCCAATTGCTGTGCCTGTCTGCTAGCAGAAGTTTTTATTTCTAACTCTTTTGGCACAACAGGAAAGAATTTGAGTCATTGGGGTCACATTGGTCAGTAATGTCAGCCACTGCTGTATGCGTCACTTCAGGTTATAATAAATTGCAGGGTAGATTCCTTTGAACTGATGGAACTTTGTATAAATATGTGATGTGCAAATGAATTTAAAAATTTCGGATGATTTGATTGCTACATATCTTTGTAAAATATATAGCAATTATTTAATATTGAAAATGTGATATTAATTAAATCCAAACTGAAATTTTTTGTGGGAGTACAGCAATTTTTATTAGCTATAACACAGATTTAAAAGTTTAAATTGCTGTAGAAGTGGGATAAATCTCTAATATGCAGAACATTTTTTTCCTTATGTTTAATAGCACTTGCTTGGGAAGTCTGCAGGACCTTTAAGATTCTAAGGTATGACAGGATGTTCTCTATATGCCTGCTAATTGATACTTTCCTAATGAATACAGATTCATAGCGGGCAACATATCTCTAAGAAAATAGCATTAAATAATCAGACACTATAGAAACACAACCAGCAATGGAACATTTACAGAATTGTCATTTTAAAAGATAATTCAGGTTTCCATCTAGTGGTGGTATAAAATTTGGTCCAAATCATAGGAGATGCAGCATATGCATAACCATGCTATCTATAATATATCTTAGTACTTTTAAAATGTTATTTGAAACTCAATAAATCAAAAACTTCTGTACATAGATTATATACACAATTGCATGTAATCTTAAAAAATATATTCATAATGTTCAAGATTTTTTTTTGTGATGTGCATTCAGATTCCTGAGTATTCCTTTTATGTAGGAGATTATCTTCTCATTTGCTGCAAATTAAACTGATTCTGCTTTTTTCCACATTCCTTGACAACCTTTTCAAAGTTTAACTGAATACAGATCTATGGGGAAAAAAGGTCAATGTTTTTAAAAGTTGTCTTTAAGTTGTATGTATGCAAGCAGAAGTCTTATTAGATTTCTTGTTTCCTCTTTGACTTAAGGAAAGAGGAGGAGGGAGGAGGCAGGCATTCTGATTGCTTTGTCTCCATTTCGATATTCCAAAACTAAGTATTTTTATTATTCAGTACAGTAGAACTTAGAAAGCCTTACCAGATTTGATTTTCAGATGAAGGTATGTATCCGTACTACGTGATACTCGATGGGAATGGTCCGTGTTGAAACTTTTTGTATCTGTACTACCTGATACTCCATGGGAATGGTCCGTGTTGTAACTTTTTGTATCCGTACTACCTGATACTTGGTGAGAATGGTCTAGTGTTATAACTTTTTAGTGCCTCAAACAATACCGCTGTGTTAAGCGGAATATGAATAAGTAACTAACAAGGCCTTGGAAATCTGTGAGAAAGAGCAGCGGTTGGTTACATATAGATTCTGAGGCTTCCAGCCACAGGATCACCATGAGAAGCAGTCAACATGAAGGTCAGAAGTTGAAGAGTAATGAAATAGCGACCCCCAAAGTCAAATGTGGCCCCTGAAATAAGTCTGCACGCGTGCGCAGTATCACAGCCCAGTTATGCAACCAGGGCGGAGTTGGGCTAGACTCCCTGCACTTGTTGGCCCCATGTGCTGGGACTCCCGCCTACCACGAGTAATCATAAATACAGGAATTTTTCTGAAGGAGAGGGAGGCTGCTACACAGCAGAGGACCACATTGTCTCCTCGGGGACGCCCCAAAAGATTGTGCCTGCCGACTCTCTTTCTCACCATGCAGACGATCGGGACAAGCATTGGGGTGGTCCTTCTCGAGATTACCATTGGGTTGGTCTGTTTGTAAGTATCTACTGATAAACTGCTTGCTACTGAAGAGTGTTTGTGTGTGTGTGTGTGTGTGTGTGAGTTTGTGCTGGCTGGCCAAACCGGATGTTTGGCCCCCGGGAATCTAACTAGAACAGGATAATATCCAGATAACTGACTGACAGATCTTTTGGACTTTCTTGTGTTTTAAGGTGATGTAGTAGGTCAGGCAAACAAACTGGATGTAAATTGGAATTACAGATTTACAAGGATTTCTAGTTTATGTTTTAATGACACCCTCCTTCTAGCATTAGTTACTTGTGTAAATATTGCCAGCTTGTAGTGTTTTGTGAGCATGGTAGGTTTTGCTGTGTTTTCAAAGCATTTCCAGTATCAACACTGTAAACTGCCAACTTTCCGCAAGTGCTGTCAAGTACCGTATTTTGTAATTACTGCAATAACATTATGAGTGCTGTAATTGCATATACTGTATGGATATGCTTTTCTGTCCTGTGTAGACACAAAATTGATATTTTCTGTGAGTTAAAATGGAATCTGGAGCACTTCTAAATAACAGATTCTGATTTTTTTATTATTAAAAAGAGCATCATATTAAGTATCTACACAAGTGCCATTGTATAATTTACAGAATTTTTAAGGCCCTGAATTTGTATTTTGCATTTAAATAGAGAGCAGTACTTAAGATACTTTGATGCGTGTGGAACCATGAAAGAATCAAGGTGGTTCTTCTACAGTTCACTGTAATATGAATTCAGCTTATCAAATACATTTTCACAAGATGAACCTCAAAGTTTTGACTTCATAATCTTTAGTAGCTGCTTTATTTTAGCTGGCTCTCGTCATGGCAAAAGTTCTGGTTTAAGAGAGAAGCTACGTGAATGTATCCACAGCCATAGATCTTCTAACTGATCCTGCCGTTTATGCTGCCACTCAGTGTTTGGAATAGACTGAGCAGAAGATCTGTAAAACTCTCCCCACCCTGGCAGTAAGCAGCTAAATCAGTGCAATACCTTTTAATTTGATCTTGGTCCATCTTTCCAGAATGGCAACAACTGGTCTGCACCATGTAATTTCCCGTACTGTAATGGAATTTCTGAGTAATGTGAAATTGATACACTAGTTTTATGCCATTTTTTCTTCTTCCTGAATTATTCTATAGCTGCTACCATGATTTAGAGGAGAACTGTAACAGGTGATTGGGTCACTTCACAGTTGTCACTTTGTTCTTTTTCTGAATCTGAACCAGAACAAGCCTGGTGGAAGGGTGAGAATTTAAGATAACTCCACATCACCATTGCTTCTTTGAAGAAGTTGTAACTGAAAATATTGAATTGTATTGATGGTATTAATATCTGAACAGAATGGACCAGAGCTATTGATTTATTTTCTGTTGGTTGTCAGATATTTAGCTCGGAATCAGTGTCTTGCTATGTATCATTGCAGAGACTGTGCATGGATTACATAACTGAATTGAGTTTGTGTACCATTCAGTATATAGTAATATCAACTCTGCAATGTGTGTATTGGCAAAAGACTTCATATTTCATCGTGAATCTTTCAAACTCAGTCCTCTACTAACTAAATAAGTCTGTAACACCCTCATATGTAATTTGAAAGCTGATTTCTGAGTTTGATGGTACATAAAAGTATCTTTAGTAAGACTGCAGTTTTTGAAGTGTTCACATGATGGCAGCAAATGCTTATGTTTAACGGCTTGTTCCTGTACTAGAAAAAAGTAGGACTCTCAAGTTTTCAAATATAATCGAGTTAGAATTTTCACAGATTCAGTTTTTGTTAAAATGTATATTGAAATTCATTAAATTACTACTGCAGATTTTTGAGAAAACTTCTTAATTTTTAAAATTTACTGTAGTTTCCTCTTGATGTAGCTGTTACGGTCTCTTGTTATGCTTTCTGTTTTTGATTGGCATTGGGGTAGTTTGCTTTTTAGTATTTAATGTAGCTAGCTCTCTAATCCCCTGTTGGGGTAATGGGAACTTCTAACTCTGTCTTACCTCTCTGAGTTTTTCCCTGTCAGTCTACCTTCCAGTTCCCCAGTCATGCTGAAGTTTGCTTTTCTGAAGCTCATTACTGTTTTCCAGTTGCTCTCTCATCCTCCCTTCTTAAGAATGGTGATCTCTCATTTTGTGGTGATTTTCAGTGAAATTACTCTTCACAGTTAGATTTGAAGTTGAGCCAAGCCTGCTAGCAAGAACTAACCTAAAATAGGTATCCTTCATTAGCCTCGACTATATTTTTAAACCCAATTTGCCTGATCACATTCTAGCAGTTTAATAGACTATTAGTGCCTAAGTGTACATTTTCCAGCAGGTATTGATGTGATAAAAGCCCTTTCTTTTCTCCAGGTCACTTATTGGAATAATTCTGGGGGTTATTCAAAGTTTTCTGCTTGTTGTCTTGTTTAGGCAGTTCAACATATTTCAGCTTTTCCCTGGTACATTTATTAAGCCAGCTACTTTCTTCTTCCTGTAGTCCTAAACAGATGTATATTTCTGAACATACTGTATAGTATTTTGTTGTGTTTTTGTTTTTTCCTCATGAGTATCTGTCTTTGCAAGCTCTCATTTTATAATGTAGTTCAGTAATATAAGTTTTCCAACAAATGCTGTTGGCTCAGTGGCTGGACCAGTAGTGCCTCTGTCACTAATGTGCTTTGGAATCTGTGTGGAGATAACGTGTGTGCACTGCAGCTCCCTGGTTTTCACTTGAAGGCATCCAGTGTCTCGGCGGTAGAAGGGAGTTGAGATATGCTGTGACCAGATCCTCATCTAGGGGTCCTGGACAAAGGTCCTGCTGTGACAAGTCCTCCCTGAGAGAGGTATGAGGATACCAGGGCACAACTGGAACCGGTGTAAATGACTTTTCAGTGAGCCTAGTTTGTATTTACCAACAACAACCTTCCTTAATTTTTAAGTCTAACAGTTGAAGGTCTGCTGATCTTTCAAAATAAGTTTCAGTAATTTAATAACCGGCCAATTCTTCAGCTACAGATCTGATCATAGAATCATAGAATCAGTAAGGTTGGAAGGGACCTCCAGAGATCATCTAGTCCAACCTCCCTGCTCGGCAGGGTCACCTAGAGCATGTTAGACAGGGTTGCATCCAGGCGGGCCTTGAAGATCTCCAGAGAAGGAGACTCCACAACCACTCTGGGCAACCTGTGCCAGTGCTCCGTCACTCTCACAGGGAAGAAATTTCCCCTCACGCTCAGGCAGAACTTCCTGTGCTTCGATTTCTGCCCATTGCCTCTTGTCCTGTCACACGGGACAACTGAAAAGAGTTTGTCCCCGTCCCCTTGACACCCTCCCTTCAGGTACTTCTACTCATTGATAAGATCCCCCCTCAGTCTTCTCTTCCCCAGACTAAACAGGCCCAGCTCTCGCAGCCGTTCCTCATAGGGCAGGTGCTTCAGCCCTCAGATCATCTTTGTAGCCCTTCACTGGGCTCTCTCCAGTAGTTCCATGTCTCTCTTGTCCTGGGGAGCCCAGAACTGGACACAGTACTCGAGATGAGGCCTCCACAGGGCTGAGTAGAGGGGCAGGATCACCTCCCTTGACCTGCTGGCAACAGTCTTCCTAATACACCCCAGGATACCATTGGCTTTCTTGGCCGCAAGGGCACATTGCTGGCTCATGGGCAACTTGTCATCCACCAGCACTCCCAGCTCCTTCTCCACAGAGCTGCTCTCCAGCAGGTCAGCCCCCAGACTGTACTGGTGCCTAGGGTTATTTTTCCCTAGGTGCAGGACCCTGCACTTGCCCTTGTTGAACCTCATGAGGTTCCTCTCTGCCCAACTCTCCAGCCTGTCCAGGTCTCTCTGCATGGCAGCACAGCCCTCAGGTGTGTCAGTCACTCCTCCCAGCTTGGTATCATCAGCAAACTTGCTGAGGAGGCACTCTGTCCCCTCCTCCAGGTCATTGATGAACAAGTTGAACAGGATGGGGCCCAGTACGGAGCCCTACTGGTAGCCACAGGCCTCCAACTGGACTCCACACCACTGATGACGACCCTCTGAGCTCTGCCTTTCAGCCAGTTCTCAATCCACCTCACTATCCACTCATCTAACCCACACTTCCTGAGCTTATGTAGGAGGATGTTATGGTAGACAGTGTCAAAAGCCTTGCTGAAGTCAAGGTACACAACGTCCACTGCTCTCCCCTCGTCTACCCAGCCAGTCATTCCATCGTAGAAGGCTATCAGATTGGTTAAGCAGGATTTCCCCTTGGTGAATCCATGCTGATTACTCCTGATCACCTTCTTCTCCTCCATATGTCTGGAGATGACATCCAGAATGAGCTGTCCCATCACCTTTCCAGCGATGGAGGTGAGGCTGACCAGCCTATAGTGGCCTGGGTCCTCCTTCTTGCCCTTTTTGAAGAGTGGAGTGACATTGGCTTTCTTCCAGTCCTCAGGCACCTCTCCAGTTCTCCGTGGCTTTTCAAAGATGATGGAGAGTGGCCTGGCAACAACATCCACCAGCTCCCTCAGTACCCGTGGGTGCATCCCATCTGGGCCCATGGATTTGTGGATGTCTAGCCTGACCAGGTCTCTAATCCTTTCCTCCTCAACCAAAGGAAAGTCTTCCCTTCTCTGGACTCTCCCTCACGTCCAGGTTCTGGGATTCATGGGGGCTGCCCTTAGCAGTGAAGACTGAAGCAAAGCCGACATTCAGTAATTCTGCCTTCTCTGTATCCCTTGTCACCAGGGCCCCCCTCCCCCCCCCCCCAGTCAGTAGCAGGCCCACATTTTCCCTAGTGCACCTCTTGCTGCTGATGTATTTGAAGAAGCCCTTCCTGGTGTCCTTGACATCCCTTGCCACACTCAATTCCAACTGGGCCTTAGCCTTCCTCGCAGCATCTCTACATACTCTGACTGCATTCCTATAACTCTCCCAAGTAGCCTGTCCTCTCTTCCACATTCTGTGTACTCTTTTCTTCTGTCTGAATTTGGCCAAGAGCTCCTTGCTCACCCATGCAGGTCTCCTGCCCCTTATGCTGCACTTCTTACTCATAGGGATGCACCGCTCTTGAGCCTGGAGGAAGTGATGTTTGAATACCAGCCAGCTCTCCTGGACCCCCCTTCCTTCTAGGGCCTTAGTCCATGAGACTCCACCAAGTAAGTCTCTGAAGAGCCTGAAGTCCGTTCTCCTGAAGGCCAGGGTTGCAATCCTGCTTGTTGCCTTACTTCTTTCCTGCAGGATCCTGAACTCCACCATCTCGTGGTCACTGCAGTCAAGGCTGCCCCCAACCTTCACATCACTAACTAGTCCTTCTCTGTTGGTAAGGACAAGGTCCAGCAGGACACACTTCCTCGTAGGCTCCCCCACCATTTGCGACAAGAAGTTATCATCACTGCATTGCAGGAGCCTCCTGGACTGCTTGCGCCTTGCTGCGTAGTCCCTCCAGCAGATGTCAGGGTGGCTGAAGTCCCCCATGAGAACCAGGGCCTGTGATCGTGAGGCTGCTTCCAGCTGTCTACAGAAGGCCTCATCAACTTTCTCTTCCTGGTCAGGTGGCCTGTAGTAGACACCCACAACAGTGTCCCCCATGTGATGTCAGATGTCATACTTTAGTGATACTAAAAAGCACACCTTTGCTACTGTGGTATCAGGAGGGAGATAATTGACATAATAGCTTTCTACTCTGGTTTCGTCCTAGTGATTTGGCAGCTGAGAAGAGTCATTGCAAAATCCTGATCAGCCTCAGTAGTTGATAGCTTGAAGGAGATGGAACCTCAGTATTTAGACACAAAACTTTTTTAAAAAATAAGCAAATCTACTGAGCATGTTTGAACTGATTATATTTTGGAAGCGTATAGCTGTAGCCAAATATGAGGCATTTTCTTCACCAAAATGATAACAGATTTTTTTTATTAACACCAAATTTTGCAGAGTATGTTGGTATGTATTTGTGTTGGTATTAGATGATTCTGTTGAAGAGTAGGACTTTTTTAATAAATAAAAAAAACTATTCTACTTTTAATTCTTGGAAGTAGCTGAAACATTTAACCTGAATCTCTTCCTATTCTTTCTGTCTCTTTTAAAATGAATATTGCAATATGGCAGTCATCCACAAGGGAAATTTTAGCCCCAAAGGCTATAATCTGTCATAGTTGCAGGAACTGTGGATTGTAAAAATAGCATCATATGGGGAGTATAGCTCAACTTTAGGCTCTGGCACAAGAAGGTTGCTTTAAAATTAAGAATGTTTTAGTTTATGTTGAAATAGCTTATTTCTTTGTATGTGCTTCATTTACAGTTTAAATTTGATTTTACACTTAGAACTCATTGTAAGGCATACAGGAAAATATGGTATTCATTTGGTTTTCTTGCCCTCTTGAATTTTTAAATTCAATTGATTATTCATAGTGAAACCTGCTGCTAAGCTTTTTTAGCATCAGTTACAGTAAGTCATTTAAAGAATTTATTTAAGGAAGCCATGATATTAAGAGTTTTAATTAAATAGCAAATGTGCATCATGTCCTTAGTGGGTTACGAGGATGAGATCTCATGTAGCTGTATTTTTTTCCACTGGTGTTGTTGCTGACCTGCTAGTGAAAAGAAGTTTCATAGATAGCGTAACTGTGTCATTCTGGCAATATAGTAGCATCATTATAACTGAAAGAAGTTATGTTCTTAAGAAAAATGTCACCATGCTGTCAGTCAAGAAGAAAGTGAAAATTTCTTTGTGAATAATGTGAACTCTGACTTTTGATTGGCAAATCTGCCTGCAGATGCCACTGCTAAGCAGGAGACTGATATCCCAAAATTAACCGATAAAGGAAAATATTTGCGATAAACCTTGTTTCTAAGAAAGATTGACAGTTTGCCTGATATTGTCTTTGTTTTTCTTGATACGAATATATCAAGGTAAGAATATACTTGCAATATAAAATATTAAATAGATACATTTTAAAATTGAGCTGCTTAAAGTGTTTTTGGTTTCCTGCTGGTGCATGAAACCAAGGTAGTGAAAATGGCAGTATGTAGAGTAAGCTGCTTGTGTTCTTCAGCATTTTCTGATAGCTGTGTTGAACAGTATTTCAGCTAAATATCTGATGACCCTTCGTGAAGTTTATGTCTCAGCCTGACGAGGTCCCTCTGAATGGCAGCACAACCCTCTGGTGTATCTGCCGCTCCTCCAAGTTTTGTGCCATGTGCGAACTTGCTGAGGGTACATTTTCTCCCATCATCCAGGTCATTAGTGAAGGTGTTAAACAGTCTTGGCCCCAGTATCAGCTCCTGGGAGGGCACCACTGGTACTGGCCTCTAGCTGAACTTTGTGCTGCTTATCACCACCCTTTGCGCCCAGCGGTTCAGCTGGTTTTCAGTCAACCTCCCTATCTGCTTATCTAGCCCACATTTCATCAGTGTGTCTGAGGACTTTGTGGGAGACAGTGTTAAAAAACTTTCTTAAAGACGATGTAAACAATGTAAACATCCACTGCTCTCCCCTTATCCACCAAAGCAGTCATCTCATCGTAAAGACTGTGAGATTGAGATTTGAGAATTTTTTATTGGCATTTGTTTAATAAATGCTTAACCAATAACCCATTTGTTACTAATAAAGGATAATGTGGAGTTTTTCAGGGTTATGGACCTTATTTTTGTATCCACCCTAAGTTTTTTTCCTAGGAAGTTTTCTATTCTGCATTTTATTCTATTCATGTCAGTTTTGACTTTGATGTTGCAACAAGCTTGCCTCTCTTTGTAAAGATATTTCCTATAGCATTATCTAATGTCAACTATTTGGTATTAAGTGGCTAACACTGAATTTTGTAGGTGTTAATTATTTCCTTCCCTCTAGGATTTTTTTTGTCTGTGTGTGTATGTAGATGTAGATGTACATATGTATATAGGTACACATGCTGTACATGTATATATTAGGAGCTTAGTGCCTGTTTACTTCTTTTGCTGTTTAGTATATATGACCTTAAGCAAAGCCTGTTGAAATCCTAAGAAGATTTCAGTGAGCAATTCTAAAATTGTAGAGGCAGATCATCTTCTCAATGGACAGAAGCAGCATTGTGTTGCCTCCTGTACATAGGTATTTCAAAATATTTTTTAGGTCACCTAATTGGTAAAGTCAGTCACAACAAAACTGAAAATGTTGACCTTATTTTTCTGAATTTACTATGGCAGAGACGTCCATCATTGAGAAAGTTGTTAATCTTTCAGGTTGGAAGATGGCTAGTTGAGTGGCAGTGCCGATAGGCAGGTTGTGAATGAATTTTAAAGGAGCAAAATGAAGCATAACAAATGTTGGCTGTCTGGATTATGGAGTAGTTCCTGTAGGAAGCTGAGATTTCACTTTTAGGTTAGTAAGAAGGAAAGCAGTCCATGGAATTTGTTGTATGTTTAGTACAAAGTATACTGGACAAAATAATCAACTTTCTAATATGCTGCAGTCTTTAACAACAGTCACTAACCTAACAGCAGAAGTATGGAGGTGTTTGTTAAATTCTTTAGAGTTTTCTTGCTGTTCGTTTTGGCTTTGCTACATTGTTATAGACCAAACTTTCAAACTCCTTTCCTGAAAGTATGTTTCATTTCAGAATGACTGGTCTTTTTGAAGAGCACCTAGTACTTTTTGAAAGGGTACTCTATTAGAGCAACAAACTTGAAATCCCATAGTCACATTGTCATTTGTGCTTGGAAGATACTTCCTTTGTTTGTAAAGCAAACACATAGTACGTAAGGAGGACTGTTATGCTACTCACTTTATGTTATTACCAAGCAGAATTGAAAATTTTCATATAGAAGAAAAACTTGTATCTTGCTTAAGAAGCAAATAAATACATTTTTGTTATATTTAGTGCAACACAGTTTGACAGTAGCTTTTTATATAAACTATTCATAAGTGTCACAGTTGAGTCTGACTGGAAACTAGATAGACCAGGAAAGATGAGGAAAACAGAAAAAGAAAAGGGTGGAATTTTTAACTAGAAGTAGAAAAAGACATTACTGTGCAATAGTAAGGAAGAAAATGGTAATTATGAATGCGCCAACAATAGCTAGATACTATTTGCCTTACTAAGAAGTATAAAAAGTTTATTGTAAGTGTTGTTCAACTCCTTTACATCTAAATATGGAAGTAAATTTATACATGCACTGGAGTATTTGATTAAGAGAAAGGAGGCTGATTTTTGTAGCTGAAGAACCTAAGCATTTACCTATTTGCATCAAACCAAGCCTTTGTATTGATTCTGCTTTTCATACAACTTTCTAAAACACTATGCATAATATTCTAAAAAATTCATTAGTAATGAATTTTGTAGACCTAAAGATACCTGAACAGAAAACATAACATGTTGTTAAATCCCCGTTACTTTCAGAACACGTACTATATTATAGAGGCCTGTCTGCTACCCAGTCTTCACAGGCTGAGTGATAAGTTTTTAGAAAGAACTATCCTCATGAGAAATGTTTACCTCACAGAGGAAAATGCATCTGAGATTATTTTTTTTTTAAAAAAAAAACCAAGCAATATGTGAATAAACATTTGAGTTGGGAATGTACCTATTGCAGAGCCTAGTGGAATCTGTTAATTTGTCTGTTTGGCCTCAGCGCTGTCATTCTACATCTGTAAGTTAAGTTAAATGTACCTGGGCTTGCTTTACAGCTGGCACTAGAACAGCCCGAGTCCATGCTATTAAACTCCCTTACTGTTCAAACCAGGGTGGCCACATCCATATTGCCTGTTGGGAGCAGTCTCTGATCCATGCCAGCTCGCAGACTGCGCCTGAGAATTGTTGAGAGGAGATTGCTAATTAGCCTTAATCAAAAACCGTGCCGAGGACCACTGTAACAAATTAACAGGGGGGATGATTGAGGTCTAGTACCTGAAAGCATTCCCTGGCACCGTTTTAAGCTATTAATGTACACAGAGCTCTGACTGTCAAGTGACAGTGTGATTTTACTGTTAGATTTTCTTTCTCAACCACTGGATTTGTACAACTTTCTCTAAATTGGGAGGTGTTATCTTCAGAATCTGTGCAGATCTGAAAGGTGTTCTGAAACACAAATTTCACAAGTTCTGAACTTTATAATGTTATTCTGTCTCTGATCTGATAAAAGTGTAGCCTATAGATTTCTTTTCTTTAGGAAATAGGGTGATAATGTCCATACAGAAGCAATTCTGAATATTCTGCTCTGAAGAGGTGGAACGTATTTCCCTGAAAGAAAAAGAAAGCAGGAAAAGGTTGCTGCCTCCTCAGCCAGGAAGAATTGCCAGGCATTTAGCTCTCTGCAACATGCACCCTAGATCTGAAAAATCTGTTACTTTCATTTTCTAAATGTTTAATTGTGGTAATATTCTATTACTAATCTCTTAAGTATGTGAACTAACCAATTAAAAATTTCACTTCATTTCTTTTAACATTGGTTTTATAAATTTTCTTAGAGAAAAAGAGTTGTTTGCTATAGTATGATATATTTGGTTATTTGGTATTGCAACACTTAAAGAAAAAAACCTTAATTTCTTCTCGTATTCTTCAAAGGATAATGCAAGTTTTGTCTGTAACCTGAGATTTGCATTTACATTATTTTTACTTGAGATAGTTGACTTGCACAAGCCTTGTTTTTTTAACAGATAGATTAATAAAATAAAATCATAGAAAAACTTATATTGGAAGGGGCCCTTGGAGGTCTTTTAGGCCAGACCCCTACACAAAGCAGAACAATCTTAGATCAGGTTGTACAGGGCGTTGTCTTGCTGTGTTCCGAGTATCTCCAAGGATGGAGACTTTACAAGCTTTCTGGCTGGCCGGTTTCAGTATTTGATCACGCTGACGGGTGGATGATCACGGTGGTGGTACTATTAGATTAGTATCTAATATGAATTTTCCCTCCTGCAACTTATGCATGTCGTCTCATGTCCTTTCCCTCTGTGCCTCCAAGAAGAGTCTGTTTCCACCAAACTACTCAGCCTTCTCAGCCTCTCCTTGTGTGGTGTGTGCCTCAGTCTCCTAACTGGACAAGGTGGCTCTCCATTGGACTCTCTACAGTTTATCAGTGTCTCTCTTTGTTCTGGGGAGCCAAAATTGCTCTGATCAGTGCCAAAGTGAGGGGAATAATCACGTCTCTTGACCTGTTGGCCACTGTCTTACTGCCCAGGATGCAGCTGCAAGGGCATCTGGTCGCCCTGTGCTCAGCCAGTCCAGCAGCACATGCGGTTTTGGCCTGCAAAGCTGCTTTCTGGCCGATCAGCCCCTCTGCACTGCTGCAGGGGTAATTCCAGCCCAGGACTTTGCATTTGCCTTTGCTGAACTTCATGAGGTCCTGCTGGGACCTCATGCATCCTGCAGAGGTTCTGCTGAGGTCTAGCCTCCCGCGTTACCAACCACTCCCGCAATGTGGCATCAGCAGTGATGCTGTTTTAGCCTACTTTTAAATAAGTAGTTTCCTTCGGAAGGGGGGAAGATACTTGCATTGCTTTTAATTAAGAGATCATGAAATGTCCATTTTCTTAAATGATCTGGATTTTTTTTTGTCCTTATGCGATATTAAATGATGTACCATAAGTACCATACTGAATACAACTCTACCTCTCTTTGCCAGTAAGGTATGAACACAAATTTGTTTGTTTTTGTTTTTGATACATTTTTCTGCATGAAATTTTAAGCATTTACCTCATTAATAAAATCTGGTACAACTTTGGAAAGTTCTTGAAAAGTTGTTTCATTTTCCAGAACTTTTCTAAATTCATTTTTTTCCAAAGGTTTATCAGCCTGCTTTTAATTTTACCAGAAAAGGGTACTCATGTATTTAATGAGATTAACTGCATGTGATATTTAAGCTTATGCTTTAGTAGCAGTAGAAACATGTGTCTGATTTTGCCTCATGGCATTCAAAACCATTTTTTGATAGAATTTTTAGATGTCTTATGAATTTTTCTATCATAGTACAAAGCTTTCGGTGTTTTATATTCTAGTATGATTATAACATTACCTGTGTGTTTTATTAGAAGGGTGAACTTTTGATGGTGCATTATTCCAATGCTTATAGTAATTAGTAATAGTATAGTAATAATTCTAATGCCTATAATAATTCCAATATTTTATTTTTCAAACACAAACTGTAATTTAATTAGATCTGTCCGTGTGATATTTGCATTTTTGTTTAGAGGACATGGAGAAAAGATTTAACTTACAGTGTAACTTTCATATGTTAAGCTTTCAAATGTTAGCAGAGCTGAAAAACTTCCTGAAGTTGGATATTTAAGCATAATTATTTACAATGATAAAAGCAAGAAAGTCATAATTTAACCTTCACACACTACAGTACAAAACTACAAGCACTAGATGAGTATTGCCAAGATATATGATCACTTGCATATATTAGTATCCTGTGTGGTACATCTAATCACTTGTTTCAATGCAAGTATAACATGTCCCTTAGTACAAATAGCAAAGAATTGAAAATCATATTGTATTGATTTGGGCTCAATGATTTGTTGTTCAGTTTATATATAAATGTAACTACACAGATGTGATATTGCTTGTATTTAATTTCAACAATATGTTTAACATGGTTTAGTTTATCTGATTTTATATTATGACACGAATCAGACATAGAGATTACAAATATGGCTGAAATGAGAGTTAATGTGCTAGACAGTATTTAGCATAATTCTGTTGGAAAAAACTTCATGGCACTTAGCAGTGGCTTAGAAGCCCATAAGATACTGGTTGTGAATGTTGTCTGCATTGTTATTAATTTTATTTTTTTTTTTCATATATTTGTGCGGTTTTTTTTGCACAAATGTGCACTGTTAATATGCAATTGCAGTAACTAGTATAGGTAGGAAGAAGCTAAGCAAGCAAGTTTGTGTAGATTTTTTTTCTTTTGAAAATCAATTCCATGGTATCAAAAAAATGTGGTTCCTGATGATGTCTTTCACAGCATTGCAATTTTAGGATGCATTAGCTGAATTGATATCTAACAGGGGTTCTTTGAATTTATTTAGTAGCCTAGTAGAAAACATGCCCCAGAGTGTAATAGATTTACCTGCGATATGAATAAGCACTTTAAATTCCTTTTGTTTTGTTTTTTTCTTTTCGACCTTCAAATGTTCTTGTTGTATTGTGTTACCTGAAGTTCTCATGACCCCTTGTACTATTTAGCATATTTCATTTGTTGATTAAAGCTTTCTGGCCAGTTATATATCAGTGGCACATACAACTATGTTAGTTGCCAAAGGTCTCATTTTTCCAGAGTACTGTAACTATTTTTGTTTGTTTTCACTTGTGTTTAGATCGCTTGTAGGCAGCATTTTTGAAGGGAGATGGGATACTAAAGATCTTTCAAAAGGGTATGATAATTTTGACAGTAATAGTGGCAGAACTTTCTCAGGGAAATTCTACACCCACCTGATGAAATAAAAAATTACTGCACTTGGTTCTGGAAAGGAAGATATTTTGCAAACCCACTGATTTTTAGAGCTGCTCATATAGTGGATATAACTAGCAGTTCAGCAGAGATGAAGAGATCTGTTTTGTGTTTTTCTCATAGATAAATGCTGTAGAATATAAATGATCCCATTTTTTTTCTGCCTTCCCCTTAAGAAAATGGAAAAAAGACACACAAGGATGTACATACAAGCATTTATGTTAGCTTTTTAGAGATTTTGTGTTTCTATAGCTTAAGTCATCTGTAACAGAATAAAATGTTTGACATTCTGTACTCCCTTTCAAGCTTAGAAGTGCTTGAAACAGATCTCTAGGTAAAAATGAACCCCAGAGATTGAAGTCATGCTTGATAGTTCCTTGTGACAGAAATTCAGAAATTAGGTAGTCATTAGCAATAGCCCCTCTCCCGTAACTAAATCTGTGATATATAATCTGTTAAACTGAAATGAAACAATATCTGTAAAAGATGTGTTGTCATTAGTTCTTCCATCTGTTGTTATCTATCTTAAACTTTATTTTAGGAGAGCTTGGTGCATTTTTGATAGAATGATGGAACGGCAGATCTTGCTAACTGGGACTTCATTGCTCTATCAATGTGATTTGGTTTCTGATAGATACATTGCTGACTTTCCATTAAAGATAAACAATTGTGTAAAAATAAAGATAAGAACAATTGGTCTTTTAATGTCTATCTTTTATATAGAGAAGTCTTTGTTTCAATGTTTTCCTATTTTAAGAAATTAAAAAGTCATGTTAAGAGATGTTATATTTTGACATAGACAAGTTATATTTTGTTTTGTTTTCTAGGGCAGCAGACAATAGTGCAGGATAGTCCTTTGCTGTAATGGCAAGTATATTTTGTCCTCATCATTTATGTCTGCTTTGGACCAGGTGGATGCTATGGTTGAATTTATTGTAATGCATCAGCTTACGTACTGGAGATCCAAAGGGAGCTGGGTGAGCTGCGGAGCGGAGCGTGGTCAGGGCACTGACGGGTGCCTGGCCCAAGGCAGTGGGACATTGCTGTCCTGCAGTGCCAGCACAGTCAACGTCTAGTCCAGGGGGACAGCTCAGCTAGTCAAGTCAGCTCAGTCCACAGGTGGGATTTGGTGCAAAGAACTAATTATTCCCTTCTACTCACTTTTTTTCTGTGAAATACGTAGGGCAGGTACTGGGCTTGTGGAAGAAGCCCAATGATCAAGTGCCTTCCACTGCACCACTGTGGCCAGCACTCAGGTGTGAGCTGCCACAGGCCTGTACTGGGTGAGGAACAGGACTGGAGCTGTGCTTGCCTGTCAGGTCTTCCAGTTACTGGTGAGCAGAAGGAATGTGTGGCAAAAGTGGTTTCCACCACATCGCTGAACAGACTTGAGTTTGACCTGTCTGTGCTCTCCCCTGGAGCGAAGGCTTTGGAAATGCATTGGGAACAGTGTTAGTTGAGTGTTTTTGGTTTTGCTTCTTTTTTTTTTTTCTCCTGACTTAGCAAGCATGAATCTTTTCTACTCATTAAGGCTCCATTATTTGTCGTTTGTGTATTTCAAAGGTAATCATGTCTGTGTGATATGTGATGTAAATATTATTCCAGATTATTTGACCAATGTATTTAGGCAATTTATTTGAGATTTTTTTCTTGTAGCTGTCTTGGCTAAGTTTTTAGTGCATCCTGTGTCTAAATCAAAACAAACAAACAAACAAACAAACAAAAAAAAACCAACAAAAAAAAATCAGTAGCCTAATTGGGAGTTTATCTCAAATAGATAGCTCTAAAAGTCATCCTACTGAGTGGAGAATGAGACAGGAGGTCATCATGATACATGCTTGTTGTCAGGTATGTACAAGACTTTCTTTTCTTGATTTATTTTTTTGCTTGACTAGCAAGCAAAAAATCATTAAAATGTATAAAAATACGCCCAAACTTGAATTATTTTTAAAACAGAATTGAATTGCTTTAATTAAACAAATTGAAACTTGTTTTAAAGGCATGTAAATATAAGTCAAGGTAATTCTTTAATGTTGAAAAGTCTTGAAACACAAATGAGACCTCTTGGACAGTTTAATATTCTCTGACCAGTAGAAACCTTGAGGCAACCTTTTTATTCACACTATCAATGGATGGTGAGTAGAGATTTTTACAGAATTTGTGATGCAGTCTATGTGAAAAATGTTCTCTGCTGATCATCAAGTACAAAAGAGAAAAGGATGTGTTTAATAATAAGTATAAAATAAATACAGCAGTTTGTCATTCATTATTGCTAATGATAAATATATCACTGTATTTATGTGAAGAAATAATCTGAATGGATGCAGATCCAATAAAATGGTACCACGTAACTCAGAGTAAAGGTAGTTTATCTCTGGATTTTTCAAAGTAAAACTAATATGCTGCACTTTCCATTTTGATCTGTTCTATGTGGGTTGTTTCTACTCCAAATATTAATCCTTTACCCAAAGCTAAAGAACTGAATACTCAGCTATAAAACAACCTTGGAGGCTGGCAGCAAGAGAGCAGAACTAAGCAAGTTTGACCAATCTTAACATTGCACATTTGTTTTTCTGAAAAGTTTATTTGAAATTTTCCTGACCCCTATGTTTCCACATTCTTTTAAAGACATGGATATTTTTTTTGAGATGTCTTAAGTTTTTGTTAATTGAGTGTGCATTTCAAAGTGAAGTAAGTATGGTTCTAAACTATTTGACTTATTTGATTTCTCTCCCTGTCTTTCTTCTGCCATCTGTTTTTCCTCTTATTTGATAGTTCAGAGCAAAAGTACTTTCACTATGGGAAAAACTTCTATGATAGTAGAAACACAATGAAGGAGCAGGACAAGATTTAGATGAGTTCCCTTTGAAGCATATGTTGTGAAGAGATGACAGAGCAACAGGTTGCTCAGGTTTGAGTTTTGTATATATTTGATCTCCACAAGAAGAGTACAAAATATTTTACGGTGTTTTTTCAGAAGTGTTCTCAAATTAGTTAGTTTTCAAGTACTTTTCTGAATTTCAAAACTTGTTCAGTATACCAGTGAATCTTCCTTTTTTTTTCTTAATACTTTCAGACTTCTACGGTTTCTGTGACATGCATTTTTTTTTGAATTTGTAGGCAATTAAGAGGTTTTTGTTTCTTTTTTCGATGTTTTGACATTAACAATACATTTGTTTTCTTCAGTTATCTTCTGCGGATATTCCTGAAGTAGTTCAGAGATTACATTGAAATCTACAGACTGCAAGTTACAAAAATCACTGGCTTGATACACAGTGCAGATTTAATTTTTTCTAGCAACTTCTTGAAATCAAAAAATGTAGAATTGTGTTGGAATTATATTTAGAATAGTAATTTGTCACTCACAGTAGGTGTATTACTAGAGGGACCAAGATGAGACTGGTCAGGCTTTGGGATGGACGTTGACCCAGTATTTTCTGTTGCCAAATTTACTTTCCTAAATTACTACAGGATGAATGCAGACTCCCAAGTCCCCACATCAAACAAACAAACAAACAAACAAACAAACAAACAAACAAAAAAAACCAAAAAGACCCCCAAGACCTACAGGAATGAATTCCATTTACTGTATTGGAACAGAGATCCTAGAATATGTTCGGTTGAAACTGAGGAAGTTTCTTTCTGTCATGACGGATAGGTCTGACTTCTAGACTAATGACTTTCTGATTTGTTTATTAAATATCACCTATGATTTTTACCTAATTAATTCAAAAACATTTATTCTACAGATCCAGTAAAGTCAAAAACCCAAAGAACGCTCAGTAGAAAGAACTGTTACTTGTGAAGTCAGTGAAATCAATGCAAGATGCCTATTTGCAGGTTAAATTTTTGTTTAGACTTAAGATTTTCTACTTTATTGTATTAAAGCTTTTGGCTCTAATAAGTGTATAGGAATATGAGCAGCGGAAAAATAATACAGAGTAGTCTGTTTTCGGATATGTGTATGTTTGAGGAGCTTCATTGGATAGAATTGAGCAGAACTACACATATGGAAGATCTTTAAAGTGTCATCATCTGGAATAAGTTACCTTTTGCATGTTCTTGGTTATTATGTAGTAGTCTGGAAATGAATGTGGTTGTTCTGGAAACAGGTTTTAATTTCTTTCAGCAAATATCTAGATGTAAAATTGTTGTCTTCCTTGAAAATCTAGAAGCAATACTTCCTGAAAGAAAAAAACATTAAATTTAAGAAGTTTTTCCTTTATTTAAAGAACAGATACAGAAGACTGTAAATGATGTTTGCATTGTGTGCTTTAATTATAGTTGTGTGATTATGTTGATAAAACATTTTTTGTTTAACATGAAATGTCTGTAATTATTGCTTGTATTTGTCTAGGAATTTTCTGCAGTAAAGCACTTCACCAAGATTTTCTGGTTTACTGTTTAAATAGAAAATATTATAATATAACTATATTGAACAAGTATGAATTCATTTTTAGGAAAGAAACTATCCCTTCAGGTCTTTTCCCTTGCCCTGTTTTAAATTAACAGCAGGTGATAGAACCTTGTATTTTGCATGAAATGATAGCATCGTATTTGCCAGACACAACATCAGGAGTAGATGAAAGTGTACCGGAGAGGTTTTTCTATTAGCCAAAGAGCTGTCATACACAGCACAGAATGTCAAAGCAAGTTGGAAACTGAATCAAGAAACAATCATCTATCTTTATTAGGATTTGTATAAAGATATGAAACAACGTTCCTGTAAGAAGTTAAATAACTTTTCTGATCTATTGCATGTTTGTTTACTCACAGAAGTTTTAGTATTTGTTATTAGTGACAGTGTAATTTCATTATCATTTTTACAGACAGAAAATTATTCAGCCTAGAGCTTTGTTTTGTTTGTAACTGTATTAACTTCAATGGGTTTTTAATGTGTTTCCTTTAAGTATTTTTGTCTCCAGTACCAATTCAAAAGCCTCTCAAACACACTAATACCCACTTTGGTGAAGGACTGTCTTTCGTGAAGTAGCCTTTTTAGGAGGAGTTCACAATTTGAATTATATATTGAATTGAACTATATATGTGTTATATAATGTGTCCAAGGATAGAGGACCATCAAGTGATTTGCTGAAGCCATTGGAAGCCATTTGTGTGATCATCTCTTTCATCCTTCCTCCCATCTGTTAATCTATCCCGTTTCTGATACTGTGTCTACATTTCAGATTCAGCTGTCTTTTCAGGGCTTGATCATTTTCTTTTTTTCCTAAATGTTATTTTTTCCTGCAAATATTTTCCAATTTTTCTTTTTTCTTTCACTAAAGCTGAAGCTCAAGCTTTCTGTTTAAGGCCTGATGTGATGCTTATTAACATAAGTGGAAAGGATCTTAAAAACTATGGCTGTTATCAGACGAAGTAAAAAGCTTTTAGTGACCTAGATTTTGGCCCTGATGTACAATATTGACGTAAGTATTGTGCATCCAGAAATAAATGATTAATCACAGCTTGTTTTTCCGCAAATGACAGGAAAGTTGCTCTGATATATTGTAATGCTGTTGTGCTCCATTCTTTACTTAGTAGAATTGATATATGTTTACTTTGATGGTCAGGCCACAGACTTTCCAACTTTACCTCAAATTATGATCTCATAAGTCTTGCATGGAAAAAGGACATTAAAATAACATATTATTTAAGCTATAAACAAAACTGAGTTGATCCTTGAGCTTTTTCACATTCCTCTAAATAAATGTCATTCCTTCCAGTTTAACGATATTAGTAAACTGTGTTTAAAAAAAGTAGTCCATTTATACCTTCCTGATCAAATAATAATTCTCTATGCTGATTACTAAGCATTACATAATTATATTCTGTGGCTCCATTTTAGCTAAACAATTTCTCTTTCTCCCCTCCCAAACTACAAACAAGCAAACAACCAAAAATAAATCCTTATATGGTAAGAGTTATACACATACTGTAACTGTACATCATTATGTTACTATGTATCACTACCCTAAAGTTTTGGTTGGTATCACATATTACAGTATCCTGTTTGAATCACTTGGAAAAACGTGATATTATTACAGTTCTGATACCTTTTACTTTCAGATCAACTTTTAGGAAACTGAAATTTTCTGGTTATTCCTGTTCTTTACAATCCAGTAACTTTGTCGTGTTTTACCCTTTTGTATTTTAATTAGAAATGATGACATGATCTTTGATCCTCAGAAATTAAAACTCTATGAAATTCAAAGTATTCTAAGGATAAAAAGGGTACTGGAACTTTTTTCTTCTTTTTTTCCATCTTGTGCTTCGGCATGCTGCCAAGTCTGACTTCAGCAGAGTTACCCAAAATGATACGAATGCTGGGGACAGAGATTACAGATTCATTCATGGAGTAATGGTATTTTGTTGCTGCTTTAACTAAGGATGAGATTCACTTTACCATCTAAAAGTGTGAAAGTTGCTTGAAGCCAGTACTCTGTAGCCAGTGAGAGATTTAGATGCTTTCAGAATGATGAGACTCACCAGAGGATGGTTTTATCCCCATCATCACATCATGCTAAGGTAGATAGAAGTTTCTGTCACTCAGCATAAAGACAACTTAGGTCTCTACCTTCAATTTGACAAGTATCTTTTAGATTTAGACAATCACATTCTAAATACTACAATATCCCCTTAGCTTAAAACAGTCTCTACAAATCCCTTCTTCTAAAAATTAACTAAAATACAACAGAGCTCATCCAGGTTACTTTTCACACAACTTGTTGTAGAGCTTCTCATTAATTCCCATGTGTTATGTTAGAATAGGTAGGATTTTATTTAACATGTTATTTTTTGGGGGGGATAAGAGATGTAACCCATAATGAGATGGATTCTGCGGTGTGATACAACCCCAGTCCACACTTGTGGCCTTGAAGGAGGCATGAAGAACTACTTTGGCCTCTGGAAAATCATGTAATTTTTATACCTTTTGTGTTTTCCATTTATGCCTGAAAGAATTCCTTTGTGTGCTGCTCTGCTTTGCCCATTTTTCCATTCCTTTCTGGAGTGCCATCATACAGGCTATCTCAGCAGAAGAGCAAGGATGGCAGCAGTGGGTTAACTACTCTCCTTTATCCCCAGGCTGTGCTTTATCCCTGTGGGGATTCCCTCTATCTGATTGCAGGTCTTATTCTCACTTTATGTGCTCAAACTTGCAGTTTAACATTCTTACAACTGATCATATAATCTACTCAGTCCCCTCTCCCTCTTTTTTTAAAGTGTTCATGTTTTTATGTATAGCAAACCTCTGAATAAAACTTAATTATTTAATATGTTAATCTCTGAGTTTTGTTTATCTGAACTCTTATCAAGATAGCAAATATCAAGATTGCTGAAACTTGAATGTAAAGAAACAGCAGATTTTTTAGCATGTTTGGAGAGAGTGCATCTTATTCTTTATGTCTAAGGTGACAAATAGATTTCAGAACAGCAGCATTTATTGCTTTCCATGGAATGTAAATAAGTCATAAACCAAAACAACAATCAACTATACAAAGTTTTGGTTTTTTTTAGTGTAGGCAGAAATTTTGTCCCCAAAACAGAAATGAACATCCGTACACTTCATGCTCTTGTATTTTAATGGTTGTTTAGGAGATGCCTGTGAGAGTTAGTCTGGCTGAAAAGCTGCAGCTAACGTGATTGTCATTGTTATGCAGTCGAGCTGGCCACAATCTGGTGAGACTTTTGCTGTATGATGACAGAGTTTGCAGCTGCAAGTGAACAGTTAATTGAGTTTGTAGCCTGTAGCATAGTCGCTGATAACCTGTGCTTCAACAGCAGTTGTGCTTTGCTCTCTGCCCTTAGCCAAAGAGCTTGAGTTGGCACTTAATCTGAGCTACAGAGGTTTATGTGATTGCAGGGAGGATTAGAATATTAAGTGACGGCTAAAGATGAGTTGTGGTGAACACAGGTTAGAAAATCTGTTGCTTATATTAGTTGTTGCTGCCTTTATGGGCTGCAGTATTGCCTCAAATCTCTGACTTTTCAACTATGGCTACTTTAGCCCAAACCACACTCTTGAAGGGCCATGTTATGGCTTTCTTTGATGCCTACATGCTGGAAAATCTTTATTTTTTGAAACTAGAAAGCTTGGTGTTACTGTGCATAGCTCTGCCTCTTTCAGTAAGTATCAAGTATTTTGTTGATGCTGAACACACGGAAATCCATACTGCAGCATTGATACTAAAGAGTTAATAAAGGATAGTAAAAGAGATACAAGAATAAGAAAAATTAAGGAAAACTGTTGGTTTCTATCATAGATAAACTTGTCACTACTGTTTCTTCTTGTGTATGTACTTGTTAGATTTATAGCTTAACCATATTTTTATGAAGATTGGCATGTTCCTAATGCTTTATTATTAATGGAGCAAGACCCATTTTTAAGGCATTATTTTTGACTTGGAATGCAAGTGTTATTTATTATATTAGAACTGGGACACTGGACAAAATATTTGGTCTCATACCAAATGGATGTTGGTGTTCAGATCAGTATAAAATCCTGTAAACATTTCTCTGAAAGATTAGAGCATAATCTTTGTGAGATTTCCCTCTTTTGCTCTCTCTGGAGTCAATAATTTTTTTCTGAAAGCGTTCAGCATTAACCACTCTACTCCCAAGTTTTTCCGTGGTTGGATGTGCATTGGATGCCTCAGAATGAGATTCATATCTTCATGTTTTTTCACAGCAAATACTATTTTATGTTTCCGTATACAAAACCCTAGTAATGCAAACCATATGTCATTATCTGGTATCATTCAAATAAGATTTGCTGAGTATTTTTAAAAAGCAGGAGGAAGACTTACTCACCACTTTTTATATTATTAATTGTTATTAAATGATCTTGGTGTGTTCTTTATACAAACAAAGATGTCTTGAAATTTGCTAATAACTTATTGTTCATGCTAGACAATGCGTGACTTCAGATAGCTGTTTGTTCACATTAGGTGACTAATTTGACCGAGTAATTGTATTTTATACATTTCTTTTATTAAATTGTTTTAATTTTTTAAGGATGGTATGTAAATTGTTATGTATGTGTATGTATGTGAGTATATGAAAATGTACTCTGAAATAGTATATTAAATTGAGCTACAGTGGTGTTAGAATATTCCTGGGTGCTATTACATTTCTGGATACACACAGAGCTTCAGGTGAACTATGTGAAGATGCTTTAGTATTTCATGAGGTCTGTTTCCCACTTAATGACTTCTATAAAGATTTCATTTTTTTATTGATGCTTAAGTAATTTAATGAACAAAATAATTTTGCAGTAAAAAGTACAGTAAATCAGTTTCAGAATTCTGGTTGAATATACATATAATAAAAATACTTCTAACCTATCTCTGTAAAATAATAAGATTAGGTTGTTTGCTGCTAGGCTGTTTGTTTGATGTCATTGCTTCTTCGTGCTGCAGTCCTAGCTGTGTGTGTTTGATTTTGCTGCTTGTTACAGAACAAGATTTTGAAATGCTGCAATCTTAAGTTACCTTCCAGTGACCAGTGAGGGTGGCCTGCTGAGCCATGCAAGTTTTTTGATATCACCCTCAGAAAATCAGTTTAAAATAATTCTCCTTTTGATAACACTTTTCAGGGCCTGACTGTGCCCTGTTTATTTGATGTCTTAGAACAGCCGCTCCTAATCTGGCCCCAACAGTGTTGTTGTTTGATCAATGTTATTGTTAATTGACTTCAAGTGAATATGATCTTTTGGAATAGGTGAATATATTGGTTTTATACTTTAACTGCTTGCAACTTAGGAAATGATAACTTTTAGACTTTTCTTAAAAAATCTGGCAGCAAAGTAAATCATATAGTTAGTCATTGTGAGTAGATAAAATCATTTTGACTTTTTTACCTAAATGAATCATTCCTTTAGAAAATTTTGTTTTGAGTGAATGAAATGTAATATTCTGCATGTTAAACCTTCCTTTGAGGAGAACCCCCCAAAAAATAGAGATGATTACTGTTCTTCCCAGTGCCAGTGGGCTCTTGAGTTTCCCATAGAATTTATTTCCAAGATTAGTAAAGCAGACATCTATCAGCATTTACTGGACAGCAGTCTGTACAGCTGGCAATTACAGAATGGCAGTTTTGTGTGTGCGTTTTCTCATTTGTTCTTCATCTATTCTAAACTTTGAAAACAACAAGGCTGGCTCTCTTTCTGTTATATCTGCTATTATAAAACCTCAAATGTCACCCATGCCTGTACTCTTTTGATAAATTCATGCATTCTGCAAATGATTGTGAACTGGAGAGCAGAAAAAACAGTGCACTTAATTCAATTCATTTATTTTATATAACAGTATGAATTTCTCAAAGAACAACAATTTATTAAATACATTAATAGCCCAGATTTTGTTAGTTCTTGAATTGGCTTCTTCAGCAAAGAAAATGAGATATGCTACTTATTTTTTTTCTCCAGTATTCTTGTAAGTGCTGAAATACGTTTTTGTTGGTGTGTCACTTCTTTCTGGTAAAATGAGATGAGAATTTTTCATTTTCTGCTAGGAACCAACCAAAAAATGGAGAAAATGAGATTATAATCCATTTCTTTGTGTCTGGATGCAGGAGTTGGTTAGAGAAGCCTTTGCTGAGATAGGGCGTATCTGCTTTAGTGACCACCACTTCTGAAATCTATGTTCCTTAACATTAATGCTTTGTGAAATGTGATTTTTTTGGTGTTAAGTTAAAGAAATAAATATTGTGGATTCATTGCCAGTAATTCACTTGATATTTTGGGAGTAGATGATCTTATATCCAACTAAAGGTTTGTAAAATTATAACCTGTCTTTAAAGGGGCTTCATATTCTAGTTATTTCTAAGTACAATAGCCCATGCCTGCAGCAGTGGCCATGGGCTAGTTCCCAGGCTGGTTATCCTTAACTGGGGGGAGAACGTTTCTCCTACTGTAGAATTTGAGCTGCTTGGACTTTGGATAGAGTGTTTTTCAGGTTCTCCCTGGACCAGGTGTTACCTGCTTGGTTGATTCCCTGAATAAGTTGGGAGTTTCATGTTGCTGGCTTTTGGTGTTGTTACTGAATTAAATGCTGCAGTTGTTGCTGTTTGGTATAATGAAGGGTTTTTGTTTTGTTTGTGTTTTTTTTTTTTTTTTTTTTTTTTTTGAAGTTCACAGCTTAAAAATCAATACTGGTTGGATTGTTCTGTGTAGAAATAGCAGATAAAGTGACACGGAAGAGTTTGTGTGTAACATGTCAGTGTATTACTTGTCTGCTGAAGTCTTCAGAAATCACATTTGTCTCACTTCAGAAGAAATTCTGTAAATTGCAAAGTTGAAGACTCTTTGAATCTGTTATTTTATTTTATTTTTTTCCCTTGTTACTTTTTGGTCTTTCAGTCATCAGGAAAATGCTGTTCTCAGTTCATCCAGAGCCTTGGACCTATTCTACCATAGGGTAATACCATTGAGGCCCTAGAATATACTCTAGGGATTGACTGTAGTGTCATTCTTCCGGAATACATATTTAATGTGAAAAAGGGACTGGTGATATGGGAAAGAATCACAGCATTAGGAAATGCTTTTTACTATATTATTAAGTAGCTTTAATCTAAAGTTCAAGTGCTATAGATATTTTTAATGGAAATGGGGACTCAGTTTGGTTCAGCTGGTATTAATAAATATTTAATTGTGTTTTCCTCCTTCAGCTTTATCTATTTTCTTAAAAAACCCCATATATTAAGCTTCACAGTAGGATTGCTAAGATCTTCCTGACTTCAGCGAAGATTGATGTGGCATGTAAACAGTATAGTGTACTTAGGTTATGTTTGTGATGAAATTTATCACCTGCTCATGAATAATATAGACTCTATTGGACATACAACTGAATTACTGGCTTTGGTAACTGGCTTAACATAGTTGGCTTCATTCAGCTGAAAATCTGAAATGGAAATGATACTCATATCTCATTGCTAAAATCTTATGCTTTTTCAATCTTCCCTGTATTTATCTTTTATTTTTTTAAAAAAAGTATTACCGTGTAACACAGTTATTCAGCACCATTTTTATACAGATTACAGGGTTTTTTATTTTTGATTCAATTTTTTCTGTTGTATTCAGAATTACATTTGAAACTCTAAAGTTGCCTTTAAAGGATACCTTGCCAAATAGGAGTGAAGCCTATATTTGTTCAATAAAAATGCAGTTTTGGAATTAATTTGTTAATTGTGGAGTTGTTTTTTAGGTTTCGCTTAAGGGAAGATAAACTTTTAGGCTCCCTTCTGGCCTGCTGTTTAAGTGTATGCTCAACTTCTAGACAACTGAGTAGGTTCACAGACTTGAGAGAGTACACATACTATATGACTTTTGACAAATTCACTCATTATATCACTTTTTTTAAGCAAACCTGAGAGCAATATGTTGTGAGAGATGAGGCTGCTGCAGCAGGAGGTTGTTGAGCAGAGGAACCAGTGAGTGCATAGAACGAAGTCATGTTGATGCGCGTTGAACACAGAAGTGTCAGCGTTGGTGCTGTTAGCTGAATTAAGTTTCCAGAACCGCTGTCCTTGCAAAACCTTGAGTGTTGCAATTTAGATAAGTCATAATTGTCAAAGATTGCTCCAAAGTGGTGAGAGAGCAATTTTCAAATGGTGCCCACATTCCTGGTATGACCTGTTAGCCACTTCTGTTTCTGGCTTTAAGAAACTTCTTCTTTTATAGTGGCACTCAGTCTGATGTGGATTTAGTACATATTGACTATTTTGTCTATCCATTGATCTGAATGCTGTTATTTAAATAAACATGATACGAGTCCTTCTTGTTTTAATGAGATTAAAAAGAAGTCTATAAAAACTTACTCTGTGTAAACACATGTTTATAACTATACAGAGTTTTCCCCTTTGGGAAATGAGGCTTGTAGTCTGAAGGCACCTGTCTTTGAAGCTCCCTCTTATTCTCCTCTAATTTTTAAGTCTGGTGACCAATTTCTTCCAAAGCTGGCAGAGTGACAGAAGTCTCACAGTTACTGAACTCCTACAGTCTTTGGAAAAAATCAGTGGCTAGCTGCAGAAGATCGTATGAGTTCCCAGAGAATGAGCGAGTGGTTGGGGAGAAAGGCTTTAGGCCATAAAGAGGATAGATAAAGATATTACACTAAGATTCCTAGAAAATCAGGGCTAGGATGATGTAAGGATTTTGGGAGCATCTGGGATTACTGTGAAGGACATTAGTAAGGATTCATTCACGTATGGGGTAACATCTGGAGATGGCTTGTGTATATCCCTTTGAGCTCTACAAAGATATGTCTTAAAAGATCAAAGCGGAGCTACCCGAGTAATTTATCCTGTCCAAAGTGAAGTCAGGAAAGTTATACTCAGAAAAGCAGCTAATCTGTGTGTTTTAAATGAATATTTGCGATTATTGAAGTCAGCGGGAATGAAGCATACGTTTAACAACTTTCCTAATCAGAGTTAGAGAGTAAGAGCTTATCAAATCATATGATTTAGAGTTTAGTTTTATTTATAAAAAACATATTTGCACCAGAAGGCATTCAAGTGATCTGTAGTGAGTGCAGTTTGCTGGACACAGTGTATTGTCAGTATTCAACCTGTTAAACAACCAGACTGCAGTGCTAAGTACTGTGTTGTAATTTTCTGGTATTTTTAGTATAGTTCATTTAGATTCCTTTTTCTAATACTGCTTTTCCAATTTTCTTGGGTTACAAAGTGAATTCTGCTGATATTTTACTAGATAGAAGCTGAAATATTTTACTAGCTGTATCTACATAAATACATTTGATCTAGAACTAAGTTTTGTTTTTCTGTAGTGGTACAAATATGACAAAATTTGCAAGTAAATCTTTACATATGTAATGTATGTTTTAAATTAGCTACTTAATTTTAACAAGAGATATTGGAGGTGTCTTTCTGGATAGCTTTTCTGATAACTTTCCTTTTTACAGAAGGTGTATATTTTGTCATTTTGTACTGATTGATAAACTATGATAGAAAGCTTTGAAAGAGTTGGAATAGTACTACAAAAGTTGACCTAAATCTTGCTTTTATCATTTTTGTGACCTTTATTTTCCTTCCTCGTTAGAACTATGCAGCACTGATATGGCAACAAATTAATGAAGACAGACAAAACTCAACAGAAAAGACTGTGTTTGGAATCCAGCTCACGGAAGAGAAACTTAATGACTTCCGTGATGAACAAATTGGACAGCTGAAGGAACTGATGGATGAGGCTACTAAACCTAATAAGCAGTTCACCATTTCTAAGGACTCAGAACACAAGAACTAAAAGGTTTTTAAATTTGCTTTAATACATGCAGAAGTATTTTGAAACTTCCTTTCTCAGTTGGACTAGAATGTGTTTTCTGAGAAGTAATGGGAGATGCTGATGCCATAACTTTTTGTCTGAAACTGTCTAGATACCTGATTTTTTCTGCAAGAATAAATGTTAAAATGTAATAATCATAACAATTTTATGTTAATTGCAACATATTTCCTCCTAATGGGAGGTGGAGACTTGAAGAATTTGGTAAAAATAAATTGATGTTTTAAAAATAGAAAGTTTTATTTTTAATCTTAGCACCTGTGAGTGGTTACCTGTGTATCGTTCTCTATCTTAATGGAAAAGATGCACCTAATATTTGTTTTCTGATGTGGATTCAGTAGACAGAGAATAGAAGTATAATACTAAGTGAGTTCATTTTGGTGGAAAGAAACAAGCAATATTAGAAGACTCTGCTATTGTTGAAATTGAAAGCTGTTTTTCTTCGTGAGTTTTATTGTGAAGTGGGCTTGTAAAAGATATAGTTCATTATTAAATTCATTGTGAAGGAAACACTGGTTTATGAAGTAAACTCAGCATTTTTTTCAAAGTTAGACTCTGAAACTGATTTGTCCAAATCATGTCATTTTTGCAGATAATTCCTATCCATTTTTTTTTAATCCATACATTGGCTTATTGTGTCATAGCATCCAAAGGATCTTTAAAACCTGCATATCACATATTATTCATTGTTTTATGCAGACTAGAATTTATAATCTCTTTAATCACAGAAATTACCCTGTTCATTATACTGTATAATAAATATCAGTAATTTATAGCTAATATGTTAGGTAAGCCTTCATCAGGACAATGTGTGCCTATTGTAATACTCAGATTGTCATGTCTAAAAAAGTCCTACTTTTTATCTGCTAAGAAAAAAACACCCCCCTTTCTGTTTAAAAGACAGCTTTCATTTCATATTTTATGTCTAGTTTTATATTATTAGTTTTGTTCTATTTCTGGACCTCTCACTGTCTGTTACCTATAGAGTGTTGAAGACAACATAATTTTGTTCCTCTTTGGGGATAACAGCTTTGACAAGTAAGTACATTTCCATGTGTCTCGGGTTGTAACAACATGCTGTTTGCCAAAGCTACATTTTTGGATCCTAATTGAGGGCAATTTAGGGAGCAGCCTGCTTCTCTCTCCCTTTCCTTGCCTCCCCAGTTCTGAAGCCTTTCTTAGGATTTTAGGTTGCAGGTTGCTAATTTCTATGAAAAGTTGACTTGACAGTCTCCTGTATAAGGAACACTTACGATTGCTCTGCTGCACCTTTCTCCAGCAGCAACTGCCTCTGCTGTTCCAGTGTAGTAACATTCTCTAGCCTCAAGGGAGAGTTGCAGAGTGCCTAGCCCAGGTAGGTATAGAAGAGCAGAGATTGCGTCTGCACTGCAGGGCTGGTGTTCACAAGTCCTGGTGCCCAGTGCTTCAAGGACGTGGTTGGAGAGAACTTCAGCTCCTTCTGGCCTGCTATATGGCTGGATATACCCCTAGCATCAAGATGAGAAGCAAAGGAGATGTATGAGCAGGAACCTTAAAAAGTGTCTCTGATACTACTGTCTCTGATATGACTATAGTCATATATAACTAGAGATTTGCTTTTTATAATTCAAAGACCGTAAAAATCTAATCAAGTTTCACTTCAAAGTTTAGGGCATAATAATCTATTCTATTGCACTTCTGTGAGCTTTAGAGGAACCAGTAATTTTCCTCACTAGGTCTACTCACAGTTTTAATATGAAAAAACAATGTTAGGGTGTTTGACAACTTGTTTCTATTGCTTGATTGCAAATACATATGTGTCTACTTTCAAGTCAATGTTCAACTGTTTTCAAATTTCTTTCAAATAGTAGAATATAAAGGGCAGTTACTTTTATTGAAACATTTAATGAAACTAGTTAGAGTACTTGTTTGTATCTGTCTACTCACATACTTTCTTACTAGAATATTGGTCCAATCCATTCAGCAGAGAGTGCATGCAGCCCTCTGCTGCTTCTCTTTTTCTCCAACCTAGGATAACAGGTAGTGGATCACATATTCTCAGAGTCAGTGGAAATCTGAAACTTCGAGGATAAAAGCTACTTTGCTAAATTTCTGTGAATTGTGATAGGAGTTAAGCAGTGGCATGAATTTCAAGGTAAGTGGTTTCATTTTTGCCCAGCTGTTTTTCTTAGTTATTCCTATCAGAGTGACGGTTTTGTTTTAGTTTTGATTTTTTTTTTGTTTCATTCTGCATTGCTGACATCTGTACTGTTCTCTAGGAATTCTAGATAATCAGTTTTCCTGTTCTTCAAACTTCACCCTGCTTTGTTCAGCTCTTTATTACTATAAGAACCACTTCATTATTTTAAAAAGTTGCTGTTTCTTTTTCAAGTCGGGAATACTCTTTTTTTTTTAAAAAAAAAGGCACGGATTCTTGAGACAGCTCTAAGAAGTTCCTATGTGTAACTAGGCTGTTAGAAATCTGAAAATGCCTAGACTATACTCAAAAAAAAAAAAAAAAAAAAAAAAAAAAAAAAAAAGAGTTATTACTCATGGATGTAACCCATGGAACAACATATACATGGACATGTCACATGAACACACATGATCTATAATCACTCTTTGGTCTAATCATTACTGCATTATCCCTTCTATTAAAACAAACTGATCACTGTGTAATTAGTTACAGTGTAGTCATTTATAAGAACAAATCTTAGTTTCCTGCCTGAAGGGAACTGGAACAGCCATAAACATGAAATATCAGGGCTACCTGTGGGATTCAGTTGCTCTTTTGCAATAGCTGTTACGATCAGCAGCACGCTATGCAGCATTTTTCTGTAGCATGAATGTTTTGAGAACGCAAGGCATGGTGCTTAGCAGTGATTTAAAGCTAAGCTGCTCTCTCTGGCTTTCACTTGGCTGTGTCTGCCTCCTCTCTAAAGCAGATTTCATTCAGTCGTTGCATTTCCGCAGCACCCGGCGCGGCACACAGCCCTCAGGAGAGCTGCCCACCAGGGCCACCTTGTATGGCTGCAGCTCCTGGGCACTTCTGCAGGCAGCACCACTGGTGCTGGGGTGGCCATGCTTGTCCTCCACATTGCTGGAGGTCATTTTTGCCACGACGCTGAAAGCCTTCGAAGGAAATCGTATCTGTGGGTACAAGGCAGAGCCCTGCAGAGTTCGAGTGGCTTGGCCTATGCCCTGGTGTGCTGAGGTTCAGATGGTGAAGGATCCGACTCTCCTTTGGGCCACACTTCATTGGCGTGTCTCCTGGGTGTGGATTGTGCTGTTGTGTCCAAGAGGCTAGAGTCAGTCAGGCCTCACATTTCTCTCGGGGGCGGGGGGGAGAACTAGAAGAAAACTGAATCCAGTTCCAACATCTTTTGTTCGGATTATGTTTTTCTCTGTCCCAAGGTATCATTTCATTACCAGAATTATTTGCTTTTCAGCTGAAAAAGACTGGAAAAAGACAGTCTTTAACTCTATCACTTTTCTGGTTTGCTTATCTACTGCAGGAAGATGAGAGGACTGCTGGCATGGAGGGAAAGCAGCAGGCAGCTCATCTTCAGCGGGAAGGTCATTCCCTATGCTGTGATCCCTTAGGAAGACTGAAGGATGGTAAAACAAAACCTGAGAAGAGGCAGGGGAGGGTTTTTTATTCTTTTCCCCCCCCTCATTGGAGTGTTCTTGTTTCATTCCATTTGTGTGTTGAAAGTCTGTCGGAGAGCCTTTCCCTGGAATAGCTACAGTAGTTCTTGTCTTGGGCTGGCAGATGACAGGAGCAACTTATTCTGTGGTCTCTATATTCAGTGCACTTGGAGCCACTTTGTGCCTCTGGCGCTGGAGTTAGGTAGCTTTGTGGGCTGCAATAGTTAATGTTCTGCTTTCTATTGACGTGTTTACTGACATCATATTCATGTTTCCTTGCTAATCACTTGCGCAAGTGGGAAAGCTAAAAACAAGCTGCATGTGGGAATTTTTTCATATGTGTACTTTTTTATTTGATTGTGTCTCATAATGAAGAACAAGTCTATAAATTTTATGACACCTCTAAATGCCAATGGTGACAAGGGAACAGATAATGGTCATAACATCTCCTTTCATCTTTATTGTTGAAGGAAAAGAATGCAGTTTTTTCCCTATTCTAACTTAGTATCTTCAAAAAGTTTTCAAAAATAAGTGAAGTTGAACATGTTGATATGGTCAAATCTGGTGCAATAGAAGAACAGTCACACAGACTGGAAGGGGCCTTGGGAGGTCTCTAGTCTGACTGGCTGCTCAGAACAGGGTCAGCACTGAACATATTTTATTGAGTTGAGCCTTGAAAACCTCTACAGATCCCACAGCCTCTCTGGGCAACCTGCTGCAGTGCTTGGCCATCCACATAATGAACATTTTTTTCCTTATGCTGGGTTGCAACCTCTTTGTTTAAATTTCTGTCTATTGTTTCATGCCCTCCCACTATGCACCACTGCAAAGAGCCTGCAAACCACCTGGTCTACCGCAGTGGTACCAAGCACTACGCAGTCCTCTTCAGAGTAGGTGGGCAAGGGCTGATCTTCTTTTCACTTCCCATGTAGTGAGGGCTGAACATAGTTGTTTAAATTATTAACATTTATGCAGTTTTACTAGAGGGTCTGAAGCTTCAGCCAACTGAAAGGGCCACCTCTGTCCCAACAAGCAGGAGTCTCTGACATGTCACTGTTCCCTTATGAGCCTTGAGGAAGCCCTCTGAGGGACCTTGGTGGCTTTCTTGACTTATTTTTAAGATTCTGCAGAAGAAACTGGAAAGAAGACTGTGTCCCACCTCTCTGTCCTGGATTGCAAGTGAGCTTTCTTTTGGAAATTACCACCATTAACAGCACCATCAGTGTGGAAATTATGCTCAGATTTTAATTAGCTGTTGATGGTTCTTCCACTTTGCTACCATAGCACAGGACACAATATATTATTGTGCCTCTCTTCAGGTGTTTACAAATCAGAGATCAAAACATTTCCAGCTTGTTTTTTCCAGTTTCAGGACACTGCGTAAGGCCTGAAATACCAACTTTTTCAAGAAAACAGTTTGAAAATGCTACATCTTTAAATCAAAAATGAACTTTTTTAAATGTTTGCAATAATCCCCAAAACATGCTGGTTACTTTGTTTTTTTAGAGAGAGTTCTCACTCAATGGGTGGAAAGATCTGTTACCTATCTCAGAGCATGTACCAGTGTCTGCCTTATAAAAACCACATCTGTTCAGCAGAGTTAGAGTGAACAAACACAGACAAAACACAAAAGCCAGAGATTGCCCTGGGAGAGCATGATGAGAGGGTGGGAATAAGTAGATGTAAGGGGATGCTGAGGGCACTGAGATGTAATATGGCAAAACAGGAGGGATCTGCAGTGGAGAAGGGGAAGAGGCTGGTTAGTGATGCTGCCTCTCTTCCTCCCGCCTTGGGACACCCTGGGCACTACCAGGTGAGCTCCAGGGCCATCCTGGACTGTTGCAGGCCAGTGGGCTCATGACTGCTCATCATGCTTGTTACTGCTCACTGCTGCTCTTCTTGGGGTCCTCCAGGACACCGCTTCCTGCAACTGAGCCCAGCAGAGCTGCTGGGACCTTGCCAACGAGAAAAAAGACAGCCCAGATACCACATCTGCAATTGTGATTGTATTTGAGATTAAAGGTGTCTGTTTACACTTTTAAAGCTGTAACTACCTAGAGAGAGCTGAAGTGGTTCCTCCAGGGGAAAAAAAAGTCTTTTCTATGTAAAGAATATAGTTAATAACACACTGAATTTAAATGAAAGGCTTGCAGTCAGACTGCAGGACCTGACTTGGTATGTGAATACCCTAGACCATTTAAAGTACAGCCTGACAGGCAGAGAAGTCCACAGTACTCATCAGCCTCCTTTAAAGAGCATGAAGCAATAGGATTCTTGGGCAGGAACTCTTCCCTGGAGGGGTTGTCTCCACTGTAAATATGAGGGCTTTTTCTAGTGTCTCAGTGGTGCAGGTTGCATGTCACAAAACTTCAGAGCTGTCGCAGAGCTTTGGGGTGGAGTTCTGGTGAATGGCTTATTCAAGCAAAGTTTTAATTGTATTTTCTGGTGTTTGCCAACAGATGGGACAGATAACTCCTTTTAAGCTTCAGACCATAGATCTTACAGTATGTTTTTGGTGTGTAACGCGCTTCGGAAGAGTTCAGGTATGTCTGTATAAAACAATTTCTAGTGCTTGACGTCTTTCTATGACACGTTTATAGAGGTACTGTATTGCAGTGCGTTATATTGCTGGCTCATGTGAGTCAGGTGATAGAAATGTCCTTTGTAATCTACAGGAAAGGAACTCCTCTAACGCCATAGAAATAAAATCTGCAACTGGCATCGTCATTGCCTATCTGGGATCCAGGAAATGGGAAAGCACCTTTCCTCCACTTAGTCACACACACAGTGAAGAAGACGGTAGGATTCACCTGTGTGCCCGGAGCCAGGCTCTTACCGCTTGTGCCAGCGAGACCGAGCACTAACAGAAATGGGTCGGTGTCTCATCCTGGGAACCAACCTGAAATTTCAAAGGCACTATAGATCACAACTGACTGTTGACACTATGATACTAAGTAGCAGCATTACTCACCTGGACGAGGTTTTTGTACAAAAAACCAAAAGCCACAAACAAATTAATTCACAATCTTAGCCTCATCTGCTGGAAGATAGCAATTGTAAGAATTTGTAATGTCTGCCTAGCGGCAGGTACGATGTTTCATTTGGTTAAAGGAAAAATTCCAAGTCCGTAGGCACATAGATTAATGTTTGATGCAGAAAAATAAAGAATGAGTTTTCATCAAAAGCAGGAGTGAGCTAAGAAATTTTGTGTGTAATATAGTGGTGATCTTCTCTATAGTGGCTGTGAGATAGGACTCCAAGGGATGCAAGACAGACAGTCTTAAAATGAAAGTCTTCCTTTTCTGTGGAGATTTTATTTTGCTTCTTACTTTCAAGGAAGGAAGATGACTTTCAGATAAAGTCTGAAGTCAAGAGAAGGCACAACTTGTACGCTCCCCCTTTGCTCCAACCAGGGTGGGTATCTGACACTACTGCAGACAGCCCCTTTTGAGCAAGAAAGCCAGAAGGTGCCAGGTGGGAGTGCCCCACGCACTGCCCAATCTGGACCTGCTCTGTGGCCACTTGGTATTGCCTTCTGCCAGGCAACTCCTCTGAGATGGAGTGAGCTGCCTCCTTTTCTAATAGAAATCCCAGTGTACTTTGCAGGAATCCTGCAGCTGGTGAAATTCAGGTCAAAACCACCCCCTGAGCCAATATACTTGTGCTCCTCAGCCTGTCGCAAACCCTCATAGGCCAGATGAAGCCAACCCAAGCTCTTTCCACTGGTGGATTTGAAGGTAACAGAGATTTGGAGATTTTTCTAAACATTTTTATTCAACCTGAAAATAAACCAGACAGACACTTGAAAATAATCTCTGATAGCCAAGTTTATCCTGTTGACGCAATCCTTTGGGTTAGAAACAGACTCTCACCAGGAGGGGATGGGTGAGCCTGTCCCTGTCTGTCACTCTCCGTGGGGATTTTAGAGGAGGTAAGGCTGAGCTTTGGGAGTGTGGCAGGAAGTTCTGCATGCTGGTAATGCACTGCACGGTGCTGGACAAAGCCGGGTGGACATGGTCATCCACCTGCTGCATTGATGGGGCTGTTGTGTGGTTGTAAGCTCCTGGGTGACCTGCTGGTGACACTGAAGTGGCTACAGCTCTGGGGTCCCCTTGAGAACCCTGCGCCCACATGGACCATGGCTTTGGCATCCAGAGGGCCCCTGCCAGATGTGGACGCAGCAGCTGCAGCCAGAGCAGGCTAGGGGGCCTGGTCCTGTCCCATCACACCATGCACTGAATTTAGCATAGCAGCTCACACTTCTATGAGCAGGGCCTGCATGCTTGAGAAAACACATTAGAGGAACCAAATGAATGCTTCCATGGACCAGAAATCATGAGTCTCCTGAACAGTTTCCAATGTATTATTAATTTACGGTGCACTGAGTGTACATGACATTGAATGGCTTAGCATTAATACTAGCTCTTGCTTCCCACTGGACCTTCACTAGCCAAATCATTTTCTGAACCAATTTGGCATTTATGAAGCAGCAATTGTCATAGTAATTAGTTGAAAATTAACAGTGTTTATAATCTTACACATTTAGAGTGATGAATGACTCCCTGGAGGAAAGCACCAATGGCTGAGTAAAGGATTTGGAGCACCTCCAGCCCAATTACAGGGAAAGGGAAAGGGGTGGTGGCTCACCATGAGACAGAAGCATCTTCCCTTTGAGCAGACGCTGTTACGTGTCAGAAATATCCATCTGCCACTCAGCTCAGAGAGTCTCCCCTGAGACCTTACAGCCCCTCGTCTGGTTTGTTTTCTCTCCTTGGTTTCAGCAGACGTGTCTTTTTCCTCTCTTCTCCTCTGAAACCTGGCGTTAGTAGTTTAATTGCACTCATCTGTGAGTGACCCTGAGGTGGCCGCCGAACAAGGCTGCCTGTGCTGTCCTACGCTGTCCGGCCACCCTCGCTCCTGAGCCGTCTTTCCATCAGCTGCTGCTTCAGGCACAGTCCACCTCGCCCCATTAACCCAGCATGCCAGCATGCCATCTCTCCCTCTCTCCCTCTCCCTCTCCCCCCCCCTCTCTCTCTCTTTTTTTTTTTTTTTTTTTTTTTTTGTGGAAACAGGTATTCCTAGCTCTGGGGAAAAAACAAACCCAACCTGCCTCTATGCCCTCTTTGCTGTGCCTTAACATGCCTTAAATGAGTATGCAGAAAGGAGTAGGAGGAAAGCAGCCTGGCTGCAAAAGGACAAGTGGTTGTTTCTTTTTATTTTTATACTTTCTGCTCTTTTTCAGAGTTTTTTTTGTACAGGGCAAAAGTAGGGTAAGGGATTAGAGAAGTAGGAGCTGAATGAAGTGATTTTGGACCAAAAGAATTAATAAAAAAAAAAAAAAACAGGAGAAATGAGGAGCTAGCTGATGAGGAGGAAGGAGTGATGAAGAGGTCCTAGAAAAAAATAGGTGAGAGAATGTAAAAGGTAGAAGATACTTGAGGCAAACAGTGAGTTAGGTAGGAAAAACCTGAATAATAGATGTCAGTAATGCTTGCATACCAAAGTACAGAGAAGGGACACAAAAGGTACACATATCCCCAGCTGGGTTTGCCTCGTGCCAGTATCCCTCTCAGGTAGCCCCATCTCCCTCCTGCAGCTCTGCAGTGGCCCAGGCAGGGGTCATGGCTGGGTTGGGACTCTCTACCACCTATTGCTCTCAGTGCTGACCTTGGAAAACACAAGCCACCAGAGACACCTGGGTTTGTCTTCGGACTAGTATCTGTTAATAATACAGGCTGATATATCCCTGCATGGTGACGGACAGTTGGCTCTGAGACTTGGAGCTGCTCAAGGGTCCACACTGCATCACCAATTTGTTCTTCTCTAAGCAACATGTATGCAGAAAACGCTTGCTGTTTTAGAAAAATGTTGCCATTTTTCTATTGTTTAGAAATGTCTCATTTTTATTTAAAAAAGTGAGTGCAAATGCTAAATACCTTGTGAGGTAAGCAGGCGACAAACTTGGAAAAAAAAATACCTGTAACAAAGGAGCAGTCATTTACATAACTCTAGTAGAAAATGTGCTGAGTTCAACATCAGCTATAACGTCGCTCTCCTGGGATTCGTCTCGGCTAGTCTTAGCCATCGCCAGTTTTGCACTTTGCTAACCTGCTGTCTAGGCTGCCTCTGCGGTGCACGAGGCAGTGAGGGTGATTCATCACATTTCTCTCTTTCTGCACCACGCACAGGAGTTTGGACAAGTAGTTTACACTAGACATCTGGTTTTGGACAGAGGAAATTGATTTTCTTCAGAAAGCTTCCCTCCCTTACACACATTGAGATCGAGCTGCCGTTGGATCCACCAGAGAGCACTGAAAAAGTGAACCCACTCAGGCCCCTGACAGGTCTTCTGCACCCTGAACTGCCCTGTTCAGAGATATTGGAAAACTTCACTATTTACTCCTCTGCGCAATCATTGCAGTTTTCTCAACTATCAAGAGCATAAAATCATAAAGGATATTTCTGTAGGGTAGGGATAGGTTGAAAAAACAGCCTAAAAAGGCTGTTTATTAACAGATGTAGGATAATTTCAGGATCATCCTTACACATCCTGTAGTATAATCCTACCTGAATTTGTGCGGATTCTTTGGACAATTAATTCCTCTTTAAATCTGGTATAAACAGCACATGGTGATTTGTCATTGAAATAATAATCACTATACTGGCTGCACAGAGTTTAATCGTTTAGCAAATAAAGAAATGATTGAAACTTGCTATTATCAAACCAGACCAAGTTTGTTCAGAAGAAAAATAATTCCCTGTTATTTTTGAATAAATTGGTATAATGAGCTGTCTCTGTGCTATTATCTCTGAGCATTAACTGGCTCTACTATGCAGGATAATACTCAGAATAATTATTACTTATTCACATGTACATACATTGAGTAATAAAATAATTAGACCTTTTAAAAAGAGGATAGAAAAGATTCCACTTACTGTAATTCTGAGCTGCTGATTATAAGGTTGGAATGAATAATATGCGATATTTTATCAGTGTGTCAAGCCAGTAAATGCTAGATTTAAAGATGACAATATAGACTGTGCATAACATAAGTATTTTTTCACTCAGGTATTAAACTCTAAAATGAGCAGAGATTTAAAAGAGTATATGAAGGAGCTGAGCTCTTAAAAGTCAGAGATGCATCAAAGCTGCTGAGAACAGCACACTCCTTCTAAGAACAGGAAACTCGTTCTACATACAAACCATGTGTTGGTACAGCAAGTTGCAGTGCAGAGGTCCTTGACAGTCTGTGTGTACAGAAAACATGACTCATTTCTTCTCAGTTTGTCTGTTTGTCTGCACAAAAGCTCTTGCAGAGATTAAAGTCTTGTCTCTTCACTCCATATCAGTGGAGACCGTTGGGCAGTTTGCGGCTAGCTTAGTCCACTGCAGACTTCTTGTGCAT